>NW_024525267.1:6300734-6637958 GCF_017590135.1 Pyrgilauda ruficollis
GGGGGGGGGGGAACACTGCAGAGAAGATAAAGAGATGTCTGCAAGACCTTGGCTTATATTCCCCCTGCCATTGCAACCATCAAAAAGAAAAAATGGTTCTTTATTTCTAGTTATTTTTTTAAAAGAGGGCCATACATCTGCCCCAGCAACCTTCTCCCAAGCAGCCCAAGAACTTTAACCAGGAGAGGAAAAACAGGAACACAACGTGCAATCTCCTCTCAGAAGAAGAGGAGCCAGCAGCTTGATTGAGAACAAGTCAGAATAATTGCAGCCCAAGACATAAAGAAATGCCTTCAGTGGCTCCTCTCATGCCTCTCCTAAGCTGTCAAAGCCACAGGCAGGCATTGGACACGTTTCCTTTCATTCAGCAGAGGGTGCTCTGGGAAGCAGAGGGTGCTGCAGGAGCAGGGTTTGGCTCAGGGGGCTGTGTGCAGATCACTCAGTACCCCAGCTCAAAGGGTGAGTCCCACCTCTGATTCCCTCCCTTGTACCCTGTCTCAGCCCTGCTGTTTAGGTAATAAAGAAGAAAGGTTTTAAACCTGTGTGCTGGTGAATCTCTGGGGAGGTTTAGATTGGTACCTGCATGGGGCAGGGGGGTGATTTCGACTTCTGTTTGCATTTTTTTAATGTTTGTGACCTTTTTAATGTCCAGGTTGAAACTCTTTGGCAAATCAGTGGTGTTTCTTTTTGGCTCTGGGCTGACTCCTCCTAGGACTGTGAGGGAAAATGTGGAGGTGGTGTGAAGACCACATATGTGCTCATGTTCCTGCACAGCTCCCCAGGGGATGGACAGAGGACCACCTTTACACTGAGCCTGCTATAAAAGGAAAATGTCCACATTCCTCTTGTTGGGGCACAATTTATTAGTGTGAGTGAGAACTGCTATCACATCTGGGCTGTCAGGGATATTTAGCAGAGGAACAGCTATTTTTGGCTTTTGTGTTGCCTCTGTTTGGGACTGTTTTGGGCATGGGAAAAGGCAGCACTTGAATTATCTTGAGACCACTGTGGAGGTCTCATCATGGCTTTACAAGGTCTCCTGGGTCAGGATTGTTTACTGTGGTCAGTCAGATACTTGGCAGGCAGCAGAAAGCCAAATTAAAATTGCCTCCAAGCCAGAAGGTTTGAAATAAATGAAGGCTAAAACCTTTTTCTGGCAGAGTGGTGGCATCTTGTAGGTGAAGAAACTGAAGCTAAGAAAGTCATTGCACGTGGGAGTGAATGAAGTGGGTCAATAACATGACTAGGAATAGGAGACAAAACTCCAGCTCCTGGGCCTGCATTTCTTTACTGCTGCACAACTTCAGTGTGGACTTACCTCTTTTATTTCCTTCTCACACTGAAGCTCTTTTTCCATTCATCCATACTGCTTAAACACACACAACCCTTTTTCCCCCTCTGCCCCTTCATTCTTTAGCCATCACAGCTTTATCCTCATCACTATGAGCTGAATGTGATTTCTCCTTATTCTTGTTCAATGGTGCTTTTTCTGGGTGTGACACCTTTATGAGTTTGGACCTCTAAAGTCAAATAAAATTATCTGTGTTGGGTAATAATCCCTTTTTTGGCCATGCTGGGCAATATTTACCTTCAGTACAACTCCTGAGAATTTCCCAATAGAGGTAAAAAGGAGAGAGAGTACATAATTTATTGCAAAAAGTGGAGATGCTCACCTGAATTCACACTGGAGCCAGTCTGGTGAATTACTTCAGAAATCAAAAGTGCTGCAGCCAACCAGCTCTGGGCAATTGTATAATGAAGCTTGGAAATGGCTGTGTTTTAGATATAAAGGGCTGAAAGAGGGAGTGATGTAGGACAGGACCCGAGGTGCAGTTTTTGAAGCAGACAGTGGTAGGAGGCATTCCCAGGAGCAGTGGCTGGGGCGGCAGGAGGCAAAGGGCCAGGGGAGAGCAGCAGGGGCATGACAATGGACTGATGGCAATCCCTAAGGGTAGAAGTGCTGCTTAAATTCCCCACTGCAGTGAGTATGTAACTAACACACAGCCGAAATAAGCAGACCACAACAGAAGGGTAAGTGTTGTTTTGACAGCGTTCAGCACATTCCTGCAGTGTGAACGGATGGAGGGCAGCTGCCAGCACCCTCTTCAGGCACATCGACAGCACCTGATTGCAGCAGCAGCTGTATCCATACCCGTGATTAGAGGAGATAGAAAAAGACACAGAGACATGACACGGGATGGTTTTGCATTAACCTTTTGATGCACTCAGCATTAGCACCAGTGAAAGGCAGTCCCAAAGCCTGCCTCGAGTCCCCTTCCTTCATTTCATCTCTCCAACACTGATGGTCTGGGAATGAGCCCATAGCAGCAATTGCAATTGTCATTTCTGCCTTTTGCCACTTAGAAGCAAGCAGAAGAGCTGGCAGCTTGTGACTATAAAAGGGTGTTACCAACTGCCCCCAAGGAATAGCTCAGGAACCTAGTAGATAATAGTGCAGACTTGTTTCTTATTAATTCTTTGCTGCAAGATATCTGTTGGGAACCTTTATGCCCACTCCTGAAGAGAAAGACTGATGCTACGTGAAGGAAATTAACTAGCTGGCATTTAGAAAAATGGCCTGTCCATGCAGCCTGTGGTCTCCCCTTACATTTGGTAAGAAACCAGCTGCGTGTTGACACAGGACCATTTTCTCCTTGTCTCCAATGGCATTAGGGTGAACTGCTGGACAAGGATACCAAAAGGGCTCAGGCAGCTGAGGATGGTTGGGCATAACCTTAACTGTACAAGTTGTGGCATGGAGAGGCTGGGGAATGGCTACAAAGACTCTACCACTGAGTTTGAGAACATTTATTTTTTACCTTATATTGCAACAATTTAAACTCACCTTCAAAGAACCGGCACAGAAACACTGACTTTTCAAATAATTTATTTTTATATCTCACCAAATCATAAAAAGCCGATGCACTGTTCAGCAAAAAGCATCAATATATAAAACACATAAACTCATTATCAGTAATGCTGGAGAGTACCACATACACTGAACCCAGTCCAGCTCCTACTAAAGCCAGAGGAAACTCAGTGACTGCACTAGCAGAAGGACTGGATTCAGCATTTTTCTTTGCTGGGTGTTTACAAAGGGCTGTATTAAAATGCTAGTAAAAAGCTTCCCTTTTGAGACTGTATCAAAACAATAATAAATCTCACTCCCTTTCTGTTTTTGTCAAACACATGCAATTGAAGCAGTCATTACCCTGCAAAAGACCATACAAATAAACAGAGATAATATTCAAAACAGGCCAGGCTCTATCCTTAGCTTGTGTGGACTGGTGTGGCTGCTCACAGGATAATCTGTGTACACTGGTGAGGGATCTGCTCTTCAACTGCTTTCAGTGGTTAAACAAATTATGAAAAGTGTTCTGTTTTCTCCCCAAATACCCACTGTAGGAACCTCTTAAGCAGCATTAAAAAAAATAAATAGATAATCTAGACTCTTATAAAGCTTTTCCCAGATGGCTGTAAGAGACAGCAGCTCATGAATTCATACATCAGAGGACACATATTTCAGAGAGGCTGAAATGCTTTCAGGCTCTGCGCTGACTTACAAGTGAGAAAGATCTGCTTCAGACCTTTGCAGGTGGTACCACACAAAACCACTAAACCTTTTAAAACTATGGGTGCAAATGAGCTACCCTTACAAATGCCAACTCTACAGAGATTTGGGAACAGTCTTTCCTTCCCTGGGCTAGTCAAGAGCTGCACTGGACCAAGGGCCAGGGTAGGGTATCTGGATCTGCTTTCCTCCAAATCTGGTGGCAATGTCAGCATCTTTACACCAGATACCTGCACAGCTGGCACAGGTGGCTCTCTCCAGAAGCTGACTTTAGATCAGCACATGCTTCAAGAAGATGCTCTGCAATTTGTGAGGCCACATGAGCAGGTAGGGCTGAGCGGGCCAAGTAGAGGCTGAAATCAGTGTCAATACCATTCCTTTATGTCACAGCCCAAAAGCTGAAATCCCTCATGGGAAATGCACTGACTCCTCATTACCTATTTCTGTTCAGACTGAAGCCACTGTCCTGACACCTCAGCTGTCCTTGTCTCTGTCAGGAAGAGATGTGAGAAATAAGACCCAATCAGCTTGATAGCAATAAAATCCTCTCTGAAATTTGCAGGAATGTTTTTGAAGATTGTAGGATGCAGAAGGAGGGAACTTCCATGGAACTGTTGGGGTGTTTTGCTATTCTTGTTTTGGTTATAAGCATTCAAAAACCTCTCTGGGGTGTACTTCAGATCACAATATATTGATTCCTCAGTTGTGTAGCTTGGGCTGTTTTAATTAGAATGTGTTTGACCAGAATTGCTCTGATACCAGCAGCCTGCATTGGCTTGGACCCCAGTGGAGTGATCCCCCCACAGCAGGATTCTGTTGAGTACAGAGCTTCTCAGCACCACTGAGCAAAGGGACTGCCTGCTGCTCTCAAAGAATGTGGTTTAATAAGGAGGCTGCCAGCAGTTTATGAAGTCAAATGCTGGACCCTGTTTCAACAACCATGGTTAAAAGTGTTGCAGCAGCCTAGAAAGTGGAATGGATTCACCGATGCAACCCAGATCCTGTGTTCCAGGAAGTTGTGCTGTGTTTCAGACACAGACTGTTGGACTTCACAGTGTTAATTGGGAGAAATAATTCTCTCTGCTGCAGGAGAGATGGGGTGAAGAGTTCTGGACTGTGTAATGTGGAATACCATGACAGTTTTCAAACAGTTTTTTATGGTTTAACATAGCACTCATTTAATTCCACCAGGTTCCTGGAGAGACTGCTGGCACCAGCCTTGGAAACTTCCCAGAGCAACACATCACCCAAATCAGGCCTGGCTTATGTAAAGGGAAGGGTTCAGTGGCATGATCCAGAGAGGCTGAATGAGAACAGGGAAAATCCTTGACTGCTTTTCTTAATTTTTGGACAAAATTTTCCATAGAGATTGCAATTTTTCTCACATTCATAAATATACTTCAGAGTCTGTATCCACAGTGGAGTCAAATTTGCCCAAATCTAGGGGGAAACAAGGAGAAAATAAGGAGGAGATGAAGAGTAGTTTAGTCTCAGGATAGTTTACTCACTTGTGTGAGAAACCATCCAAGATACCAAAGTACTTACAAATCATCATTCTCACTTCTTGGCAGGTTGGCTCAGCCCTCACTTTACAACACAGTCGAGTGGCAAGGGGGAACAAAACCTTCTCACATTGGGTTTCCACCACATACAAGAAATTCCAGCTATTTCAGTGAGCAGCTCTTGCTTCCAAGTTGTTTATCTCCTTGATAAACACCAGAGCCAGCACGCTAAATAATTGTTATTTAGGAATTTCAAGCCAAGTAGAATAGCTGCAGCAGGAGGATTCAAGGGGGATCAAGGATAACCTTTCATGTCTAACAAATTGCTGTTCTTGTCTTTTTATTTTGGTGAGGCAAAAATAAATTAAAAAATCCCAAACCAAAATTATATCATTATTTGATCAATGCAAAGTGCTATTCACACAGCACTTCTTGGGTACTTATGCCTGTTTTTTAGCAATGAGGATTTGACAGCAAGCTAATAAGCATTAAATCCTTTAGCTGTCTATGGAAATAGGATTTAGCCTCTCACATGGATTCAGGTTTTTTTCTCTATTGTGTGTAATAACAGTTCAAGCAGTTATAGCAGCTGTGAGAGGTAGAGATCTTTAAGCACTCGTGTGAATACATTCACATTCATCTATGTTTGCAACAGCAGTTCAATTACACTCTTTGGCATGGACAAAAAAAAAACTAAAGAGAAAGCATGGCTATGCTAATACTCTTCCCAACAACAGGATGGAAAAACATTATTCATAAAGTGCCTGCACTGAAATAAAGCAGTACTTGCTATACCCTAAGTAAATTCTGCTCAAACCTTCTGTTTGTTCAGAAACAAATGATATTTTTTTTCTGAGAGAGTGCGGTTCTCTTCTATATCAGGAGAGCATGAAAGTGCTGTTTTATATGCAGTTCTTAACTTCATAAATCACAGAGTTGAATTTTGTCATTTTAAAAAACATCCATTAAAAAAAAAAAAAACAACTTTAGATGCATATATGTGAGTACTAAAATACAACTCAGGATAGTTTTCCTCCTTTTTACGGAGGACAAATATAGAAACATGTACTTCAAGGCACTAGTGCCATGAACAGAAATAGTTTTAAAACAATTTCTGTGCTTACAGAATTACATTAGCATTTTGTGACTGCAGGTAAAGCCTTCCTCTTTTCCCAGATTGCCTAACCAGAAGGAAAGGATATTTGTAGTCTCCAAAGCAAACATTCCAAGAGATAAAAATGGGCTCTTTCCATCAGCAAAGGAAATGGTCTGAGGCACAGATTTAGGATCTGGACACAGTCAGGATGCTCATTCACTCAAGGATACTCAGGTCATTGGTACAGAAAAAAGCCCAAATGTTTTGTCATAATCCAGATTGGTTTTTCACAAAATACTGTCAGTTGGTTTTTCACAAAATACTGTCAGTCTTTCCAGTAAAAATTATGTCTGGATTTTTGCTAAAGTTATAATTTAAATGGTGAAAGTGATTTTACATGCAGTATGTTAGAGAAGGCTTTGAAAAAGGGAGATGACAAATCCCACATACATCCAATACCAGGTTTGTGTGCAACGTGACTGTGAAGTGTGAGCTCCTCTTCCCTGCATCCTGAACACTGCATAGGTTAAATCAGCAGTGTTCCATACTGGGGAGGGAAGGCCTTGAAGGGAAATCTGACTCTGTTCCTAACTGGACTAATTTAGGCTAGCAGCAGGACGTTACTCATATAAAGGGGAGGAATTGAAACACCTGCAAACCTGCATTAGAAACTCATCTCAGCCTTTGGGAGGTTATGCATTGGCCAGTGCTTTCCCACTCTGCCCACATCAATTCCACCTCTGGGTACCAGAACCATTGTCACTGCACGAGTCCCAGCGCTGAGTAAAAGGAAGTGTAGAAATTTAAGGCATTCTAACAGCCACACCAACCAAAGCTGCTTGTTTAGAGAAGAGCCTATATCCACATCACAGAAGAGCAGTGGAATTGGCATTTATCTGTGTGCATTGTACATACACAGAGAATGCTTTCATTACAAGGTCTGTGCTTGTAACAATATCACTGGATATTGTACCTCCTTTTTTAAGGGAGCGTAGAATCGCTGCTATAGTACAAACGTATCCTTCAGTTTTTACAGTAAATCACCATGCTCTTATTTTTGTGATTCCCACTGAAATTTCCCAACTGAAAGATGCCTCATGAGTTAGTGGTATAAGATGTTCTGTGCATGAATGCACTCATGAGGAAGTTCTGTTCCAAAAGATGGCTCCAATTGTTTCTCCATTATAAAAAATAGCAAGAAACAGCATTGATCTAAAAGCTCAGATGACACTTGTTAGCTTAGATTCTTCTAGCCCAACGAGGACTGCTGGCAGGGTATTGGTGGGAAATTGAACCACAGATGGTAGCCAGAGAATATATTTGGTACAACAGAATAATAGTGTGGCATCAGCCCAGTGCCTTTGAAAGGCCACAAAGCTTTTTCCCCTTGTACCATGTGACAATAAATAAATAAATACTAGTACAAGTACCATACAGTGTTCTAGTTCTTTGTATACAGCTCTTGTTAGAGTGTTCCCTGCCTTTGAACATGGCAAATTAAAGGTATTGAAATGTCAGAGAAATGCAAAATTTGACTCAGCCCCACGATGTGCTGGTTGGCAATGGGTGACTAAAATCAGACATCAGAAATGTACAAAAGAGAGAAGTGCATGAGAGAGAGCACAGGTAGGTATGTATGTGCATAAATTATACCACAATTCTAGCACATTTCCAGCTCGGCATCACCAGCCTGGCCTGAGTGCCTAAGCTTTAGGAGAAGAGGTTGCAGAAAACTTAGTGCAAATAAAAAATACCAAGTGTATCCAAAAACTGGGAGATGCAGGATACCCTTCCTCTCCTTGGGTCAGCCAGAGAGATTCTCACTACCTGCTCTGCCTTCTGACTCACACAGGGGCTTCCATCAAAAGCAGCTTTGCTTTTAAGCATCACTGATGAGTGCAAGGAGGTACCAGCCTCACCCCACCTGGTCAAGGCAGGGAAGCTGTGAAAAACAGTCCCATTCACATGGGATTCATAGAAGAGCTTCAGCCTCTTTTCATTTTGCATGGCAACTCCAAACCCAGGACCAGTGTTTGCTGCTTCTCATGGAAGTGGGAAGGAGGAAAAAGACCTTGAGACAGGAGAGGTAGAAGAAAGCATGAGCTCCAGACAGCCTCACCCACAAGCAGCATCCTCTCTTTCAGAAGCAGAGACAAGGCCTGGGCCCTGGTACCTCAGAGCAAGAACCACAAGAAGACATTTGTTATCTTCTGTCTCATGGTTCTTCAAACCCTCAGGCAACACCAGGAAGAGTGGTCCCCATCCACATGTCACTGCAGCCTAAGCTTGATTTGGCATATACATAAAATATATTATACAAAGCAGCATCATGGTTCCACACAAGGAGTAAGGCATGCACTGAAGTAATTTGTGGGAAGAGATATCACTGCTGAGTGAAAGTGAGACTGCCTTTTACAGCTGGAGAAACTGGGGAAAATGGGAAAACAGGCTAACTTACAAGACCCAGGCTTTTCTTCAGGGTATGAAGAAGGTCATTCCCTGGCAATGGACTCAGGTACTTGCCAAAGTGTTATCTCCTACTAGAGACAGAGTAATTTAGGTTGAAAAAGACCTCTAGGATCATCCAGTCAAACCATTAACCTGGCACTGCAAAGGCCACCACTAAACCATGTCCCTCAGTGCCACATCTGCCTTTCTTTTAAATATGTCCAGGGATGGTGACTCCACCACTTCCCTGGGCAGCCTGTTCCAGTGCTTGACAAACCTTTCAGTGAAGAGACTTTTCTTAATATCCAAACTATTACACCAAATGAATTTTAAAAAGGCACTCTGACAGTCCTGATATCTGAATTTTAAATTGACATTAATTAACTTGATCTCTGATTCCCTCTCCAGGAGTCCTCCTCTGATGTCAGCTCCCAACTACAGAAAAAGCCACTGCTGCAAAGCTTTCAAAGGAATTGCATTCTCTTGTGGGCAGAAATCATGCTGAAGAACAAGACCTCTCTACAGAGAGCTGTGGCCAGCTGGGGCTCTGAGCAATGTTCACAGGGCTGGCTAACTGCTTAAGGCCCATGGAGGAGCCTATGAAAACATTTTGGCAGTTAAATACTATGTCAGATTTTATACCCTAAAATGCTTAATAGTTGAGAGATTTATCATGACATCAAATTCTGTTTCAAGGAAATGCTTAAGCTGGTACTTAACTAAGCATCAGAGAGTCCCTAGAAGACAACAGTAAATCTGCATGGTTGTGCTAACCCCAGGCTTGGGCTCTGATGTGGTAGAAGCCTGCTGTCCTCTCTCCCTTCATTCTGATTTACCAGGTCATATAATCGTGTGTGGTTTGCACTTCTGTTACAATAAATTCAGTCTCAGCTCAAACACAGGTACCACAGGCAGTGTCAGCATACTCTCAAAAAAAATTTTCAGTCCAAACTTAGTTGTTTGCTTAAGTTTTCTGCTGATTTGGGGTCTTCCATGCAATGTGTACCTGGGGATAAATGCTGAATCCTAGCACAGCTTTACTTCTCTGCCATGCAAATCCCACTCTGAGTGACTCTTCTTAATTATCAGAGCTACCTTTGATCTCAACAATCCACCTGATTTGTTGAAGCACTGGCCAAGCAAAACTGAAAGCAACAACACAGTCACCAGTGAGCTTTGTGTAAATAGCAATTCTTCTTCCTTTTCACAGCAAAATTCGTCTGCCCTGGAACTCCTGCCCATGAGTGGGGAGAATGGACCCATTCAGCACTGAACTACCAAAAAAATAACTCAGCTGTTTGAACTCCTTGCTGTGTTTATATATAGAAACCTACAATGCAAATGCTTACAGTAATTTTGCATATTCTATATGAAATAAATATCACAAATAAATTCTAATATTCAAAACAGAATAGTATACAATGTTAGGGATCAAGTTACATTTATAAATGCACAAGCATTAATACTACCTATTCAGCTTAATTTCTTAGTATGCAAGCTTCAGCAATTTTTAGCTACACTTCACTTCAGGAGTCATAATAAATGCTGCTCATGCCAAAATCTAAGAAGAAACAAATCCACAAATGTTCTCCGTCATCTTCCATATTAAACACAGTTTTTGACAGGTGCTATAATAATATACGAGTTTCATGGAATTCATTAACACTGTCCAATACTAAATATCAAGTCTGGAACACAGGTCTCTATGTTGGAAATAAAATCAGAGCAGGAGCAACATGTTTGTCAGCACTGCATCCACACACAGCGAAAGCAGAGACAGCGAGAGCCTGCACCCGAACCAGAGCTGCAGCTTCCCAGGGCAAAGACAGAGCAGGGGCAGCTTCACTGGCAAAAGGGAGGAGAGGGACAGAGGAGGGACTGAAGGCAGCTCCAGCTACAACTGTTTTTGAAGAATAGTTTGAAGAAATAGCCTGGATGCTGTAGCCTGGTCTTGCCAGCTCAGTCCTCAAAAACGGCCCTGTCCCAAAAGCCAGCGATGGCACGTGGGAGCTCTGCTGACAAGGGCAGGTTACAAATTTTGTCTGCACAGGACAGAAAGTTTGCTGTGCCATAGGCACATAGGGCAGTTCATCCTCTTTATCCTAATATCAGTATTTCTGCCAACAATTTCTCATGGGGGAAGTGAGTAATTCACAATTACATTGCATTTCAGGAAAAGAAAAGATCTCACACACTCAATACCCTGACTCAGCTTCAGCTCACATTACTGAATAATAAAATCTAGATCCTGCCCTGGAAATTTGCTTACGCTTTAGATCATGCCACTTTTGTCATCTTGCAAAGAGGATCTTGAAGGGGATCTTCCTAGCAACAGCTCCTTCTCATGGATCAGGCTATCTAGCAGATCCTCCTGTCTGTAGTTGTGATAAACCTTCAGGAAAGCCAAAATGGTAATTGCCAGCCAAGTCAGCCAGGCAGCCCAGAGACCAAACTGGAGAAGGAAAGAAATCATAAAGAGGTCAGTACAGCATTGTAAAAACAAAGTCAGCTGTCCAGGTGATTATGGAAACCTCATATGGACCAAAACCCATGGAGTCATGCCAAGCTAAATCCAGAGTGGTCCTGGGTTCTTCATATAAAGGAGTCACTTTTTTGGCATATTTCTTTCCTAAATGTAGTTATGCCTGAGCTTGGCATCTAGATGCCAACATTGGCAACAAAGACAAAAAACTGGCTCATGCCTAAGAGGCAGGGTTACCTTCAAGGAATGTTCCAGGCAGGCTAATGCCTCTTTCCATGTGGGACAACATAAGCCTTTGTAAGGGTGCAGCCCTGCAGGGATGCAAAATTAGTATGTGCTCATGACCCAGTGTTCACTGACTGATCATTGACTTAGAGCTAGAATATTCAATAGAAAGGTCTGACAGCCTTAGAGGTCTAATTCTCATGGATTCATCAGAAAACAACCCTATCTGAATGAATCAATCTTTGATTCTTTTCAATGGTCTGATATTTATATAGCTTAGGTGATCTCAGTTAAAGTCAAGGAAGGTAAAACTAGGAACCCCACAACATGGTGCAGGTCAGAAATTATTTTGAACAGTAATGAAGAGATCCAGGACACCAGAGTGGTGCAACTTTTGCAGACCTGATCCTTTGGATGAACAATGAGTTTTCTGTCATGATTAACAAGATCAGTGGTAGGGTTAAGCTTTGACATATCTGTATTCAAAACTGTCTGTTTTGAATTTAAAAGGTAAATGTGCCCATCACTATCATTCTGATTCAGCACTTACTGAAGTCAATGGAAACATTCCCATTGATTTCTGAGAATGGTAGTTCAACTCCAGCAATCCCAGGTCAATAAGCAAATGGCAAATTAACTGGAATAGAACCATGACTTAGTCTGACCTACCTGTGCAATAGCAAATTGGTCATAGAAAGCAGAGTTTTCCAAGTTCAGCTCAAGATCTATATCCTGCAATTCTTCACAGCTACCCAGAAAGGCATTTGGAAGGGAAAATTTTACCACCCCCAAAAAAAATATTGGAGAAAAAAAAAAAAAAAAAAAAAAAAAAAAAAAAAAAAAAAAGAAGAAAATTTAACAGATTCTAGGTAAACCAAATATAAAATGAACAACATATGAAATGTATTTTGAACAGCCACAATGGCACATTCTATCAAAGGATAATTAAGTTATTGCAATCATCAGGTTGTTTGCTGATCTTCTTTAAAACTAAGATAAGAATTACTTTATTTTATCCAAAAAAATCATGTAAGTGATAACACAAATCTTTCAAAAGTGGAATTGTACTATTTGTTATGAACACAGCATCCTTAAACCCCTCCTTCCCACTGCCCCCTCACCTCCCACAGATTTGCCCCTGGCATCACCCCAGGTTGGTTTTTTCACCCCTCAATGAAACAAAGTGTATGATCCTCTGTTACCTTTTGACTTCATCAGGAAAAGCCTCAGAAGAAGGAATTGTGTTTTTGTTTCAGATGCTCCAGCAAGGAGACGATACTCTGATGGTAAGATAGGGGCTGCCTACAGATTTTACAAATAACTTGGACCATTACTGGTGTGAAAAAAATCCCAGGATTTTGAGGTTGTCATTCTACCTCTTGGTTGATTTCTGCAGCCTCTTCTCTCTCCTTTTCAGTGCTGTCGGTCATCTTGGGTTCTTACCCGAATATTCGATTAGATGCTTTTTGTAATTGAATTTTTAACCGAATATTCGAGTAATTCGATTAATCCTTGCAGCCCTAAACAGAACATTCACTATGGCATTTTACAACATATGACAATGTGCAACACAAATGTATGCTTTAAGTAGTACACTTATTCGGTATCATATGACATAAAATGTCACATTTTCCTCTCTCTTCATCATTATTTGTTTGACAGGAGCAAATCTTCCTCAATTTATCATGATTCCTATAAGGAGCATAAGCATTGTGGGATACAGTGGACCATTTTAGGAGCTGTACATTTTGTGACTGCAACAAAGCATCAGCCATCTGTACTTTGCTTTCCATTCTGTGGCACTCAGGACATCCACAGCATCACTACAAGGCAAGGAACTCTACCCCAAATGTTTTGTCTGATGATGAGTTGTGGCACAGGCAGGATAAGTGACTTGCTTGGAGTCACACAGTGGCTTGGGGGCAGAACCAGGATTGTAAGCCAGAAGCCCTGGCCCCCAGCCCCCTGCCCTGCTCACAAGGCCACCTTCCCCCCATTCTTAGAAAAACTCTAAATCTAGCATTCCTTTGGAAATAAAAAAAATTTAACACAATGGATTTGTTTTTCATGTGATCATGACCACAAAATATGATGGAAACACACTTTTCTTTGTGGGCTTCTAAATAAAGAAACAAAAAGAAATTTGATTTGCTTTGTTTTGTTCCACATGAAAAAAACTCTGGATTTTCATATTACACATGCCTTCTCCCCCTTGCTCACCTTGCATGTAATAACTACACTTTGTAACACCACAGCTCAATTGTGCCTATATGAAAAAAATAAAAGGAATAAAATGTATTCTCCAATACTAACCTATTTGGCATGCTTCCTTTTTCAGTAATTGCATCACACCACATGTTAAATCCTACACTCACTATAGTGCTGGCAATAAATGTGATGAACACCACAAAGGCGCTGATCAGCAGATTCAGGAAGGCGTAAAAGAAAGAGCTGTAATAAAAGGGAAGAAAAATGTAACTCATAAACAGCTGAAACACAACATCAGCAGTCTCTGTAAGCAGCACAGAGTGGGCACAAAGATATCAGTTTCCATTTAAAACACATCTTTAATTAAGAACACCTAATACATTGAAACACTATGGACTTGATTTTGAGTCACACTACCTTCACTTGCAAATGCTTTTGATTTTGATTTCTTTTTTAACCATAAGAAGATGTGGCTTTATATAATAAGTGGTGATTGTTCATACACAATGTGGCTTTCATTAGCTGAAATGATGAAAATCACCACTGTTAAAATAAATGTCATTAGCTCAAATTATGTAGTAACTGCAGCTAAAATTATTTCATGACTTAAGTGATAATTGGGACAAAAATTGCTTAGAAGAGGGAAACTAAAAATAAAAGCACAGAACTGATAGCTATAATCATTTTAAGCAATGTAACACAAGGTACTGCCATCACAGGACACGAATCTCAGTTTTATGGGCAATTTGCAGAGCAGGCCAGCTTCTCCTGAGATTTCTCTGGCTTTGGTGTCAGTATGCTATGTCTGCCAGCTGAATATCAATTTATCTCAGCCCCATTAAATCTGCCCCACCAGGGCCTGCCCTCAGCACATGCAGTGTTTGGAGTGGGATGGGTGGGATGCTTACAGATTTCCCATAAGGCCATGGAATCACTCTCTCATTTTCACTCTTTAACTCCTCACCTGAATTCTAGCTGTGAAAAGTTTCTAATCCCAGTCATCTGGCAAAGCCCTTCTCCACTTGAAACTTCTCTAAGTTTCTGTTTACAATAGGACACATCGGAATGTGACATTATGTAAAAACTGGACACTTACTCCAGGCTGGAGAAAGACTGGCAGCTCCAGGAGGCAGGTCATCCTATCCAGTGTGTGGTAAAGATGAATATGACAAATTTCTCACCAGTGCCACTCATCGTGCTGGTGATAGAATGAATCTACTCACCCCAGAAAAGGAAAAAAACCCTCAGTCACTTCTTTTCCCTGGTTGCTCACCAAATGAAAAGCCTAGAGGCTTTTTAAATGAGTGTTTGAGTCCTGGAAGGTTCTGGGCTGGAGAATCCTAATTTCTACAGGTTATACATGACACATTTGTGACCTCAGGAGAATTTCTTTAAAATGAGATGAGAAAGCAATTATCAGCAGAGTTAGGATGCTTGCTCCTGGGTTGGTGAGGCCTTAGAGGGACTGTCTAGGTTCTCTCCAAGTGACAGCTGTCCCACCCCAAGACTGATAGAAAAGTGAAATAAATCACCTTCAAGAAGTGCCCCTGTAGACTGCAGTGGGTGCTGGATGCCAAGACACCTGACTTCTGGAGGAACAATAAGCTGAATCCTGCTCTGCTTTAGCTGGGCTTGGTGAAGTAGATCAGCTCACCTCTGCTGTGTGCTGGGGTCACCCACACAGTGAGAGCTGCTATGATACCAGATTTCTGCATGTTCACACCCAGCCTGGATTTCATCCCAAGCATTGCTGAAGTCAGATCATATCCTCTGTGCACCTTAGCATGGTAGGCTGGCCTGGGAGGCAGAAAAGCCTTGAGCTGTTCACAGAATAAAACAAACTTGGCACCAGAATTAGCAACAGCTCTAGAAAAGGAGCAGTTACCAGGACTATTCAGTGGGTCATCACAGCCCAGGATCTTCAGCTCTCCTTCTCCCTCTATTTCCTACCCTGCAGTGAGAAAGGTTCCATGGCCCAGGACATGACCTTCCACTGACAAAGCAGGGCTCAGCCTTGCACCTGATTTGCATCTGGCAAGAGTAACCATCACCAATGCCAGGACATCCTGACAAAAAACTTCTTATTTGGATCTCTAGATAATCTGATTTTTTCTCCTTAGATTAGAACTTCAAGCTATGGATTGCAGATTGAGTGAGTGCTCTTTAATAATGAATGTTTACACCTAAAGTTGCTTTGCAATCCTAGCAATGAACAATGAAGTACCTGAGTTATACCTCCACCCTTCAGCTGAGCTGAAGAGCCCCAGGCTGCTGAGGTAAGGGGTGCTGAGACCCTTTAAATGTTTTTCAGCAGTCATAACTGCTGGAAAATAATCTGTCAGCAATCATTCAAAGCCATTGTACATGAAAGATGCAAAGGGTGCTAACTAAGCCTGACTGTCTTGGCTGGCTCACCCTGGAGCTGGCCCAGTAGCAGTGATCCTCCTCGATAGGATCCTCAGTAAGGACATTCTCTTTCTCAACCACCTCTAATCAGAACATATATAATTATATGTATGGTGAGGAGCTCACATTTATCTCTCCATCCAAACAGAAATGTTTTTGCACCCATTTGAACTGTTAACAAATGGCTGTCTGAAATCAGGACAGTGTGAGCCCTGCCTGCTTTTCATATGGTGGATGATGTGGAACAGGACAGACCTTCCTTCTTCCCAAGAAAATGCTGTTCCCAAGCATCTTGCCATGTTGTATCCTCCTGTGGTGTTCTGTGGTTATCTCATCATCCCAACTTGCTCCATCTTTGCTCCCCACCACCCCACAGCCTTCTGCCTTTCTTGCCTGCAGCAGCTATGAACAGTGTTATACAACACCCAAAGGAGCCTGAAGGAGCTCCTAAAGGGACACTTTTCAGTGGCCTGCCCAACAGTTTTGAAGTTAACAGCCACTTTTGAAAGCAGGCCAAACATCTACTCCAAATGTCACCATTACAGAGTTTTTACTGCTGGTTTCTTCTAAAAATTAGCTAGCTCTGACCTGCAAAGCACTGAGATTCAATTAACCCTCTACAGATATTGGATCACCTGAGGAAGCTGAATTCAAAGATATTAAGAAGTATGTGGTTGTATTTAGTGTAAGGTACATTTTAATATGGAATAAGTTTCTGGTCCTCACTTACTATATGTATGAGTGCTGCATGTTTGAGTATTAGGCAGGTTGAGAGTGGTTGGAAAGAGCCAGAAAGACAAAACTGCTACCCAGCCTCCAGGGTTACCAAGCCCTGATGTAACAGCCCCTTACCCAAGAAATCTCCAGTCCAAACAGACCTGGACAGGAGGGATTAACCCTTGGCATGGCTCCTAAACCATGGGAAAAATATTTTCCTAGTTTAGACAGGCACCAGTGCATTGTCCAGCCCTGGCCTGTAGCACCTGGGTTACCTGCACCAAGGTCTCTGCCCTCTCAGACCACCAGAGGGGCAAGCACAGAACATCACAGTGCTCTTGAGCTGCTGCCTGGCCCACCAAGCCTCTCACTACGTCTTCTGGAGTGGGATGCTGTGGAATCCTTCCCCATGCTGCTACAGGATGCCCCTTGGCTTGTGTGAGCACAGGAACCAGCCAGTGCTGGAATCAGTCAGTGCCACCCTGAGCTGCTGCAGGAGCGCTCAGCATTGCTCTCACGCTGTAACCAAGCAATAGTTGTTGTCTGCAATAGCTGCCATGTACACAGCAAAAGCAGCACAAAAAAGAGAGGGGAGGCACCAGCTTCTCCCTCCTGGCCCCCCACGCACCACCATGTTGTTTCAAGGTTTTTCACACACCCAGTGCACACCTGGGGAGGGCCTCCTTTGGCACAGATGTGTAGTGGGACCGTGGTCAAGAGGCACCTGTGGGCCCCAGCCTCCAGCATCACCCCACAGCCCCCAAATCCTTCCATGCCCACCGCAGCTGAGCGGCCACACACCGCAGCAGGACTGCCAAAGAGCAGTGGGTGCATGGCAGTGGATCTGACCCCCCATCACAAAGGAGCATCTTCTGGAGAGGGCCTGGACACTGCTGGGGGCGTGCCTGGTGTGTGTGCAGACACGGGCCATACACCAGCTCTCCCCAAAGCCCTGGATGGTGCCGAGCCCAGCGCTTCACCCCCGCACTGCTCCCACGTGCCCCAGCCTGCGGGAGGGACGGGCTTGTCCGCAGGGATACTTACTCCTCGTGCCCTTTGCAGAGGAAGAAGAGGGTCCTCCAGGCCTGCACCGTGGCCAGCAGCAGGGAGAGGAGCCCGGTGAAGATGCTAAAGCGGCAGGCAGCCTCAGGCCCCCACTCCTGCACCGTGAAGCGCTGCCGCTCCACCGTCAGGTTGGCGTTGAGCCACATGCCCTCGGTGAAGAGCAGGCACCGGCCGTGGAAGTCGTTGCCATTCTCGGAGAGTGGCACCACCACGATGAAGCTGAAGAGAAAGGCCAGGAAATAGCAGATGCACTGAGCGAAGAGGAAATTGCTGAGCGCCATGTCCGCGGCTCTGCGCAGGCAGGGGGAGGGAGGGAAGGAGGGAGGGAGGAGTGGAGAGAGGGATGTAGGAGGGAGGGATGCAGGAGGAGTGATGTAGGAGAGAGGGATGCAGGAGGAGGGATGCAGGAAGAGGGATGCAGGAAGAGGGATGCAGGAGGTAGAGATGCAGGGGAGCGGTGTGAGGTGGGACGCGGGGAGGATGGAGGGATGGAGGGAGGAAGGCAGGCTGCAGCAGTAGGCGGTGGGAAGGAGGGAGGAGGATGCGCAGTGCAATGCAATGCAATGCAATGCAGTGCGGTCCGATGCCTCCTCCGGACACGGCTGCTCCCTCTCCCGCAGCCCGAGCTGCCCCTCTGAATGGCTTCAGGGCTTGTAGGAGAAGAGGGGAGTGGAGAGAGGAAGAGCTGTTGTGGGGTATCCCTCTTCGGGAAAATCTGGCTGCCACTACGCCCTGGCTCGCAGGGGGTTAAATCAGTCCGTGCGTCCGTGGGGACCGCCGGTGGGGGATCCCCCTAACGACACAGGACACTATGTCACCCCTGTTGATTGCCATCACACACACACACACACAATACCCAAAACCAGCTGACTGACTTCATCCTAGCTGCTGGATCCCGGGAAATTTGGACCCAAGTTTCTGAAACCCTGGCCACCAGCCTCGGACGGTGGCAATAACAGATGGGGTGCACAGCCACCCTCGCCCCTACAGACCCAGTGGTTTTGTTCCTAGCTCAGCTGGTCACACCCATACAGAGGTGTTGCAAGGGGAGAAAAGAAGTGGAATTCCTCTCACCAGAAGCGGAATAACTTTTCCTGAGCCTTGGTGTGGTTTAGGGCTGCCTGGGGTTGGGATCAGCTCCATTATCCCCTGGCTGGCAGGTGGAGCAGGGCTGAAAGAAAATAACCTTAAGCAAGTTCCTGCTGGACACCAAGCTGGGAACAGAGCAGCACAGCAGTGGGACATACACAGCAGGAACAGATTTTATCCCCAGGGGTGAGCAGCTCCCTGCCCCACACCATGCTTGGGCAGACACCAGAGCACCCCCTCTGCTGTAGGGCCCAAAACTGCCAGGCCAGGATGCCAGAAAGCAAAAGGCACCAGAGAGGGGAATGTGAGTTGTGCTCAGATCACTCTGGCACAAAAATCCAAATTAAACTGACCTCAAGTTATAGTTTCCCCACAATCCCAATTTCATTTTTCCATCTCAGCATGAATCCTCTCTCCAGCACAAAACACCACAATTAATGTCCAGTTCCAGGTAAAGTAATTTCCTAATCTAATTTCCTAACCACATCCAGTCTGAGATCCGCTGCAGGTCTCAAATCACCTCTTAATCCCAAGGCTGTTTGCACTCATTTTATCACTGTGCCACATCTCACGAAGTGTTTAGAGAAGGAGATGAGGGACAGAGACCCCAAACATAGTGCACATGGGAATTCAGGCTGGTGTTTCCATTGGGCAACCAAACAATTATTTCTGTGTGCTGATAAGAGGTTACAGATACAGTCCTAAGGAGGGCACTGGGGGGATTCTCAGAAAAGACATTAATTCACAGTTTCATTATAAATCATTTGTAATGCATATTATCTTGAAATCTCTATCTGTGCAGGGGAAGTATTTCTTCAATAAAAACTTTTTTCAGTACAAATGAAATGTGTCAGGCCAGTTTTCTGATCCTTACCCAGCACTGATCATCAAAAATTGTATTTCAGTTTTGTAAGATGAGTTATAGAGCACTGACCTGACCCTGTGGGGATAGATGTGTGCTCCTAAAAGAAAAGATTTTTCTGATATTTCAGTCTATTGGTAAGGAGGAAAGTTTATTGCTCTTAACCTTGCTTCCAAGAAGTGCTTGGCTCCCAAAGGGTTTTGTCCTTTACCTGTAAAGAAATCAGACCTGGATTGAGGTGGAAAACTCTTTTCTTTGAAACGTGACACATCAGATTTGCCAGATAATGTTTTCTGAACTTAACCTGGGAGGTCAGCACCAACATAAAAGCCCAGTTATTGCTTACACTGGAGCCCACAGAAGGGGCCAGCAGGTGCCAAGGGCGCTTTGCCTGAGGCAAGCCCAGTGCTCAGATCTTGCCAGCAGCAACCACAGGGCTCTGCTGCACGAGGTTGTTTGCACAGGGCACTGTGGGGTCACTTACAGAGCAGATAAAATTGTCTTTGCTGATGAACTAACTCAAGCGAGCATTTATTGGAGAGCTTCAGAAAACACATCCAGGCATTTACAAATGTGAGCAGACATGTAAAACAGCTGCACTTAGCAGGCTGACAGCTACTGGAGCTTGGTCTCAAGCAGTGAGCACACACTGGAGTGAGCAAAGGGATGGAGATAAAACCTGTCAGCTGTCACTTTGGAGCTGCCTGGATTTCTCATACTCTTCTCTCATGTAAATCCTAAAAAAAAGTCCTGCTAGGCTGGAATTGGTTTCAGAAACATGGAGTTATTTCAGTGGAGTAAATTTGATAGGCTTACTTTTCTCAGCGTGGTGAAACTGAGGGAGAAAGGCAAAGCAAATGATTCAATCATTCTTATCACAGGGAATGGAGGACATGAGATATACAGGCCAGGCAGAAACTCTGAAACAGAGAAAAAGATGCACATTTTTCTCACTTCACATAATTGTTCTGTGGCACACATCACAGGACTCTGCAGAGGGCAAAAATAAATGCTGGTGCCAAAAGATATTAGATAAATTAATGGTAAAAAGAGTTCCATAGGACCTGAGAAATGCAGAGCTGGGGAAGTTACCTTCAGCTCAGGATTCCCTCACAGCAGGTTGCTGAGAAGGTGGAGTCACAAAATGATCCCTCTACATCTCCAGAATCCTCTATTCTTCCCTAAAGCAAGCACCTGCTCCTGGCAGGCTTGGAGATGGGATCCCCAGGGAGATCACCCTTTGGTCTGACCCCCCTTGGCCATTTCAGGTTCTCATTGCAAAGCTGGCAGCACCAGCCTGGTGTCTCAGCTTTCCCATCCGAGTGGGGAGAGCTGTCCTTCCAAAGCACCCCCCATGCCTTGGCTCCCGTGAATGTCCTTAGAGAGGCTTGCCCCCAGAGCAGGCACGTGCAGGAAGCAGCGGGGCAGTTCTTGCAGCTGCGGGGCACTGAGGGAAGAGATGCACGTGTGATGAGAGGAGGCTGCACCTTCCCCCTGCTCTGGTGGTGCCACCACAGGAAGAAGAGTTCAGATGTGCTCCTGCTGCAGCCCCCCATGAGCATCACCTTGACCACAACCTCCCCTCCCACCACAGCACAGAGAGGTCTCACCCACTCCAGGGCACCACCAGGCCTGCTGCACAGGAATTGATCCCCAAGAGGACCATGTTCTGACGTGGGGCTGAAGATTGGCTTGCTCAGCATCAGGGAGGGTGAAGTTCAAAGTCTGTAAATTTTATTTCTCTGGGAAAAAAAAAGAAAAGCCACAAAAATAAAACACGATGCACGACCAACTGCCATGGCACCTCAGTGATAAGCAGGAAGCCAACCAGGATAAATCAAGATTAGATACACTATGTTTGCCTGTATTCCCTTCAGCCCCATATCTCCTTCTAGCTGCCTGGCTAATCCTCTGTAGATCAAGTAACATGGATGAGTTGGGCTGACGTGGAATGACTGATGGGGATGGTGGTTTTGGCTGTGCTGTTCCATGCTCCCTCTCAAGTCATTAATTATGCCATCTGACATGAGCAGTGCTCTCAAGTTGATATTTGTGAGGTAAGTGATGAATTTCCTCTCCTCCTGGTAGCTCATTAGGACATGTTTTATTACGAGAAAATTTGCTGAGGAATTAATTATTCAGACAAAAACATTTTTGAGAGCAGTTTTATTTGTTTTTATATTTACTCTACCTTGGATATATAATTTCTGTGGTCCAAGAAAAATAGCAGCAGCATGTCTAGAAGGTGGCTACCACCTTGCTACCAGTAATGCTCTGCTTATTTCTGGAGAGAAGCACAGAGCCACAGCAGTGCCTCTGCAGAAGGATGCCCAGGGAGCAATATGTCTATTCTGGGCAGTCCAAATGGCTGCTTTTGAGCCATCCTTCAGTCACTCAAAGGCAACTTCTGCCTGATTTACTTTAGCTCAAATGTCTGCCTCAGCCCATTTTACCAAATGGTTTAGCAAATGCAGTTTGCCCCAGGCTTTGGAGTCTGTTTTATTCAGATTCTCTTCTATTTTATTCAGACTCGCTGGTCTGGTTTTTTATTATATTAATCCATTGCTGCTGTTGTTGATATTATTATTATTATTATTATTATTATTATTACAAAATCTTGACCTATGATATTTGTCCCCTGAAACTAATGGAAAGGACCCAGGCCTGTCACTTATCATCTTATGATTGTTGATGTAAACAACACTTTCAGGGAGAGGTTTCTCATGGTAATCACTGTATTTAAGAAAGTCTCTGCCACTAGTTCAGAAGGATTATAGACAAAGTACCAAACTGTCAGCCACCTGTCACATCTGCATTTCTTCACAGCTACCACTGCATCATGAATCTCCCAGGGCATCTCATTTGGGAACATGCTGACATTTTGCCTTTTATTTTCTTATAAGCATGTCCCTTCTGCCAGGAAAGCTGCCTGGTCTGTGAGGAGGCTATGAGCAGAGAGGGTGCCATGCTGACAGATGTTAATGGAGCAGTTATCAGGAAACAACTGAGTACCATGAATGTGTCCAGATAGAATAACCTCTCTATTCTGATAGCCACGGAAAAACAAACATATTCACATTCTGAACTGAACAAGCACAGGCTGTGGCTAAGTCATACATTTTAAAAATTAAATAAAATAATAGTAATAATAATAAAAAAGGGTGCTTGAGATTTTCAGAGCATTATTAACACAAATCTCTGGGTGACTTGTGCGTGCCAGATGCCACAGCACCCCACAGCCTGTGAGAGCTGTGACAGGAACATGGCCCCAAAAGGGCACATGAGTTGGCCAACTGCCTCTGCTGTCCTGTCTTGAGGATGATAGAGGTAATGACAAGGGTAGGACAAACTCTTGTAAGGTTCTGATCCCAGGTTCTGCACAGGTGAAGAGTGCATCAGAAAAACAGGCTTCAGGAGTGAATGTGAATTTTCTTCTGACACCAAGGAGATGTTGGAAAAGCAAGGGAGAGTTGGAGACTACTTAAAAGAATAAAAGGAATGAAAGGGAGGAAAAAAAAAAGATGACAGAAGAGAGATTAATAAATTAGGAACCCACAGTGTCCAAGCAAAAAACCCAGCCTGAGGGTAAATATAACTCTGCCCCAACTTCAGATTAAATGGGGTCATTACATATGACATCAACATCTTACATCTGCAGCTTAACCTGTGACTGCCAAGGACTGCAACATCACCACAACCACAAGTCAAGCAGTCACTGAAGTCTTGTGTGTCTGAGCAGTCCTGTGCCTGCTTAAAACTCTTCGGAGCTTGTGCCTTCTGTACCTGCAGACATTCACACCCAAAAGTCCCCTGTGTGCTGCACCAAAGAGTGTTACAGGGTTCTGCTCTGTCTGAACTGCTCTTTCCTACCTGTGCAATCCCTGGAAGGCACTTCTTCCCCTGGCACAAGGCTGTGCTGTGCCCCTTTCCAATGTCCCTGAGGCACGAGAGGCCCCGAGCAAGGCTGTGCCTCACCAGCCACGCGGCAACATCCCTTCTGGGGCTGCCCCTGATCCCTCTCACACCCCTCACAGAAAAGTGTCTTTAACCAGGGTAACTCTCACAGCATGCAGAAGTCTAGGAGCAATGTTAGGGAAGACCTCCAAGCTGTTTTATCCTGAGGCCTTTACCTGTGATGGAAACTTTGCAGAAGGGAGGCTGGCCGCAGAGTCTGGTGTAAGGGATGCCCGGCGCTTGCAGCACTGCTACTCCAACTCTGAACCTGTTGAAAATGATGTTCAGGTTTTTAGTTTTTTCCTGAAGATTACTGAAACAATTCCCAGACCTAATAGGACTTGGAAAATGAACTTCAGCCTTTGCTGATTTGGTTTGCTTTGTAAACCCATTTTTGTGTGCAGCAACTAATTTATATCCTAAGACCGAGTGACTTCCTTGGGAAATTTTCAAGGTCAGTAATTAAGGATCTGTCACAAAAACAGCAGAAAAGAAGAAAAAAAAACCTCTCTAAATCACATCATGGTTTTAAATGACCCATTGTGATTAAAAAGGGCTTGGGGTTCATGGGAACACATATCACAGAGTATCTCTGCTGTTCATTGCAATAAAATGCAGGTTGAATCACATTCTAGTGGGGGGAAAGCATCTCAAACCCTTATTCAAGCAACTGGGTGCTATGAATACCTCAATTAGTTCCATCACTGCTGCACAGCTTTATACCAAAGGAGGTTCTGACCCACCTGGGCTCACCAGCTCCTGTTCCACTCACAGAGGCACATACTGAGAGCAGCTAATGGGTAGCATGCCAATTAATAACATGGAGTTGCTTTATGTGTGACATATTGTACCATGCACTGATTTTTAATCTGCTCATACTAGCATTTGTCATGCAGGGTGAAAGTCTGCTGTGAGAAATAGCCTCTTCATTTTCCCTGACAACTATTAACACTGAGCCAGCCTTCAGTGCTCGTGCCGCAGGCAACTGCTCCTGCCAAAAATAAATGCAAAGACTGAGGAGAGAGACGTTTTGCAAAATTAAACTCTGTCTCAAAAGTGAATAAATCAGGACAGAAGCACATCCTTAATTCCTGGAGACAGGAGGAACTTCATGGTGACTGTTTACTTCTCATGAGGTGGCAAGAAAAAGCCCAGAACATTAAGATGTGGTTTTCCCACTGGCTGTAGATGGGGCAATGCAGCTGTAATGGGCAAAACTAGATTTAAACTGATTTTGGAGCCATAGCTAAAGGGTAAAGTACAAGTGCCTTGTGTCTTCTTTATCACACAATCATGTCACAACCCACACTCAGCATCCTAAAGACTGTCAGCTTCAGTCCCCCCACCAAAATGCACATTGGGCAGGTAGCTGTGAAAGCTGAGAGCCAGCCCCAGTAAAACACAAGATACAAAGAATTAGTGGGAAGTCAGATGCGTGTGGCCCTCAAACAGCTCTGTCTTGTATTGTGGCTTCACTAGTCACGTTGCTCATGTGTGAGATGGAGACAGATGTTCCTCAGCACAGCTTCTCAGCTGAAGGTGCTGGTACCAACCTAAAAACAGCCAGCAGGAGCTCTGACCTGCTCAGCATCTCTCAAGGCTGCTGAGAAAGAAGGTTTTTTTTTTTTTTTTTTTTTTTTTAAAGAGCACCAAATCATCTCATTCCTGGCTTGGTACAGTTTGCAACTCAGCAGATGACACCACATAACCCAGGTGGTTTTGCAGAGATCAGTTTCCACCTTTCAGCCCAAGCCCCGAGTACCTCCCAGCTACCTGCACAGGCTGGCCACGGCTGCTCCTGACCATGGTTCAGTTGCTGTCACTGGATTTATCTTTTGTTAGCCAACAGAAAATTGGATAAATCTACTTGTTTTGCAAACAATAAACCCATGGGCTTTCTCAAGGTCAGAGGACTCCTAAATTTCTCGTGTCATTGCTGTTTTCTTATCACTAGCCTCTCTTGTACTGTTACGAGACATTTGCAAAATGTGGTCCCATGGAGGCTATAGAAATATTAAAGGTTCAAGTATTTATGCCGCTTCTCATTAGGGTATTTTCTGTCTGTAATGTACAAAATTATATAGTGTACTTTTAGTTTAAAAGTCTGTATAGGGAGGAAAACACCCACTGCTTGGGTAACTCCTGAGCACCCCAAAAGTTACTGCATGGCTGGGACACAGCTGCATTAGGGGTTAATATTGACAAAGGCCTGCTGGGATGCTAGAAATAAAAATAAGACAAGAATAAGAGGAGGAAGAAGAAAAATAGGAAAAAACAGAAAAAGAAGAAAAAATTAAATAAAAATAGAATAAACCAATGATGAGTAACTCAGAGATTCACATAAGATCTCGAAATTAACTACTTTGTAGGTTCAAACAGAGGTCCCACCTTATGTGAGGGGCACATGCAATTTACACTGATCAAAGCAGAGCTTTGAATACCTGACACAGGAGATGAAATATAAATATGTGATTTGTGAAGTAAAAAGACAACACCAACAATAATGAGACCTCAAAATAGATCTGAATGTCACACTCCTGGGTGCAACCATAATGATCCCTTCTCTTGTGACAGAGATGAAAAGGCAAAGAATACAACATCATTATTGTAACAATTACTTTAATAAGCATGTAAAACTGGGATTTAGTGGGGGCTTTGCTGTTTGTTGTCATATTTGCTGTTCATTTTCCTTGTGATTGTTCAAAGATTGATAAATAATGCCTTTTATTGAAATGCACAGTATGAGGAAGGTTTTCAAAGGTGTCCTGTGATGTTTTGGATGTTTCACTTGCACTGCCTCTGAAGAGTAACAGGCAGAATTTTGAGCATTTGACTGCCTGAACTCATAACTAGGGCCAATTTAGCAAATATTTCCATTTGAGAGGCTCCTGCTAGGACCTGCTATGCAGGAGATGTTGTTACAATGCTTGCAGAGCAGGGGCAGCCTGTGTCCAGCCTGCTTGGCAGGGAGATCCATGAACATCTGCATCCTCTGCTGCAGTGTCCTAATGCTCACCCTTCCAGGAGGGGCAAATGAACAACCTCCAAAAATAACCCCTTCCAGGAGACTCAGACTGAGAAGGGAAAAATGCAATGTTCCAAATATCAGCAATCTTGGCCCAAAAGATTTCTGTCCTCCAAAAGCTACCAAGCACAGTACAACCAACTTCTGTGGGAACTCCAATCCCTACCTCTCCCCAAATGTGCATTTCATAGGAGAAGAGACAAAGTAGTGAAGGAAACGAAAGAAACAGAGCAATTGTTAGTGACACAGCTGCAGGAGGTCTAAATAAATCACTTAACATCAATTTCTCCTGCTGCAAAGGCCAGAAATGTCCAATTTCAACAGCTGGCTGAACTCACTGGGCTGCTCTTTTCCTACCCAACTCCCAAGTAAATTTTTGGTGTTTATAAAAATTCTCTGTATTTGCTGTAAGTACGAAATTTGTCTCTTAATTAGGGAGTTTCTTCATTCTGGAGAAAATACTATATAAACGTGAAGTACTTTTATTAACATTTAATGGAGAATTGAGTGTGATATTGACACTAGGAAACGGACTGTATTATTTCCATACTGCAATATGCAAATATACTCATTGTTATTGCAGATTAGGAGACTGCATTTGCTAATGCTTTTTAATAATGCTTATTATATTTATCTGACAAAAATACCCATTAAAATACCACTTAAAGAGCATGAAGATTGCAGACATCTGAAATTAATTCTGATTTTTTTTCTGGAAAGCAAGTTTTAAAAACTCAAATCTGCATTTTTCTGTTTTTACAAATAGCCCACCGAATCAATATTTCAGGAGAGTGAATCAATATTTCAGAACACTGTGATGTAAAATAAAAAAAATAGGTCTATTAAGATCTTTTTATTAGCATGTCTATTGCAGTGCACAAAATTTGCACATATGGGTAAAGAAATTGTTTCCTGAAAATGTGCAAATTGCTACTTCACTGAATGTAAATGAAGTGCTAATTGCTCTTTGCAAACAATATTTATGCAAATCATGCCCTACCATTACATTGCAGAGTGGAGTTTACATTTATATTTGATGCATTTTTTTCTCCACCCATTTGACAGTCCCTGGACAACAGGACTTGGGTTATTACTCACTTTTTTTCCAAGACATTTTATGGATACATGAGTGGGTAAAGAATGGGAATGGACCTGCAGGCAGTAATATATCATGACCTAGAGGGGCAGAAGATCTAAATCTGCTCTGTTATTCTGGTTCATCATTCACTAAGCAAAATACTTGCAAAAAATGTTTTATATCAAATTTGCCTTTTATTCTGCTTGCCTTTTGACCTATGATACATTTGGAAATGATCCATTTGGAAATTCTCTACAGAAGTAATTTAAATAAAAATGTCTGCTCTCTGAAACAGGAAATAAAGTAGCTGATGCCATCAGATCAAGCATTGAATTCAAAGAGATATGTTTGATCGTGGGGGGTGGGGGTGGTTATTGATGTTAACTTTGTTTTAATAGCCTGTTTCTTTCTTTTTTTATTTTATTCCTGTTAATATATCTCATTTATTTGGAGAAGTCAACACACCTTGTCTATAATTTCCCAGTCATAAGCAAGAAGAACCTTGAATCAGTTGAAGAACATCTGCTTTGTAATATTCATGAACACCACCTGAAAATTTTCACTTTGAAACCTTTAAAATACCCTATACTTTTATTAATATTGTATTTCTTGAGGTGAAATTCTCCTACATTTGATATTATTAGTTTTCCCACCATCTTCACAGAATCACAGAACAGTTCAGGTTGGGAAAGATCTCTAAATTCATGAAGCCCAACCATTAACCCAGCACTGCCAAACCTCTCCTTGGGTTCAGATTAGCCTTTCATAGTTTAGCTTCCTAAAATTTGTCCTCTGCTCTAAAGTCCTCCAGTGATCTTAACAGTGTTTAAGCCATTAATCATTTTGGTTTCTCATTCACACCCACTCAATTCTTCCTCTCAGGAGAGATGGGAAACAGGAAACTTCTTCCTTTTTCAGAGAGCTTTCCATGATGGGTTACTTGAATTTCCCTTGAATAATTCTGTGTCTCTGTTGCTGGTAGAGCGAGGCTGTGCAATACACTCTTTTCTGAGACACATAAAACCCCTTTCCCCAGCCTTAGAGATTGCTTCTCTGTCTCCAGAGCTATGCAGTCCTCAGGTGCATCCCAGGGAAGTTCTCAAACATCCCTCAAATTTAGCCCTGTTCAGCAACTGGAATTTCTTAGGACTTGGGCACAGAACTCCTCTGGCTCAGTGAGTTGCCTCACCAAGCTAAGCTGCAGAAGCCACATCTGTCCAAACCCTTGAAATGCTTTAATTCAAATTTCCTTGAGAGTGCTTTAAGCTAATGGGTTTTACATCAAACACATTTCCCTCCTTTTTCCTGGTGTGCTCATTACCAATGCTGAAGGCAAACTCCCGCACCCTTACCTGCTCCTGGGACCCCAGGTAGGTGCTCACCTCTGAAGCACTGCCCTGACTTCAGTTTTTCCTTGATAACAACACTCTGCCTTCAGTGAGTCAGACTCTGTTTATGATCACATCTTTAATTACTCCAGGGAACATATGTTAATACTCATTCATCTCCAGTCTGAGGAACGCTGTAAGAGTCAGGAGCCATATGGCTCCCATCTAGAGAGAAGGAAAAGGTGTGTCAAATTTCTCACTCCATTAGCTCCCAACAAGATTAAATTTACACCCAAGGCTGGGCACAGCTTTGGTGCCAGCAAGATGAGGGCTGAAACCTGCAGCCAGCACAGCACGGGCATCCCTGTGAGCTGCAAGGTTCTCCGGGCATGGCTCAGAGCCGCAGGGCACTGCAAGCCCTCCCTGCCACCTCCAGGGCACAAAGCACAACCTGGATGTCCGTAGGACCTGCTTCAATAAGTTATTAAATTTGCCATGTCGTGTCTGAAATGCTCATGAATGCTTGAGCAGCCTGTGTAATGGGGTGTCTCAGCCTGTTTTCTGGGGGGGGTGTCCTTTTGGGGCCAGGAAAGTGGTGTGAGGGGAGAGAATGAGCTGCAGCCTGAGGGAGTGTCACTGGAGTTTGAATTCCTCAGGTCTGAAGCCGTGGATTCAAGCTTCAGAGTTCATTTCCTCTGCTCCCTGGGCTTAAAAGATAATTGTTGGGACAGCAACTTTGGCACTTGTCAGTCCAGGTGCACTGAAATGCAAAATATTTTCCTAAAGACAAAATTAGCACTTTCTCAGCAGGTGAACAGCACTGACATAATGCTACACCCAGTAACAATGAGGTAATACCACGTGTAATCACATCCCCATCCCTTCGTTCTGAAATTGGCTTGCACTTGGTTTTCTTTTGCTGTCGAGGAAGACAAAACACAAGGAGCAATCTGGGTCCTGCCCTTCCTCAGGCACCCAGGACAGAAGTGCTGACAGGATTCCAGCTGAGAGCTGATCACTGCAAATAAAGAGGTTGTAGAGGTGTCACCAAGGGCATGCTTTGATCTTTAGGTTTTTATTACTGGTGTGGATATGTGAGAAGACAAGGATGTAGTTTGTTCTCAGAACTGAGATTGAATTTCTAGTGTTGGCACTAAGAGAGGAATAAACCCAAACAAATCCTAGGGAACTCACAGCATCTCATCTGGCAATCAGAGGAATACAAAGGCATAATGCTATTTTTAAATCAGATTTTCTGAGAACAACTGCTGTTTAAATACACGTATAAATAGCAATCCCTAAAGCCTGGCAATGGCTCTCCTCCTGGACCAACAGCTTCCAAACAGTTTGTAGAAGGCATCAGATTCCCTGATACCTCTCGCACTGATGCAAAAAGAATCTCACACACACATTCACAGGCAAAGCAGCTATTTGGGATTTGTGCCTCACCACTGAGAACAAGCTCTGACCCGCAGTGCCCAAGTGTGAGGGAAATACATGTCTCTCATATGTGAATATTTTATTACCCCATGACAAGGCCTCCATGGAGCAGGGAGGATGCTGCCAGCTCCCCTCCCAGAGCTGGCTGTCAGTCTCCCAGCACATGCCAGCTCTCAGCACCATCGCCCCTGTGCTGCCAGGATGGAGGCAGGAAAGTCTGAAGAGATGGCAAGCACAAAACAGGCCCACCTCAGTGGATATTTAATGACACTTTGCAGTCAGGATTCTCTAATTCAGCCTCTCTGCTCTCTGAGAGCTCTGTGGGTAAGGATGCTCTCGCTGCAGGAATTGCTATCTGCTCCCCACAGTGCACCAGGAGAGCACCTGCAAACCAAGGCAGCCTCACCTTCTCTCTTGTTTTGCTAAAGTGATTCGGGATTTCAGGATGTGGATACTTGTTTTTTTGAAAGAAATCAAGAGAAGGACCTAAAGAAGCAATGTTCCAGTGATCCAGGCATTGTGAGGGAGGTGTTGGATGCCCAGCCAGCAGTGGGATTTCCTGCTCCATGGCAGGGTCTGTGCTGCTCTGAGGAGGGAGGAATGGGATGCCTGAAAGCTGAGAACATGGAGTTTATGAGCTGTTTGAATGAATGAATGAAAACACCCTGCACTTCATTGCTCTGGTGTCAATTCCTGACCACAGGGAGAACAATTACCTGGTGTGGCAAACACCTCCCAGCTACCCAAAGGTATTTTTATTAAAGGACACTGTGAGTACTGCAGAGGCTGCTCCCACTGCCTTTCTTTCCCCTGCCATGCTGCAATTGTACTGCTTTGTTTGACTTTACACCAGAAATTAACAAAAATGTGATGTCGGTGGTGCTGCTTTGCTGATGTGACTCAGGGTCTTCAATCTAATGATAACTTCTCCAGTGTAGTTTATAATTTGGAGGCCAACCCTGTCAAAACCCAGCACAAAAAATTTCCAAGGTATTATGTAATTAATGTAATTTATTCAAATGACACATTAGACCACAGGGTTTATTTATTCCAGTAAAGTCTGCCTCTTTTCTCCATTTCCATTTGTAAGCTGAAATCCTGGAGATGTTTTAAAACAAATATATAACCTACTCATCACTGCTGGCAAACATCCACCAAAATCCAAATTTAGTCTTGGAACAAACATACAAATGACCCATTCCCAAAGGATGGTGTAGCTTTAATTAGCCCATTTTTAAAGTATTTTACAGGACATTATTTTCCAAAAGCCACTGTCTGTCTTGTAACCTTTTAATTTCCAGGCAATGATCAGAGGCTAGAAGCCATTTGCCTGAGCTCAGAAACTTTGACTTTTTCCCAGTGTATCTAGTGAAGATTGGGCAGGGTCCCACACAGCTCCTGTAGGGCACAGTTTGTTCTTCTCTTCCAAGCGCTTCCAGAAGAGATTCACCCGGACTGGAAAGGGCCACAAGCCTCAGTAAAGAATCTTCTCCCAGTGCATTTCCTTGGCCATCAAAAGAGCTCCACCACAAGGCTGCCTCCCAGCATCCCAAAAGTTGTGTTCTCAGCTGTGCAGAGGTCACTTTTTCTCTTCCTTAGAGGGAAAGAAAGTGGAACAAGAGAAAAATACATAAGGCACAAGGACTGTCAGTGGCTAAGGGGTGACTTTTGACATGTGCAATAGAAAATTTGCCTCATAAAATCATATTGGCCATAGAGAGAAGCTATAAAAACCTTTACTAGACTTCCCTTAGCATCCTGCCTCACTGTGCTTTTATTTTCCCAATAACAGTACATGGCTGCACTTCAGCCCCACATATGAAACATTTAAAATAATTTTGTGATAATTTCTGCTGGCTGAGGTTTTTGTTTTATAAGTTTTTTAATCTCCACAGTCAATTGCTTGTGTTGACTTTACTCAAACCACAAGGATGTATTAAATTTAAAATATTTCCAATTGACACCTATTGGGGTTTTGTTTGTTTTACATAAGGTAATCCAGGCAGGTTTCAGTCTATTTAGTTGCTTTTCTACTCTCCTTTCTTTGTATAAATCTTCCTTACTCTATAGGATGCAGGGCACAAATATAAAACCTTTCATGCAAAGTAAGACAGCCTGGAAGGTTGTTTCCAACCCAGATACCCCAGTGTGGCAGCAGGGAGACAGAGGAGGGCAAGAGATATGAACAAGAGGATGGCATTTCCAGAATCCCTCCCACCTTCCCATTTTCAGTGAAAACTTCAGGGTATTTGCTTACCCACTGTTTCAAAATAGAAATGTCATGAATGACAGCAAGTACCTTATCCAGCCTGTTCTAATAGGCAGACATGAGGTATCAGTCAGACATCAGTCCCCAACCTTTGCTTGTTGGGGACTGAGTTCCTAAAGTATCTTCCTGTACTCCTGTACCTGGCAAAAAACCCAATTTTGCTGTCATTGTTCCTGCAGCAGAGTTCACAAGAAAAATGCTCAGCAAGCTTCCTCAGTGTGAGTTGGATTTTCTACTTTTTATGATGCTGTCTTCATTTCAAATAGAAAACATTTTACCTGAAAACATGGAGCTGTTCTTTGTGTCTAGAAAACATAATGCTACAGCACTTTCTTTGACTCTAAATGTACACCTATAAATACCTTTACCAGGCACTCAGCACAGGCTATTGTTTCTCCCACAGCAGCAGAAAACTGCCTCAGATTTGAACCTTGGAAGCCAGGGAAATGTGAAGTGGATACAGAAAAGGAGCATATTTCTCTCCAGCTGACAACTCAAGGTTATTTCTCAAGTAAATAACGTGTTGCTAAAGAGATTTCGTTCTGTTTTCTGATAATAAAGTTGCAGCACGCTGAATTTGACTGCTTCTCATTCCAGCAGAGCTGAGCAGGTCAGAGGGTGGGCAGGTTCAATTTGTTGTTTTGCTGTGCAGTGCCAAAGAGCTTCTTCCAGCTCTGCTGAGAGTTAAACCTTCAAGCCCCACAAGTGCAGACCACAGGGGCACCTTTGGCAGGAGAAAGATGAATTCTGCAAGCCTCCCCTTCACACAAAATATCTCCTCATTTCCATGGGTTATAAAAGTTGGGGGAAAGGACTGAAGATCAAAATTTCAAAGCTCTTGGAGGTTTCCCAGCTGTAAAGGATGAAGAGAAGCACTCAGTGTTATCTCTGCTGCAACAGGAGAGCTGTGACAGACTCTTCAGGTATAGCTGAGAGCAGCTGAAGACCCCAGGTCCTGTTCTGAGCAGCTGGGCAGCACCTCACTGACTGACATACATCAATTACTGATGTCCAGAGCCACAGAATGATTTTTCTTTTGCACTTTACAGGCTTTTCCTGTGAAAGAATGACTATATAACCCTTCAGGTTGTGGTGTTTCATCACCCCCTTCACAGCAGAGTGCCAGGAAGGAACTAAAGGTGAATATTTATCTCTGAGATCAGTCAGTAGAGGCACAGAGTGACCAGAGAGTATTGCACATGCAGAAGGACCTCTTGTGAAGGAGTTTGTATTGCCATTTTTCTGCTTTTCTGCAGATTTTGTAGTTATGAATGAAAAAGAAAATTAAAATAACCTGATTGATTGACCTTTCCATCTAGGTGTGAGTCCCAGCCTTTCAAATTGGTGAATAATCATTCAAAAGCACAGATGGGCTGCTTCAGTGGTTCACTGACTTGGGAAGGGGTGGTCCTGCAGTGTCCACCCCCTGACCCCTTTCCTCACATTCTCCTGCTGCCTGAGCTGCCCTGCCCCAGGGAGGATCTCTTGCTGATCTCACACAACCAGCAGAAAACCAAGCTGGGTAATTTATAGATATACATCAATATTTGGGTGTTTCTAGATGAGTGGATCAAGTAGGCTCTGGGTCTGCCAGCAGCAACAACAGCCACAACAACAGCAAGCCAGTTCAACCCTATTGGTAACCCACGGAGAAAAGGTTCTCCCTTAGGTTGGTTTACAGAGACAGGAGTGGAAAGTGAGAAAAACAGGTCCACAAGGATTTAAAGCACTGGCTAAAAGGGATTCCCCCCTCTTGGCAGGCAGGTCCCTCTCCCTCCACACACCATCATCCTGGCCCTGTGACGGGACTGACTCTATCCAGCCTGGTGCCAATCCCAGCCTGGGGGCTGGAGCCCTGCAGCGGGATAACTGCACCAAATGTCCCCACCAGGGGAAAAGGCAGAATTGCCCCCTTCTGGGAAAGCAATGAGATTTTCTGTGTACTGCAGGGCTGATGTCTCATCTGGGAGTTGCCATCTGGGGGAGGAGGGCCAGGGAGCAGTGGAGCCACGAGCCACCACAGCCCTGCATGGTGGGTGCTGCTGCAGCCCTGGCCAGGGTCACCAAGACAGGCTCTGACATCTGGGCTCCCTCCCTGTCCCAGCCCTGAGCCCCAGCACTGGAGGGGCTGGAGGACTTTGCTGCTAATAAAAGGTCAAATCAGGAAGGGCTATTAAATTTACAGATAACAATGAAATGGAGAAAGGCAGGATCACTGGAGGTCAAAGATGTGGAATGAGCAATTCCTTACTGAATTTTTTTAAAGCTTTCCTAGGCTGCATGGGAAAAAACAATTATGTGGTCTACTTCCAGTATCTAATGTTTTAAGTTTGCTTTAATAGTCCTTTAGATCATTACGATCAGTGCTGCAAGTGCATAAATATCCCCATCTCTTCAACATTTTCTTCTTGACAGGTTAGTTTTCTACCCACAGAGATATTGATGAGACACTTTTGTGCTCCAGATATGTGCATTTTTCTGCATTTTCAAATAGGAACCACCATTATCTTTTTGCAAGCTGAATATTTTTTATACATCATTTACTAGTGACTAATGTGTGCTTCAGCCATGGGCTCCAAGGACTGTCATTTATCTTCCATAATGACCATAAGTTCTTAAAAAACCAGCAACACACTGGCTGCAAAAGCTGATCACAGAAGACTCTTAGAGCCCATGGAAACAGAGCAAAATGCACATTTTGCTTTGAAAACAACAAAGAAACCCCTTATTTCTCTTGTGTGAAATGCAATAGAAAATAAAAGAAAGTTTCAAATGATGCCAAAATATACAGAGCTTGTATTCTGCTCCTGAAGTCAGCTTGTCATCTGAAAAAACCCCAGTGTAACTCCAGGGAAAATCAAAACCAGCCTACAACACTAAACTTTCTAGTGCACTGACTGCCTGGGATTTCTTACTGCCACTGAACACTTTCTATATCAATGTTCTAAGCAGCTGGGTTTGTATGTTATATTTAGGACAAAACCACTGCAGCCACAGGACACAAAATGCTAACGTTGAGCCAATGCTTTCATATGAAAGCAAATGGGGTGCAGTTCTCTTCAGCAGAAGTTGTATCCTTTAAAGCAGTTACATCAGCCACACAGTCTTCCAATGCCCTGCACTGCAGCAGCCAGCCAGGTTTGTGCAGGGCGTGCTGCCACATCTCCTGGATGGAAGGGGATGGGCAAGGAAATTTCTCCCCTTGGGCTAAACACGAGCAAGAGTGACAGTACTGCAGGCAGAGCTCACCCCTCAGGCCACACAAGCTGAGTTTTGGGAACTCTGCCCAAGCTATGCCAGTCAGAATGCTCAAGAAATAAATCCTGGGCAGTAACATGGGTGGCAGAAAGTTTTTGGGTCCTTACAAATGTGATTACCACAACAAACACATTGTATTTCCAATTGTTGTCTGAATTCCCAGCAACAATATGAGCTCATTTTTCGTAAGTTTCTGATGATTTCAAATGCTCTATTTGACCTTGATTTTCATGGAAAGGAAGCTCAGTGCTTGTTTGGATGTCTTCTTATAAGCATTTCCTCTTCTCCAGTTTTACTGGCAGCCCAACAAATATTTTCCCTAGTGCCAAATAAGTTCCAGCTATGCAACAATTTTTCCACATGCTTTCAGCTGCTATAAAACAGCTTTATCTCCATTCTGTGTCTTGGGGTTGAGTTATTTTTTAGTATCTTTCCTCCTATTAATAAAAAGCAATGGAGTGATAAATGTGTGTTTTACTCAATACACATCACTGTGCATGTATCTTGCTGCTTCCAAGGGCTCAGCCAGCTCCTGCTTCATGCAGGCTCTACTCAGCCTCCTCCTGTCAGCAGGAAAACCTGCTGAAATCAGAACCCCAAAACCCCTTTGTCAGTGCCATCACCAGGTGAAGGGGCAGGTTCTGCAGGGAGAGACCATAGCCAAATTAACAGAAACCAATTTCACTTCCTTGAAGATATTACCCTTTAGTAATATTCCTGTCAGGTGTGCCTACAATCAGTAGTGTTATAAATAATATTCACATTAGATTATTACAAAAATGGTCACACTTTACCTCTGTAAACTTGGCCATTTTCTGGTTTCAAGTACCTCACAGTTTGATTTGGTACCAGATCCCAGCTGGTTGCTGATATCCCTAAATTCTCACCCTCTCCATCTTTCCAAGCCTGTCCACTGGAGAAATGTGTCTGATGAAGACTCTGTGTTTTCCTACTTACACAGACACCATTCATTGCTTTTGGGTGCAGAGGTCCACACCACTACCACAGTAGATTAGGATGGACATTTTCTAAGCTGATTTGTAATTCAGAATGATTCATTTACGGGTTATATACCCACAATACCTATAAGAGTTCAAAGAGATCTGATTTTTAGAGTCTGAGAATTTGGAAAGTGAAGATCATGGCAATTCAGTGTCCCTGAAATAAACTTTTCCCATCTTTAAAAGTTACTGATTGGAAAATGTAATTGCAGTGAAGCATGTGTTCATATCAGAGCTCGTGAGTGTGTTTGCCCAGGTGTGCTCCTCCAAAATACAGTCACTGATAAAGATGGATGGCTTTTGACAAGGAACATCAGTCATTTTCAGAAATTTGATGAGGCAACTGTGTGCTCAAATGGCTTTGCATGAGCCCAACAAATGCTGAGCTTGGAGAATATCCTTGTCTCCTTGTGCATTTTGTAGCATCAGTAACACGTGCCTTGGGAGCATTTAATCTATAGTTTCAGCAGTATTTATGGTGTCTGGAGTTTTACATGGCTAAAGTAATTACTATGATAAATGCCAGCAATATTTTAAAATTAACACTGAAGTTTCTTTCAATTTAGAAGCAGAAGACACTTAATTGGCAAAGACGGGATTACAGTAAATTCTTTTGCTGTTTAGGGTCTGGTTTTGCATAGATGATGCACAGAGAGAACTGCACTTTCATCCTGAAATCAGTTGGTTTTCTTGATTTTTGGAGTGCTGTAGTTGCCAAAAGATCAGGTTTGGTGACTGTTTACCTTGTTCTCCTACTCAGTGATTTCAGTTTAATCTTTTCCTCACAGTGGAAGAGTCAAGAACTCTTCTTTGCCTCAGAGTGTAACCTACAGCTCAGCTGCCACATGGACAGAGGAGTCTCACTCCAGCTACTCCTCCTCTACTGTAATATCACACAACCAACAAGAGAGAAACTAAAGGATGGTCCCCAGTTTCCTCCAAGCAGCTTCCAAAGCACTGGAGTGTAGACCTAACTCAAAACAAAGAGGATTCTTATCACCCAGAGGTCACCAGGGGACTGGGAGAATTCCCTGACATCTTGGAAGCTATCACCACCATCAATGAGAGAGCAGGACTGAACAAAAGAGCGGGTTCAGCCCTCCAAAGGAGCAGGCTCAGCCTCTGCCAGGACTGCTCTGGGGCTGCAACTGATCATTGGCAACCCAGGAGAGCTTTTTCCAGATAAAATGTTACAGTGTCACAGTCTGGTTCTAATGGTCATTGTGTCCTACCTGTCTTCTTTTTCCCATTCTCCCAGCTATGTGTTCCTCTTCTTTGTGACTGGGGTGGTTTTCCTTGTTGGACTGAGTGAGCTCACCATCCTGGCAGAAATTGAATGCAGCAAAAAAGCTGCATTGGCTCATGCAAGGGTCAGGCTGCTGGGCTGCAGGTAGGGGTGAGGAGAAAGGGAAGAGATAAGAAGGAGGGAGAGGTCTTTTATTAGTAAAAAATTAATAACTGAGTCAGCTTGATGTGATGTGTGACCATGCCTTCCATTGGGGAAGGGAAATTTCTGTTTCAGAGAACAACCAAGGAATGCAAAGTCTTTTCCACCTTCATGATTTCAAATCTACTCTGAAGTCAAATGAGCTAAGAACTATTCTTTAGCAGTAAGATAATTTTGGGAAATACTCTATTATCTCTGTAAAAGGTACAGATATTTATGCTGCAAAGGCAGAACAGGGAGCTCTTCACTGCTCTTAGTTCATCTTTCAGGAAGATCTACAGCTGCTTAAAATCTGGAGGGAAAAAAATAAAAAGATTGGTTTCTTTATTTTGTCAAGCATTTGATCCTGCCTGTAGTACATCCCTGTCCCATCCTTTAAGGTCACAGGCTGTAGGCACAAAATCCCTTGAAATCAGGGGACTATTGCTGACATAAAAACTTCATTACAAAGTGAATATTAAATTGTATAGAGGGATAATTTCCATTCCCCCCTCTTTACCAACAGTGAGTAAAAGGAGCCCATCTTTCACAGGTTTATCAAAGGCTATAGTTCATGCCAGGGAGAAAATTACAGGCTAGTTTTTATAGCAATTCAGGAAAGGGATCCTCACTATGCAAATAAAGCACAGCACATCCATGCAACACTTTACAACAGCCTCAGCTCCTGCAGAGTCATCAACAGGCTCCAGGTCTCCTGTGGGCTCCTACCTGGAACAGCTTCAGCCCATGGGAGAAGGCAGGCTGCAAAAGGGGGAAGAAGGCAGGGAATGGACCTGACATCTGCCATGTCCATTCCCTGGTCTCACTCTCTGTGGTGCCTGAGCTCAAAAAAGAGCATTAAACATGGAGCTGGTGAAATTACAGAGCGTGCTTTCTACTCAGTGTCCTCCAACCCTGAGCCCTGATATTGTTAAAAAATATCTGTCTGTGCTGTTTCAAAATGAGTGAAACTTCAGGTGTTGAATGGAGTCAGCAAATACCTGATATATATTCAGCTACAAGGTCTTCATTTAACCTGAACAAAAACTGCAGGGCCTTTTCCCCTTTTCTTCAGAAATTACTCCTGTTTTGCATTCCAGAACACTTGTCACTCTGGTGAATATTAATTAAAACTTGCAATTAATTAAAATGTCAATTAATTCCTTTATTTTATTCATCAGGGTAATCTTGCATTCTGTGCAAGAGGGAACATTGAGTGAGTTTAACAGAATGAAACAGAACAAATTTCAGTGTAAGTGCTGCTCTGTGGATCCTGGAAGAAGTGATTGTCTGGCCAGGGGGGAGAGAGAGCTTTAGAGAGTGCATCCATGACAGCAGACAGAGCAGCACATTGCAGCTGTCTGGGGACCACCTATGGCCAATTTACGAATTCCAGCTCTGATTTTATGAGCACTCTGTGCATTCATGAGCGGGATGATCATTTGTTGGAGGCTCACATCTTATCCTAGAGGGATGGGATTGCAACTCGATGCCCATCTCTGAAACAGGAGGTGGTCAGGACCATGACAACCATGCTGCAGCAGAGCACCATCTGTTTGTGGCCTCAGCAAAACTATTTTTCCAGTCCTAAATTCTACCAGAGTAGAAACCAAGCAGGAAATCACCATTTTGGCCACAGTGATTACAAGGCAGGAAGGGGGTAGAAACTGAAACTACAGATTTTTTGTTTTCCACTGGAGCTGAAAACTTTTTGAATCAAGGAAAACATGAGTGAATGTGGGAAAAAAGCTCAAAGAGTCAGCAGAAGTGCAGTAGGTACACCAAAAAGCAAAGGAGTTAATTTTGCGGTAGCCAACAGCTTTGCTCTGTGGTACAGACTTATCCCAGGTGGTGCTGAAACAAAAAAAAACAAAAAACCATGTTGGTATGTTTGCACAAGGAAATTGAAAAGAAATTAACTTTCTATGCAGATTGTCACCATGAGAATCATATTGTTTTTGTATTTAATATGGGAATTGTGGTCAATCCCTTCCACAGACACTGCAGCAAATCTTTACCTTGATTTGAAAGGAGAAAACAAATCACAGCATAAGCCGTGGGACCTTAATAATATACAGATGAAAATTCCCATACGTGTAAAATCAACATATTGACATTTTATTTACCCAGAATTGTCGATCTTCTACTCTGTTATTGTTTAATTTCCTTGCAAAGTTTCTCAGAAACCATAGTTATTGTGTCTTGCTTCCTCCTCTTCCTCTCCAGGGGCAGGTCTTTCCAGATCAAGACAAACAATGAATTTGCACAGCATCCTCACCAGACACAATGAAAACATGATGAAATGCTGCTCTGTAAACCCTTCCTGTCAGCTCACACAGATGATTCTTTTGAGAGACCAGAACTGCTTTTCAAAATGTGCATTTGCCTTTAATAATAACTGAACACAAAATACAGTGCTATACAAATGCAGCCTTTCCTTCTCTGTTTTGTGTTTTGCTACAATATTTTTCTAAATCCAGTTACATCATCACCACAAACAGGATTTTTCTTACCAAAAAAAGTCAGCAATGTGAATGTTGTATCTAAGCAAGTAACCTTGACTCTGTCTTACAGGCACAGAAACATTTTTAAGACATCACTCATCTTGTCCTAAAATAGATTATATGAACATTTGTCTTCAATGTCTTCTTTCCATTCACTGTGGCTTTGCATGACAGCTCTGAGGAAGACTCACACATTAAGGCCACGTGTCAGGCAACTTTTTCTAAGAGTCTTTACTGGACAGAGAAAATCCAGGAACCAGCTTCATTTTTGCTTCTGATTTCACATCTGTCATGTCAGTTCTCTAATGGCTGGGTTTCCCACAATACAGGACATTCATTTGAGTAAAAATCCATCATTACTTTTCTTTCCGCTCATTTTGGCTTTTATTCAAAAAATGCAGACATAAAAATAACCTGAGGTTTCTAAGGTGGTTTGTTCTGAAATTCAGACTGTCCAGTGATATGGTTACAGGTCAGCAAGCAGAAATTGTGTTGTGTTTGTCCATGTATGATTTCACTCAGGAATTACATTCATCTCACAGAGAAGTAACAAAGGGGCATCATGTCTACGTGGGCATTAGTCCCAAAGACCACCTGTGAGTTTCTCTCAGCAAGACCAGCTCTGTATACTTCCAGATAAGAAAGAGAGAAGATGCCCTTACAAATGGTGACTTTTTAACTTTCAAAGCCTGGACTGGGAGATCTGCTCCAACCAGCACTGCTGCTGAGAAAGCCACATAAAACTGGACTACATTAGGTGCTTCTTCTGAGTCTGAGTTTTAGTGGCTGAGCATTCACACTTGCTGTATCTAAAATTCCAGCTGGGATGCCAAAGGATTTCAGGAGCAGCTAGCCCTGTGGATTGGCTGGCAGATCCTTTCTCATATACCCAAAGGCATAATGCATGTCTCACATACAAAAAGATGGTATTTGCAAGTTATGCCACAATTTACACCAACCTCCCAGCAAGTTGGAGGCCCAGGTATCTGGAGATTACTGGAGATTACTGGAGTGCAGTTCAGGCTGTGTGTTCCTTTTGATGACACCTCTAAGCAGTCTCTGTCCCCCCCCAAGGTTTCTTTCCTGCTCTTTTGAGGCAATCCACCCTGACAATGCCCATGGAGTAGTGGGAAAGCAAAGCATGGATTGTCTTGACAGAACTCTTTAAATAAAGTCAATTGACTGGAAAAGTGAGTATCTGCCTAAGGCTCCTCACTCTGGAAGGACCCAGACAACTTTGATGCACATTCTTATCACAGTGTTTGTCCAAGCCTCCTCCTGTGATAGCAAAAAACAACTGTAATTGGGGAGGGCAGAGCAGCAGATTAGCCCACAGCACACTGAATAACATCCCAGCATCTGCTGTCACAGACTTGCTGACAGCTGTTTCTGCAGAGTAGCTGGAAATCTTAATCTTAAACATGAAATTTCTTTTGATCTGTGCAGGGGCAAGTACCAGCCTCTAACATGACCCTAAAGGACAGTCAGCAGTTTTGGGTAAATGCTGCCAGCTACACCTGGACATCTCCTTCAGCACCTCCCTGAGAACACACAGCTGGACACATCTGCACCAGGGCTGCCTCCTACAAGGTGACACTTTCAGCAGCCTTCCAATAACTAGAGGGGCTAAAAAGCAACCTAAGACAGACCTTTGGCAAGGACATGGAGTGATAGGACAAGAGGTAATGGTTTTAAACTGAAAGAGAGTAGATTTAGATTAGGTAGTAGGAAGAAATTCTTTGCTGTAAGGGTGTGAGAAACTGGCAGATTTTCCCTAGAGGAGCTTTGGATGCCCCATCCCTGGAAATATGCAAGGTCAGGCTAGAAGGGGCGTTGAGGAACCTGGTCAAGTATGAGGTGTCCCTGGACATGGCAGAGTGGGCTGGGATTAAAACCTTCAACCTCCCTTCCAAACCACACCATTTTAAGATTCTAGGATATATGGAGAGGCACTTCTGGTCCCCAAGAGGTGGGGTTTTTTTCATACTCCATGGTTTTATTATATTGGAAGCTTCAGAGAGGATCCAGGCTGAAGATTTTTGCCAAAGTGAACCCAGGAAAGACATGTGATTGATGTGGAGACTCCATAAAATTTCTAAAGCTTCTGGAATATTTACAAAAACTTTCCTTTCACTGAGTCCTGGGTACCATGGGTGGGAATAAGTCAACGTACTCTCTCCTCAATGAACCCATGCCCAGACTGTAAAGGACAGTGGAATTAAGCACAAACCTACAGCCAGATTTATTTTGCAGTGAAGACCCCCTGTTTCAGACACTCAGAGGGTGCATGTGAGCAGGGATGGAAACCAGACACAGGGCTGTGTGAAGAAGATATTGAATTCTGCTCCCCCCAGCCCAGGTTTAGCAGAGATGTTTATGGTGTTTATGTCATGGAGTTTACCAGGACATTAGTGCTGTCAAACACTTGCTTTCTCATTAACCCAGTCCTGTGCTGAAACCTGATATAAAAATTGGTGACTATAACTTATTTTAACTTCAATAGTGAAAAATGAGAGCAGGGCAAAACTCTGAAGCTTTTCCCTTAATTGACATTTTAAAATGCCAATTAAATTATTGCTCTTACTGTAAATGTATTTTTACAAACGAGAATAATAGCAAGAGCCAATCCTAACAACAACTGAGCACCTTTGCAAGTCACAGTTCTCTGCATGGCAGCCCACAATCAGCAGCAACCCCAGACACTGTAAAATCCTGACTGCAGGCATTACTGAACAGGCCCATTAAACACAATTCTCATTCTTGCTTTCACAGATTAGTGAAATGCCCAGATGCCATTTTATAGCCAGGTACCACCAAGGGAAAAGCACAAGTTCCTTCTGTCGTGGATGAACTGGGCCTTGACAACTGAGATAACGTGTGACACTTAACACAAAAATCCTATGGAAAAAAGTTCAATATCTGTGAAGAGCAGTATTAAAAATTACCAAGAACCATTGCAGTGGGTCTGTGAGATGGGAAGACAACAGCACTATTTCTGCTCTTGGTGTTTTGCCAGTTAAGGCCACAGTTCTGTAAAGCTGCCTATTTCCACAGTGCTGTAAATTTTGGATTAGTTGCTGGGGAGCCATGGGGATATTGCTCCAAATGCAATTTCAACAAACAGGCTGATGCCACAGGAACTTCTAAGTGTGGTTTTAAAGACAGGATTGGTATGTTACAGATTCAATTTATGTTTCTTCAGGACACACCTCTTGGATGGAGATGGCCAGTGCCCTGTTAGCTGGTGGCCCAAACACATTAGCTCCTGTCAACAAGGCAAATCTGACTCTGCCTGACTGCATTATCAATGAAAACTGCTCTCCTCATGACATTTATAATACATCCAGTGCATGCAGAAGAGACACCAAGGATAATATTTTGATGATCCAACAGGTGCCAATTTCAGAAGTCTAAACACTGATTTTTAGAAGTCAAATGCATGAGGCTGATGTATTAAAGCCTGTTTTTCACAGACAAAAAAAAAAAAAAAAAAAAAAAAAAAAAAAAAAAAACCAAAAAAAAACCCCAAAATAAAACAAAAACCCCCAAAACAAATAAAACAAAATAAACCAAAATAACCCAAATAAAACAGAAACAGGAACCAAAAAATCCCACAAACAAACAAAAAAATAAAATAAACCAAAAAAACCCTAAACAAATAAAAGCATTTCAGGTGCCTGGGTGTCCATGGTATCTTTACATAATCAGGCTTATTTCCCATTCCCTCCTTTTGCCAAATCTCCAGCCTTTGCAGGGGTATGAGGTGTGGAACAAAACAGCTCACATAGGTGTCACCTTCACAAAACAAAGAACTAAAAGATAGAAGGAAACTGCTCTTCATGATCCTCATATAGAAATCATCACTGTCTCCAACACACCTGAATATTTCCCATTTGAGCTCACGTTATAGCAACGGCAGCACTGACCAACTCACAAGCTCCACGTGGCTGCTACAGCATAAGGTCCTTGCAAGGTGGATGGTGGCTCTCTGCAGGGACCTCCTCCTGTGGCCTCACAGTGACAGCGATGGCACGTGCAACACGTGCTGCAGGTGACCTGGGGAGCGGTCCCACACCGTGCCCCACGGTCACTGCCACCGCAGAGCTCGGATCCAAAGCTCTCCCAGCACGTGGCTCTGCTTCAAGAACACAACAGAAGGGGATGAGACAGCTGAGAGTGCTGGAGTGGTGATGCAGAATCACAGAATCACAGGCTGGATCAGGTTGGAGAGGACTACAGGAGGTCACCTGGTCCAGCCTCTCTGCTCAAGCAGGGTCATCCCAGAGCACATGGCACAGGATTGTGCCCTGACAGTTCTGGGATCTCTCTATTGAAGTTGTAGGGTGCCCCCATCACAGGAATGATTGGCATCTGACTCCAAGGCTTTGGAATGCTGAACACTCGCTTTATTAAAACTATACTATATTACATTACAACTATATTAAAGAGAGATACTATATTATACAATATCATACTTACTACTAACTGAAAAACTCGTGACTACAGACAGACAATCCACACAGCTTGGACCTGACAGGCTAATTAACATAAACAATCTTTACAAGAATCCAATTACTAAATTCCTTCAGGTAAACAATCTTCCCAACACATTCCACATGTGCAAAACACCAGGCACAGCAAGCAGAGACAAAAATTGTTTTCCCTCTGTTCTTCTCCAGGAAAACCTAAGAGAGAGAATTATGTCTCTCTCTGTTCAGAGAGTGTGAATGCCACATCTCTCCAGCGAAGAAGATTCCACACCCTCTTTGGGCAGTCTGTTCCCATCCACAGTCACCTGCACAGGAAAGTTCTTCCTCATACTCAGGTGGGAGTTCCTGTGCATCAGTTTCTGCCCATTGCCTCTTGCCCTGTTGCTGGGCACCAGGGAGCAGAGCTTGGTCCATGCTCTGGCACCTCTCCTCAGGTTCTGGCAGACACTGATGAGGTCCCCTCTCAGCCATCCCCTCTCAAGGCTGGACAGGTCCAGCTCACTCAGCCTTTCCCCATAAGAAAAATGCTCCAGTCCCTTCAGCACCTTTGTTGCCTTCCACTGGATCCTCTCCCCACACAACAGGACAGTTTGTATGTAGTCTCTGCTGTTTCCCAGGTCTGGCTTATTGTAAACAGAATCATAAAATCCTAACATTTTAGAATATCCCGAGATGGATCCACAGAGACCACTGAAGTCCAGTCCACCTAGGCTAATATCCCACAGCAGTGGGGGATTTCAGATTTCACAGAGACAAATAAACTTGTTCAAAGTGTTATGCAAACATAAGGATTTTTTTATTCCTCCTACAATTAAGATCTGACCTCAGAAGCAGAGCAGTACAGCAGAAGTCATTGTTGCCATCATATACCTCACACTGTAATTAGTCCCCCCCCCACAGGTTAATGTTTGGAATTCTCAGGCTGGACAGTGACTTCTTTAATTTCAGCAAAACATATTTCACTTCATTAGTTTATTACAGTAATCATTTTTGTTATTTCACATTTTTAGTGCTTTGTAATTAATCCAGATTAAAATATCATGTGCTACTGAATGTGGGAAGTATGAATTTACTGGGCTTTAAATGATACCCTTGTGTGTCTTATTGAGAAGATAAACCAGCTCACAAAGCAGAACTTTTCAGGACTAAGGGTAAAACCTGCTCTGATCCCTGGACTGAATTCTGCAGCACAAAAAGTCAGAAAGTATTAAAAGGATGCTACTGCTTCCCTGCTGCCCCAGAAACATTACCACTAACTCCTGTTTTATGCTTTTTTCAGTGGTACACCCAAAATACTCTGTGGAAGTAAAGTCATGAATTTTCAATATGCCAGGTTTTATTTACTGAGCTCTCTGTCTTTGCATCAGAAACTGAGTGGCCCTGGCCATCCACTTGGGAGGAATATGGTGGCAATCTTTCCAGCTGTGAAGTTAGACTGATTTTCTAATCACAGCCTCACAGACCTGACAGAAGCCAGTGTAATTTTAAGGCACATGGACAGCTAAATCCCATTTTAAGCACGATTAAGGTTTAAGTGTCTGAGCCTCCCCAGCCTCACTGGCTTTCACAGGCAGTTGGGGCTCAGGATCCTGACAGTGACCATCACTTTATGTGTTCCCCTTTAAATTATGTAACTAGGGGTGTGTTTAGCCATATTAATAAAAGGTATACTTTAACCCACTGATTTAGGATGAGTCTCAGTTTCCAAATCAAATCACTGCTTAGTACTTCAGCTTAATGACTTTGCAAAGGTTAGAAGTAATGCAAACTGACCCTCTGTGTGCTTTAACCCATTTCTCATGTGAGATACAATCAGACACTTAATACGTCTTTCAGGGGGACCTGTGTTCATGTATTTTATTTGAGATTTGTCCCAGTTAAGAGCATGGACACACTCAGACAGACCCTGGATTCCCAAGGTCCCAGCAATATCCTTTCCACACCCCTGTGTATCCAAACCACAGCTCAGAAATGAGGCTAAGCCTCCTGGCTGAGCTAAGAAGAAAGTCATTATATTGGTCTGAATAAAATGAAAAATTACATAGAAAAGGAGATGGGGTGGGGGATCAACTCCTCTGAAGTTTTGGCTGCTTATGTAAATATGAAGCCAAATTTCAGTACTTTGTAATTAACTGCAAATTTTGCTGCCAAGGTGAGCAGCATCTCCATAAGCCACACAGGCAGTGCAGGGATGACCAGGATCCCTTCCAAGCAAACAGCCTTGCCCATCTGCAGAGCTGCAAGGATCTTCGTCCCCATCTATAGGCAATTTCAGCCTTGCCTTGAAAAAACCCAAGACAAAACCAAGACAAAACCCCCACATTAAAACCAGGTCTTGTCCCTTCACTGTGTCTCAGCAAGTGGCTGTCAACACTCCCCACCTCAGAGCTGTCTTTGTGGCTTTGGGAAACAAACACATCATTTATGCCCTTATGAAGTATCCCTGTTTTATATATGATGCATTCAGCCCAATCAATCTTCTATCTTGGTGGCCTGCTCAGAGACTTAGGGAGCTGGCATTGATTAAATGCCTATAATAGAGAGCATTAATTTACCCGTCAGTGGAAAAATCACCATTGTAAATTGTCCCAGTCGGTTTGTACATCACCAAAGGATGTGCAGCATGTTCTGGGTGTGTGCTGAACTGCTCCTGTACATAAAGCACATTCAATTAGCAGCACCAGCACTGCTTCAGCAGCACCAGCACTGCTTCGGCCGACCATAGGCAAAGGTCTGGGTTTGATTCTGCTGCCCTCTTTAGGATTTGTGCCTGGGACTCCACAGTCTAATAATAGATTAAGTGCAAGATCACTCAGTATCTGAAGACCCATAGAGAGATTATAGCATCCCATGGGACTGGAGAAAAAAATCAGCATATTCCATCCTTTTGCTTATCATTCTGCACTGTTTGCAACAGTAATGTGGAGAAAAAGATTCTGTGGTTTTGGAACTGTTGGAGGTCCCTTCATCTGCTGAGTTCACGGTTCCAGCTGAAATATCACATATTATGCCCTTGGAGCATGAGGAAGTAGATCACAGTGCTGCAAGGGGAGGCAGGAATGAGTTTTCTCTTGAGCAGTGAAGCAACATTAGATTTGCATTGCCCTAATAAAAAAAATGGTCAGACTCAGACTGTAGGTAGCTATCACAAGAGGAGGTATCCAGATCCTTATTGTGACTGTATAGGAGGGCATGAGGGTGAGAGAGGAATCAGCTGAGTAAGGAATAACTGGTTTTGACAGAAGGAAAAGTGAGGAATTGCTCTCTATAGGTGACCCAGGTCACTGAGGACAGAGATGCTCAGGACTGTTGGGGGAGAGGTGAGGAGAATGAATGAACCACGGCAGAAGGGAAGAGGTGATGAGCAAAGGAAAAGATCCAGCTGCTTAAAACTCTCACCCTGAGCCTCTGTCCAGGAAGGTTCATGCCCCCTGTGGCACTCATGACACTCTCCAGCTGCTGCAGTCCAGCTCCCTCCTCCCCAGGCACAGAACAGCCACAGCAGCCCTGGATTGCAAACCTCCATCTCTCAAAACAGTAAATATCAAACAAAACAGAGGTCAAATTCATCCTGCCTTTATTTTCCAAACATCCACAGAAGGAAGGGATATTCTTCCTGTAAGCAAAATGGATTGTTCCTGCCTCAGTGTTTCCTTTACAAACACAATGACTTCAAACCCATCACTGTTCCCCTTCCCAGCCTGACAGCACAAGTGTTGCTTCCCCAAGCCCACCAGCACTTCCCACCCTCAGGCATGCAGGAGCTGTGAGGGCTCAAGGTTTTGGGATTGCAGAAGTAAAGTTAGTTCATCCAGACCTTCCCTCACTCAAATCTCCTGGTGCAGGCATCAAGATGTGATCTTTCTAACTGCCAGCCCAGCAAAATTAATCAAAGAGATGAAAATCCCCCCTGCCATTCATCACTGCTGATAAAGGTCCTGCCACCAGCACTGGGCTCCCAGTTTTGCTGCTGATGCATGAGTGAGGAGTGACCCAGTTCACTCTTTCAGAGCTGACCCAGTTCACTCTTGCAGAGCCACTGTGACCCTGTCACACAGTGCCACACACAGCTTGTGTGCACAGGCACAGCTTCAATCCCCACAGACCCTGCAGGACTGCCTGGGTTATGCAGAAGGCAGCACCCTTTCAGAGATTAAGGTGAAGGTTTTGAAAAACAGCTCATGACTTCAAGTGGGTCTCTGCCTGGGTGAGCAGTTGAGCTATTTTTAAAGGCTCTTATTTTCACAAAAAAACTGAAGAGGTTTTGGTAGGTTCTGGAAAGCAGATCTTTCCAAGGGCAGAGGAAATCTGTGGGTACAAAACTATTAAGCTCCACCACTCTGAGCAGGTTGGTGTAAGCCCAGCCTGAGGCTTGGAATCTTTGGATGCTGGGAAGCAAAGGGGAAGGTCCAGCATTGGACCAGCATTGGGCCATCCTGTTACAGGATATGCCTGTAACACCTTCCAGGCTGGGGCTGGTCTCATCCCACCAGCTCTGCCCTCTCAGCTGTCTGGGTCTGGCTGGGGAAAAGATGCATATCTGAAGTTCAAGGTATGCAGTATCTGCTCTTGGGCTTCCATAAACCCAGCCCAAAACTTGAGAAGCCTCACATAGGTGTGAAGCATCTCCTTCACACTCCCCTCAGTTCTTGTTCAAAGGGTTACTTTTACTTGCAGAGCTCCCTGCTATGCACAAGTAAATCCCAGTGCAATTTTACCAGCATGATTTATAAACCAGGTTGAGAAAACTCTGGTCTCTGAAGTCTGTTGTCAGAGTTAATGGAGCAAGAATATAAGCTGCAGCATCTTAGGGTAGCAGTCACCTCTCAATAGTGACCTCCTGACAGTTCCAGACCCAGATCTCTGCTGCTTTTTTCCAGGCTGCAGTCACATCCCCAGCTGTGATGTGGAATTGCCTTTCCTTAGGGACTGCCAGGCCAAGGTGGGGCAGAGATTTCTTGAACTTTCCATCAAAAGGCTGAATCACTTGCAGCAACCCGAGGTTTGTCTGACCTTCCTCCTTTTGTTTCATCCTGCAGAAATGAAGAAGAGATATTTAGTCTATGAACTGCATATTGCTACCCAAAGTGAAGGAATGGAGGTGACTGGCATGGAAAGGGGAAGAAAGGTGGTGTTTTTAATTGCCATGCTTTGTTTGTACCCATGGAGAGCAGCATGGCTGCTGCCAGGCCTCCCAGGCAAGGATCCCACCTAACAAGACCAAATGTTCCCAGATGAAGGCACTTCTGCTATATCTGTACTTGAGGGTGGCTTAAATAGCATCATAGAAACCCACCTAGACAAGATTGTTTCATCAGCTGACAAATTCCCAGAGCTACTAAAGGACCTTAATGCCTTATTCATAAAGGGTTCCATAATAAGGAAAAAAAACCAAAATGAAAGAAAAGCTCTCTATATAAAAGAAATGCAGAGATAAACTGAGTGTTTTGTCTTATCCCCCAAATTTGCTCTCTAGCCCCAAGAAGCATAGACAAGATATAAGCAGTAAGACAAAATGAAACAAGCATCAAAAATGCACCTGAATACCAAGAATGAAAAATGTGTGAAAAATTAAATTCTGGGTAATAATTAAGTCATTGATATGTCATTTTTCTGAATTATCCAGGAGGAAAAAGGATGAGAAACATGCCAGTTTGCACATTGTGGTCTGTGTTGGGGAGCAGGGGCAGGGTCTCCAGCATCTCTTGATAGTGCTCTCCCTTCCTGGTCAAGATCAGGAAGCTGACCATGTCATGGACTTTAAAATCTATTTAGTCCCCAGCCAGCAGCAGTAATAAAATGAGTACATAATGCCACCTCCTGGCTACAGTCGAGGACACTATAAAAGTGCTGGCAGAAAGATAGTGTTGTGTCCCTCCCACACTCGGGTGGATGATATATATCACTTGCTTGTGGAAGTCAAATTTCTTTTGCTGACTTAATCCCAGAGCCAAAATTAATCAGACATCCTAGCTAACAGGATCAGAAAATGCCATAAATTATGCTGCCTGCAGCCTAACAACAACATTAACAGCACGAAGAAGGTGGAGGCTTTTTTTTGATTAATCACTGTTTAAGTTGCCTAAAGGACCTATGAAACCTCCTGCTGGCTGACACAATGAGCAACATTTTATATTAACCCATATAAGGAAACATCTTTAAAAGTGATGGATTATGCAGATGTGAGATGGGGCTGTGTGATGTGGTTACCCAAGAGCTGCAAGCGGCGTGACAGGCTCTGCTCTGCTGCTCCCAGCCCTCCCCACCATCTCCAGCCAACCCCAGAGACAACACTTGTCACCCCAGCAGCTGGGGTGACAAAAAAAGCCCCACAGCACTATGGATTGGATGAGTTGGTTCCAAAAAGAGCTGGCAAGTTTCCGCAACCACTGGCAAATTTTGGCACTTTAAAAAATTTTTTTGCACAAAACAGCAAGTTCAGTACCTAGGGGAGGGATAGGAAATGGACATTTCATTTATGGCTCCTCTGGCAGCCTGCAGAGCAGTGCCATTCTTTTTTATGCATGGACATGCTGAGAAGTCCATCAGCCCCAGCTGTGTGCTGCTGTGCTGGTGCACACAGAGCGAACACGAATGGGCACCACAGCCCAGCCCCAAGAGAATCAACATCCCCTTCTGGAGCCATAAACCCAGCATCCCTCAGCAAACCTGCTCCTTTCTCTATTCTGCAGGGGTGTCTGTACTGGACAGACCCTGGTTCCTGCTGCTACCAGGGGGAATGTTGATATTCCCACCTTTGGTCAGGATTTTTCAGAGCACCAGACACGAACCTTGCTCCACTCCCACTGAAATGAGCTGCCTTCCATCCACCACTCCTACTGTTTGCTCTCCTGAGAGGTCTCAGCACTTAGAAAACAAGCTTTTATTTTCATTCTCTTACTGAAAGAGATCCACTTCTTGGGGTGATGGGTTTTCAGAGCATTCTTCACTGTGCTGATTGCATGCCATCATTTTAAATCTACATGAAATGGGTGACTAGAGCTTCTCAGGTGGGAAAAGATACATTTTACACTCTTTTTGCTCTGGTACTATCAAACATAATGTACGCAAAATGAAGTCACAGAATCAAGACAAACTGTTATTGTTGCCAAAACCCCACTGTCAGATGAGATCATGGGTGGACAAACTCATCAGGGATCTGCAAAATTTTAGGTGCATGCTGATCAATACTGGCAATCAGTTTTCTCATTCCTCTTTACTGGTGAGCATTTCTACACAGGCTGAAATTTTCCACCCACATGATCTTTTTACGGCAATTTGTCCAAAGTGACAGAGTGAGAGTTTCACAGAAGAGGTAGAAATCACCAGTGGACATGAACCATGAAAAATGTTTTTAAAGGATTTCTAGTTAAACTTCATGATCCACAGATAAAGGAATTTTCTTGGTCTCCTTCCTAAACTTCCAGTCTCATCTTCCCCTCTGGACATAAGACAAGGCTGGCACCTCCTTGCTTTCTGATTTAATTCCCTTTCAATGTAGGCAGGGGTTCTGAAAGACACATAAATTTGTCACTTTTCTGGTATGATGTCCTGACAATTATCTGCACCTGGATGCCAAGAGTGCCACTTGACCCCCCTGCTGTGTGTGGGCAGCTCTGTCTGACAGGCAGCCCCTCAAACAGCCCCTGCTTCCCTCCTGGCTCTCCCAGCCATCCTGACTCCTGCACCATGCTCCCACCCATCCTGCCTTTGGGTCCAGCTCCAAATGCCTCTGGTAGTTTTTGCACATCCCAGAGAGGAGGATATAATTATACAACACTCCCAGGCTGTCTGGGAGCTTGCTGAAGGTACAGGCTCAGACATGCCAAAAGAAACCAGACCTTCTTCCTGCCCCTTAAGGCAACGGCTCTGGGGGCAGCCAGAAGGATCACGACAGATTCTCAGCAAGAATTATTTTAATCCTGTGAAGAAAGTGAAGTGGCAAGGAAATGTGTCACTTGGAGCCTGACTGAGAACATCTCCACAGGAACATAACGTGCCTGAAATGATGTGCACCTGTTTCAGACCTGACTCATCTTCACTTTGCTGAGCACTGACAAACCCCAGAGGCTGCATCCTCCACAGAGAAGTGTCTGCTTCCTTTTTGTTGTGGGTGGAATCATGCACTTTACTCTCAGGAGAGAAGCAAAAACGTATTTTATTGATATAGAGCAGTGAGTAAATAAAGTTTAATGGGGTTTAACAAAATTTGATGGCAAGATACAGATGGGCATTTACTGCCTAGAGGACAGGGTCAGACAAAGCTGTCATGTACTCTCATCATCATGAGGTTCAGAAAGAACCCCCTTAGGTTGCAAACAGCTTCTCAAATGAGAGTTTGTGTGCAACTGGATCCATGCTTTGTCAACAATTTATGTCTAAAGCATTGTATAAGCACAATCAATCCTTTGTATCATTTCAAACTTTCAGTGCACATATTCACAATTCATTTACTGAGTGAAGGAACCTCTCAGCCTCAAGAAGGCACCTGGAAAGATATTCCTATTCAAGGGAAATCCTGGCACACACTCTGCTCCTGTGCAGGGAGCTCAACAGGCCCTGGGCTGTCACTATTTGTGGAGTAAGATAATGGAGTCATAGTCATATCTGCATACAGACCACAGATGTTAGTTTCTTCCAATCTTGGCTTGAGTTGGACCAGCACTGTAATTAGGTGGATGCATTGCTCAGAATAGTCCTTGGCTATTGGGTTCTTATCTGTCTCCCCCAAATCCACTTTGAGCAAGATGCAGCTATCATGACCAGACACAACCTTTAGGACCACTACTGGAGGTTAGCACTTGAACAGGTTGGGAAATAAAGGTCAGCTGGAGAGGTAGGGGGAAGTATGTCATTATTTGAGGCTTGGAATACCCCAAGTCTGCCAAAAAGGCAAAGAAAATAAATCAGTGATACAACAACCCACACTCGCATTAACATAGTGGGGAGAGGGAAGTGCCTTTTGTTTAAAAGACTGACCTTTCCCTTCTGGAGCCTTGGTCTCTAAATCCCATCTTTCACCCTGTGCATATTCCCCAGCTTCAGGTGAGCCTTTCCAGAGCTCATGGCCAAGGTCTGCTCCCGGGGCAGGAGCTGCTGCCCAGTGCACTCAGGCAGCAGTGGGGAAGCAGAGGCTGTGCTGTGGCTCCCCTCCTGGGACTTTGGGTCATTTGGGTTTGCCCTGTCCCCAGAGAGGCCGAGGGTGCCCATGTCAGCTGCCCTCCTCCCTGGCCCTGCCAATTAAACTAGACAGCCCAATGCCATTGTCTTTACTAATTGACGCAGCACACAGTAATTAAAGGACTCCCCGTGGCTTTGCAACCTTTCCCGGCTGTTTGTGCAGGTGCAGCCCCCCCGTGCCTGCCTCTCACCGGGTACCTGCCCTTCCTGAGCATCACCCCTGTGCCAGGCTGGGGATGATGGATTGATGAATGCTGAATGATGAACTGATGAATGCTCCCCCCTCTGCTCTGCAAATCACCAGCCGGAGGTCGGATCCCCTCCCCGCTGCCGCCTGTGATCCGCCTCGGATCCCTCGGTGCCTTTGTCTGTCCTGCCCTACTGCTCCCTCCGTGTCTGCCGGTGGCTCTGGGTGCCTAACTCACCGCCGACCAGGGATGCTGTGTCTGCCCACACACATCTCCTCTCTCCTGGTGGCAAATTAACCCTTTATTTGAAGTGTGGCAGTGTCCTGCAGCTATTTCCCCTGCCAAGCTGTGATCTCTTCCTCCCTGAAGCCAATAAATACCTAAAACAACTGCCCTCAGACCACCTACAGCCTGCTGGTAATGGCTCTCCCATGCTTCCCCACAGGATGGTAATCTCAGGACAAACAGGATTCATTGCCTGGGAAGACTGTTGAGTTTGCTGGGGTCCCCAGGACGAGGTGAGAGATGAGTGAATCTGACTCCATGTTCTCAGAAGGCTGATTTATATTATTATATTATATTATATTATATTAATGCTATACCTAAAACTATACTAAAGAAAGAGAAAGGATACAGACAGAAGGCTTAACAAGAATGGTAATAAAAACTCATGACTGCTTCCAGAGTCCCAGCACAGCTGGACCGTGCTTGTCATGTACCCAATTCACATGAAACCAATCAAATAATGACCAGTTGGTAAACAATGTCCAAGCCACATTCCAAAGCAGCAAAACAGGGAGAAGCAATCAGATAATTATTGTTTTCATTTCTCTCTGAGGCTTCTCAGCTTCCCAGGGGAAGAATCTTGGTCAAAGAGGATTTTTCAGAAAATATGGCAGTGACAGGAAGACTGCTGGCTGAGGAATCCCAGAGTTCTGCCATGGATATCCACCCTTCCACTGTCTGATTTACAGGAGGGATGAATTTGGATGGAAGCATCCTGCAAGACCATTTGGTATCCTGGAGGGTGCCCATGAGGTGCAGGGGGCACTGAAGACAGCTGTGGTGTCAGACCCAGGCTGGTCCAAGAGACCCCAAGGCTCCCCGGGTAAGCCTGGGGCACTGCAGAGGAGCTCCAGCTGGGCTGGCACCACACAAGGAGCCTGGACCACGCCACCAGCCCAGGCTGCAGCTGTGGTAAGGCTGAGACACGTGGCTGGGCTTTTTCTGAGGCTCTCAGAAAGGTCACCCATCATCCATGCTGCTGTGGCACCTGCAGGAGCCCAGCCATCCCCTACAGCCAGCAGAGAGCAGGGCAGGAAGCAAACAAGTGCCACCAACCTCTTTGCACAGCTGTGCCTTGACCAGGAATCTGACATGCAGATCCTGCACTGAGCTCACCAGCTGCATTTACACTGCCCTTAGGTGGCAAGGGGAAGTGCTGGAGGGAGGAAGTCATTCTTATGCTTTGCTGGCTGTCTTTGATTTATGCCACCCAGCTATTTTGGGCAGCAGTGGACCTGAGGTGCTGTGTAAGCAGCTGCTGCTGTGTCTCAGCTCTGGCAAACGCTCACTCTCTGCCCCACACGACTGCACCGTGTCTGGACATGGCTTTGGGGGACACTGCTGTGTGGCCTCTGAGCTGTGTGTGCTGCAGGAAGCAGGATCCATGGAAATCCTCTTCTCCTTGCAGACTCCACCATATCAGGGGCTGTTCCCAGCAGCAGATTTGGATTGTCTGTAAAGAGAGGTGGGAGGGCAGGGTGGAGGGAAGGCAAGGATGAGATCTCTCTCCATGACACTCGTATTAAAAGGTGAGAGATGGCTTTGAAATGCTGCACGGTGATATATCCCAACACAGAGAGAGCCCACAGAGATGGTTTTAGCAGGAGTCTCGGAGGGTCTGCACCCCTGCCATTAAGGGTGGACACTGACACATGAGCTGAGCTGCAGGCACTGAGCCAAGTCTGAAGGGTTCCTCCCAGGTCTGGGCTTAATTTCCTCTGGCTGAGAAGTGCTTTGTGTTGGGTCTTGGCACAGACACGTTTAACAGGAGAGCACAGGCACTCCAAGGCATAATGCAAGAGCACATGCACAGGGAAACCAAGTGAGAAGAATTTTGATTAATTGCCATGAATTCATTTGCTTCTGCAGTGGATGGAATATTTGCTTTGAGCTTTTCAGAGACAGCACAGAAATGCTTCACACAGCTCACCAGCCCCACAGTCAAGCCCTTTTGCTGCTGGTTAACTTTCAGCCCCACATTAGTGAATGAGCAGGACAAGTAAAAACATCTTTTCACCTCCTAAGGCAGCAAAGCTCAATGGTCAGGCACAAAAAGAAGTGAACTGTAACATTGGCTAGTTCAGATAGACTCACAGAATGTACAATCCTCTTTTAAAAGCTTGTCTATTGCACAAATTCTCATTTTGTGCTTTTCTTTTTTTTTTTTTTTTTCCCCCCAAGGAAAAAAAATTCTTGTATTTATACCCAAACTATCTAATCAGAGATGGTGTCAGGTCTCAATAAGGAAGCACAGGAACCCAAACTGAGCACAGACAGGTATGTTGAAAGCAAACACTTTCATCTTGTCAGGAGTGGTTTGTTTGTGTCTCACACAGAACTGCGAGGAACTATAACCACAAATACTTCACACGGTACTTTGAATTTAATAGCTCACATGGGCTACTGTCTGAATTATTGCCTTTTATTTTATGACTAAATTAATATTATATACACAGGAGCACATTTAAAATACCCAACAGTGTGAAAGAAATGATTGCTCTGTTGAAAAATATAAATTTTTATGCACAGAACTTATTAGTAAAGCCACATTCCCCAGTCCATTAATGTGCACACATTTAAATTTTCCCTTTTTTTTTTTTCCTTTTGACCTTTCTTTTCAGATACTACAGCATGTTATCTTAAAGCTTTAATAAAACACTAATTCACTCATGCTTTTTATGGCCTACTAATTTGTCTGTTGTGCCATATATTTCGTTTCATAACTTTTATATGCAAATCAATAAAAACTCCTTTGATATTTCATTTAAATCATTGAATAATTAACACATTCCAGCCCCCAAGTTAGCTATTCTGTAAAACAGAGAACTAGCACTCGTGAAACTTCAAGTAAAATGGAGTAAAACTGAAGACATGGATAAATCCATCTTGTTTTAAAATATCATTGGAGAAACTATACTTCTAAAAAGGAAAAAGAGGGAAGAAAAAACTCATAGTAGGGAAAAAAATACCCTGAATATGTATCATAATTGTAGGTGGAAAAAATAAAGGAAATGGAAGTGGACAAAAATATTGGTATGAACCTCTTTGAGTACGTTATCTGAGTTCTAGGAAATGGAAAATAGAGCAGAGTGCTCATGGTTTGGGATTTTCCAGCCCCACTGCTCACACCAGGGCTGTGTCTGGGCTCTGCTCCTTGCAGTGCAGCCCCAGCTCACAGCAGGGCACACGCCCCGGCTCCAGCACGTGGCTCTCTCCAGACTTCAACACTCTTCCACACATAAGCAAAACTGTGGGAGCTTTTCTGACTCCTCTAGGGATCACTCTGCTCCCGACCTCCTTTTTAGCCTGGATTCTCACAGAAACAGGGCATCTGCAATCCTTCCACTGCATGTAGCTCTTCTGGTAGCCTCTAAATGCAGGAGCCAAGCTTACATTTCATAGAGATCTCAAAAAAAAGTGCAAGTTCCTGCAAGTGTCATGGAAAACACAAGGGTGAGCAAAGGCAAGAGAGGTGCTGTATCCCAAATGCAAAGGCTGAAGTCTGAGCTCATGGAGAAGCCACATAACCCATGTGAGAGGGAATCTGGTTCAGGCATGTCTGGGTGCAGGGTTCATGGCAATCAGCTTTCAGCCTTGTTCCACAGATCTGTAATAAACCCCCATCTCCTGGCTACTGACACCCCACTAATTCTGAAGACAACTCTGGGAATCTGAAGCCTGTGTAAAAGAATCCTTGAGGAGTGCCAGAGTTTGCAAATAGCCTGAATCCCAAATGTCAGGATCTGACTCTCGGGTATGCTCCCTGCTCAGATGTTGTGCTGCTTGCACAGCTACATAACAACACACCTAGACAGGATCTAGATGTGTGTGTATATTTTTATTGAAGAGAGAGAAGATCTCGTGGATGTTAAGCCTCAGCCACTTGGGAATCTCCATCTGAGAGAGGGACAAAACTTCTTTCACACAGCTCAAAGCAACTAAAAGGTGTTCCCACCCTGTGCTCCCAGAACTGCCTGTGTCAGCCAGAGACAAGCAGGCAGGGAAGGAGACAGCAGCAGCTGGCAGTGCTGCCATTGCTCTGAGCCTTGCTGGGAGTCACACAGCAAAGAGAGAGCCTTAATCCCACTGCCTGAAGAACTGAGGGCTTGGTCTGTGAGCACCAGCTGCCAGCTGGCCTGGCTGCACAGGCACCAGCTTGGCCATCAGTGTTGCATTACACTTCATTTATTGTCTGTTCAAAGGTCCTTGTTGGGCTGTGCCAGTCCAAAACTGCCTGGGGAGCCCAAAATCCAGCACAAGACACCAAAATATTTTGAATTTTGTGCACCAGCATCGGTATGGTCTTCTGACTTTTACCTGCAGTGGCTGTAGAAAGAAGAGTTAACTGAGGAGAAATTAAGGACAGATTTTTTCTTGTTTAAATAATGAATATTTGTTTAATGAACATCTGCAGCATCCCATTAAAAGGGCAACACCATACTGAAATAAACATTTGATCAATGAAGGATGCATGGCAACACCACAACATCTCGTATTTGTCGATGTCAACCACTGACAGAGAAATCCATTTTCCAAAGGAGCAATGGCTTACTCAGGGGATGCTGATTTAATTCTCTGTCCATCAGGAATTTTGCCCATGGTCTCATGGAGGTGGAGCCAGCCCCATTTTGGCCTGTCATTTCATCACCTAATAGTGAGGTCAAGGACAAGACAAAAAAACCCCTGATCTAAACAGGCTGGTCCATGCATTAGTGGATGCTTATATTGCCTATAGAGAGCTGGGACATGAGGCTAATGGTTAAGCAGATGCATTCAAGGTTGAGGGTGCACTGTAAAAGCTGCCTGGTTTTATATGAGCATTAGAAGAGTGCTTGACTATTTCCCTCACTATCTCGGAATAATTTTATGTTAATTCTCTAAATGTCAATTATTTAGATGTTTCTTTGCTGCACTTCTAGCTCCCAAGTAATTTCTTTTAAATTGTTGCATACACCATTTAACAGGTTCTGTGATAAAGGTCCCATTTTTTTTAATATTGATTTTCTTTTATATCTTTGCAGTACAGAATTAGCCAGAGCTTCAGTTCGGACTCCTATTACTGGTTTGTCTTTATTACTTCTGGTACATTTTCAGTGTTTTACATTTAAATTTGTGCACTTTGTGTTATTGTGCTTGTAACCAGCTTAATTTATTTCCTATCTCTGTTTCTTCCTTCCACTCCAAATGGACATGCTCAGTGGCCATCCACTATTATTGAACCAAACACAGGATCCAGGAGAGTTCACTGGGGAGGTACCTGGGGCTATAGCACAGAACCCTGTCATGTACTTGTCTTTTCATACCTTAGAGATTACTAATTTCAGAAAGTTGGGCAAAACCTGGCTGGGTTTAATCAACTCATGTCTTTGTACGCTCCATCAATCTCAAAGTGGGTAAGAAAATTGCTTAATAAATTCTTTAACCAGTAGTGTCCCTGTAATTAAATGAGGCCAAATTAAAAAGCACTGCAATAAATGTTTTATCTGCTCTCCATCCTTATTAAAGCCCTGAGCCTTCAAAACCTTTTCCAGGTATGTCCCAGGGAGCACTGGACCTTGTTGACTTCCTTGACCTTGCCTACCACAGACCATGGGCTGGTGAATCACAGTGGGACAGTACTGGGAGGCAGACCCTGACTTCCCACCAGGATGAAATGGATTGATTTGCTTTACTCTGGGTTTGTCTCACCAGCTCAAGTCCATAATTACTGACTGAAAAGAAGAATGCTCCAAAGCACAAATCCAAACCCAAACCACAGGGTGACTGCACCTCCCTGACTGCCCCAGAGCAAGGATGCACCACAGGAAGTAGCACCAGCTCTTTGCATGAGATTACACAGCAGAGGTCCCATTTTGGCTGGAATATTTTCTTTCCCTTTAAAAATTCATTGATACCTATAAACCACCTTTTACCCACAGGTGTGTTCAGTTCCCAGAGTCTCTTCAGACAATTTACCCCCTAGATGTTTGTGGCACCACGTGGCATTTTCACCTCATGTTACAGCACCTGAGCTCAAGTGCTGCTGAAGCCACAGCTCAGCAAAATCAGCCCTTTCCCAGCTGTACCACCAGCCAAGCTCTTTAGTCTCAGGGCTCTGGCAGGCACACACAGTTCCTTCACCTGCTTGCCTCTCCTGAGCCTGAGTCACAGCCCAGGGGCCCCAAACCACAGCAAGGCATCAACAAGAGCCACTTGGGAACCAGGAAGGTTTCAGCCAGCCTGGATCATAGGGAACAGCGCCTGGTTTAACCACAGCATTGAGAAACCCTCTCAAGTTCCCCAGAGCAGTAGGACAACACAGAGAAAACAGCAGAACTGGAGCAACCAGTGAAGCAGTGTGAAAAAACACAGGGCAGCCTCAGAGCTGAGCCACGACACTGCCAGGACTCACCAGCTTTCCATCCTCCCTTGTTTTGTAGAAAAGAAAAGCTCATCCCAGAGAAGTTCCTTCCCGGGTGGCTTTAGCAATGTGCATCAAAAAGTGATACACAGGGACATTAATGCAAAATTACTCATGGTAACCTGCAAAAGTTATATAACAGCAATTGCAGGGGAGTCTTTGGGCTGCCAGGAGACACATAAATGGAAAAGTGCCACCACAGGCCAGACAATCAGCTGCTCTAAATGAGGACAGCCACTGCAGGCTGATGGCTAAGAAGTCATCCTCTTCTTCCTCCTCCTCTTCTTTGTATTGGAAATCTGTCAAATAAATAGCAGAGATGCACAACTGGGAGTCCAGCAATGTCCCTGTTTTGCTGAGGGCTCTTTTTAAATTTGTTATAATCTCCTCATGGGATGTAAAAAAAAAAAAATAAAATTAATTCATCCTTTCTTTGAGCAATTGCAATCAAAGGAAAAAGCATGATTAATCCAGGATGTCCCCTGCTCTAAAATTGTATTCTTGTCACCGTTTGACCAAAGCCACAAACAAACCTAATCGTCCAAACAAATAATGATGGCTTTAATACATACATTTAGCAAATACAAGGGTTTTGCTTTGCTATTAAAATTTAATTAGTAATTAATATTTATGCAGCCATTGGCTGGAATTCTGCAAGTTACATAAATAAATACTAACTTGTGGATGATTTAAAAAAAAATCCTTGCATCTCTAATTTATTTGTGTGACTCTCTATTACTTATTCATTAATTCATGTATAATTCCAACTCCTCTTCATTCCAGATGGAGTGGGAGGGAAGAGGGAAACTCCCTTGGGACTGATGTGCATGGTTTTAATTCTCAATTTAGTCTCCATTGCTACAAATTAAACGTTTAAAAATCCTAAACAGAGTGTTTAGCAATGCTGGCATGTTCAAATCCATCAGTCTGCAAGAACCAGCATTTCTTTAGGTATGTAATGGTACAAGATGAAAGCAATATGCAGCACCTGAGCAGAAAAATCACTTTTATATTGTTCTTTTGGTCAGTGAAGGAGCCCCTGCATCTGCCCTCACACTGAGCTCTGTGGTGCTTCGCTTGCTCCAGCATTTGGATTAGAGGAAAATTCAAGGACTGAGGTCATAGCAGGCTTCTGAATTTCAAGCAATAAAAACATCAAAGGAGCACCTTCATAGGGGTTAGTTTGCTATTAATTTCTGGCAAGCCATCAAAAAATTCAAGGCCTTCTCATCCCAGAAATACCTGACAGGTATTTCAGGCTGCTGAGAACAGCCCATCATTCCGACTGCCACACATGTGCTGCAGCCCAGCCTCAGCCACTGCACAAGGAGGCATTGCTTCTGGTTGTGGGGCACCTGGCTGTCACCTCTCCACCCTCCTGCTGCCTCTGGCTGGACAGGTTTTGGTAAACAACTCTTGCTGTGCTTTGCCCGGCAGCCTGCAGCCGTGACAGCCGAGGGGAGGCACGTGCACGGGTCCCAGCATCACTGGAGAGAGGGACAGGAGCACCAGCTAAAAAGCACAATCATAGACCAGCTCCAATGTCTCTCCCTCAGTATTTAAAAGCAGGCATTTGGGACTGGTTTATTGCCCTGCTTGCCTGGGCCATTACCAAAGCCCACACATTATTCTTCTCCCCAGGGTCCCCATAACACTCCGATGTGTGACAGCTCTCAGGAGCCCCTGATTCCTACAGGGTAAATATCAACTGAAAGAGAACAAATGGTATATGGTTCATTACTGAAGGGACTAATTAAACAGTTAGAGAACAGTCCTTGGGAACAAATAACGATGCAAGGGATGTACAAGTGCCCCAGTGACACTGCTGACCTCATCTCACAGCTCCAGGACCACGTGAGGAGGAGAGGAACAGTGCTGTGGCACGTACATCTGGACAGCGGGGATGTTGGCTCAACAGCAGTGCAGCACAAAAAGACTTGGACAAGAGGTCTGAAGCCAATATCTGGGAGACCATTTTTGCACATGTATGCATTGCCTCCCTCCTTGCTGGATTTGGAATTGAAGAACCGCTGCAGCCTGGCTCTATGGGACTGGGATGTGAGGAAATCTTAGGGTCAAAGATGCACCAATTTTAGGCAAGAAGGCAAAACCTTTCAGGTTCTGAAAACCAGCAGATTTGCTTCCCTTAGCATGGATATCTGGCCATGGGCATGACTATTATGGCAGCTGTTTAGAGCCAGACAAGTGGAGTGAACACAACTCAGCCCTCAAAAGATCAGAGGAAGCAAAGGGGCTACACACATCTTACATTTTTTTCAGTTGTCCTGCTTCAAGCACTGTCTCCTTTAAACATCTCTCTGCTGTCCTTTCTGAGCAAAATTTCTGAGCTAAATGCAGTAATTTCCAAGCAGTCACCAAAGAGCTAGCTTATGCACATAGGCTTGTGTGACCTTAAGACCCCAATAATTGGGGACTATAAATTGCTAAGAAACAGAGGTTTTTCCAGTTTAACCTACACTGTATAAGCTGCCTAATAATAACACAGCACCATGGGGTAGAACATTAGGCAGGAGAGATGGTGGCATTAAGAGATTATATTGGCAAGCCTTTAGGGTGGATTTTGCACATCCAGATCAAGATCCCAGCAGCTACAATGATGTATCTCTGCTCCTAGAGGAACTGAAATAAATTGAGGTGCTGGCTTATACCCACAGCAATCCCCAAGGCACTGACAGCCTTCACTTCATCCTTAACCTAGACAGAGAGGAGTTCCTAAAAATATCAGTACACTATCCACATTTTCTTGTGATCACTTGCAGTTTGTCTCTGTAGTTGAAGAGGATTTATGTCTCCTGGCTTGGGAGACTCACTGAGGTAGGGCTGGGGTTGCAGCACAGAACTGTTTATTTTAATCACAAGGCTGCTGCCAGGCACAGCCAGCTCCTTTCTCTGCGCTGCTGCATTCAGGAGCTGTGTGGACCCAGACACAGCTCTATTTCCTGATTTTTCCATCCCATTGCATCACGGCAGTGATGGCTGGAAACACTTGTTAGTAGACAATTTCAGTCCCTCACTACCTGAATTCTGCTGATAAGATTATGCTACAGTCCAAGCCCTTATTGGTTTATATTTCACAGCTACCAGGCATGTCCTAGAAAGCAGCATCAATGCTATATGGATTCCATCTATTACAACTGGGTTGCCAGTAAAAATGCAAAGACACCTTAAAACAATGCAATTTGAGGAAATGTTGAAGAAATTCCATCTAGATCCATAAAAGCATTTATATATTATGGTGTAGGAGATAGCAGAGCTGTAGTGTTATTGAGCCATCTAAAGTAATATCTCCATTAAAGCAGAGAGCCCACGTTTCTCTGGGATTTCCTGTGGGTGACAACGGTTCCAGCTTCACTCCATCTCACACCAACAGCATGCTCCAAGGACAAGGGCTACCCCAGCTGCAGCAGCATGCACCTGCTGGCTGGAACTTTGGAGCAGCTGCAAAACTCTCTCTAAGGGACAGGGGAGTAAAACAGAAAACTCCAAGGTGCCTTGTTCCTGCCTGAGCCCAAAGCCAGCCCTACAAGGCTGTGCTTTCTCAGTTGTGCTGAGGTTCTTAATCAGCAGCTTCTTGCTACTACTTTTCTCTATATATTTTTTTTCCTTTCTTTTCCTTTTTTTTTTCTTCTTTTTTTTCTTCCTCTCTCTATCGCTCTCCTGGAAACAGCACGCTGGAAATCTCCTCTGCCTCAGAATTTGCCTCCCACAGAGATGGGAATTCCAAACCTGTACATAAGGATGTTAACATTGTGTTTCCCTAGCCGGTGAAAGTCCCGCGTACATGATGCTCGGCACTAGAGACAAAGGCAGCTCATGCCTGAAAAATCAGCTACATCTTCCTACTTCGTGCTGCCGCTGCTTTGCGGCTCAGGAGCGAGCGGGAGGAGCGGAGCGCCAGCCCATGGCCAGGCTTGCGTCTCCCTCTGCTGCCGCGGGCCGGCTACTGCTGCCACCGCTGTCACTGCTGCTGCTGCCACCGCTGCCACTGCTGTCACTGCTGCTGCCACCACTGCCACTGATGCTGTCACTGCTGCTGCCACCGCTGCAACTGCTGCCACTGTGCCTGGGACCGCATAGACCCGGGTGACAGATGGGTCAGGGAGTGCCACATTCCCACCAGGAAGCACTTTCCAAGGGCTGGAAACTAAGGGGAATAAAATCCCCATATCTTGGATCATTGCCCATAAATTTCTCGGGAGGATGAGGAGAACACAAGCAGGGTCAGCACATGATCCAGTGCAGGGAGCTGCCATGTCCCCGTGGGTGGCTGCAGGACCTGCTCCACCTGCCCACAGCGCTGCGACAGCACAGTCTCAGCCTGGAGAAACAGAGCTCATCTGCAAGGGCCTGTTCAGTCCCAGCCCAGGACCAGCTCTCCCCATCCCTGACTCCCACAAGGCTGGCCTTTGCTGCCCTGACACAGAGGACATTGGCTTGTAAGGTTTCCTTTCTGAGAAGCAGCAACTCCCAGTTCCAGCAGAGCTGGGACAGCCCAGGCACTCCTCTGGGAGAACAACTCTCCCCTCTCTTTGCTACCAAACCCACTCTCTCACCAATTAGAAAGGAAATACAGCTCCTTTCCATTTATTCTACAAACTGCAAACTAAAGTAGAATGAAAACTGATCAGCTTAATGCCCTTGCCTTAGAAAAGGACATCCTCACTGGAAAAAAGGTACAGAAAAAATCTGCTGCATACACACAACTTGCAGAGTTGCAGGGACTTCAGAGCTGCAGCTCTGGGCAAGGTCATTTGGTGAAATGTGGATAAAACTTCTCATATCACTTAGAAAGCACAGGGATGTCTCTCAAGAACCACTTCACAAAGCGTTTCCCTGCAGGGTGTACAGCTCCTCTAGAATGACACAGGAGACACTTGTGGGGCAAAGCCTGCAGAGCTGTATGGCTTCTGTATGGGAGTAATTACAGAGACTTTGGAAATGGAATCAAATCTAAAAAAAAAAAATAAATCTTTGTTCTCCCAGAGAACTGGGAGACAGAGGATGTAAGACCAGGCTTTTCAGAAGTGTCTGGCAATTTTGAGTCCTGCACTTAGGATATACTACTTTAGAGAGCCCTACTTGCAGAGCTGAGGTTAGCAGCTTTGGCTTGAATCCAGTTTAGTTGCCCAAAGCTAAACAATCAAACATGAGGGTGCTTAAATAAAGAATAAAAAAAATCACCAGACGCTGTAGAAAATGTTGACCCAAATTACTTGCCCTGGGTTATACAGGAAAGGGGATGGGGCCAAGTAGACTGAATTCCCTCCTGAAATGCTGAGCAGCACCCAAAAAGCCCAAGTTCCACGCTTTGGAACACTGGATGCTCCCACAGGATGTGTGACTGAAGCACTCAGAGGTCAGCTCTTGGGTCCTGCATGGCTTCCTAGCAAAGCACCTTGTGTGGGGTTGCAGGGCTTCATTCAGCACCCAGGTGGCAAAAAGACCAAATTGCCTGTTAAAAACAGGGCTCCTCTGAGAGCAGAGGGAGATACCATGAACTTCAAAACTCATTTCTTCCTCCCCTCTTCATATTCCCTGAACAAAGGTTTGCATTTAGGCTCCAGCAATGTGCTGTCCACCACTGTCTGACACTTACCTGTTGTTATTATAATGCCTTTTCTGTGTCATCCAGAGCTGACCTTGGGAAAGAGATCTTATATATATTCATAACTCCATTTAATTTCATCATTAGTTCTTCTGTGTACCTAATTTATCACCATAACTATGTCAAAGAGGGAAGCCTGCAATTTCCTTGCCAATATAATGCTGGTGTAGTAAGAAGATATCAGCAGAGCAGTTACTAATCTGCTGTTCTGCCTTCCTGACTTGCCACCTGGGGATAGCTCCAGGAGGCAGGTTTCCTTTCCCAGCCATGCTGTTAAACTGTTAAATTGAATGAAATTGTTGCTTCACCAATTACTCTGTTTATATCTTAAAACACATGAATAATGGTGAGCTTGAAGTGGAATACTTCGCTAAAGTATCTATTAAAAAATTAAAAAGGTGTTGAGAGAGCATTAGAGAGCATAAATCACATTTTGGATGTGACAGCATTTCAGCAAGGAACTGATGTATAAACCCCCAGTTGATTCCAAGAGCATCTGGATCAGTGGTTAGCTTAGGGTTAGCCCTGCTGAAGGAAACACTGATGAAAGAATAAGATTTATCTTTTGTACAGATGTCAATTTGCCAGTCTTAAAATATACCACAAAAAAAAAAAAAAAAAAAAAAAAAAAAAAAAAAAAAAAAAGCCACAAAATCCCCATGTAATGGGCAGAGACATTTCAGTCTGGGGAGCACAGTGGACACTGAGCAGGGTGGTAGCAGAGCTGAGCCCAGGTCCCATCACACACCTAACACAGCCTCCCATCACCTGCCAGAGTGACCAGTGCCTTCCAGCTCCTGCTCCCTTGTAGCCCTGACTGTACATCTCAGGAGCTCTGCAGCCATCATTGTTTTCACAGTCGCTTTCCAGCAGTGCAACCCTGCTCCCAACAGCATCCTGGTGCTCTGGGGAGCTCCATGCCCCTCCCCAGCCATCCCTGCTCCCTCCTGGGGCCAGTGCCCAAAGCTGCTGCTTGCAGTCACGTCGAGGAGGGGCAGCAGCTGCCAGCTGTGTGTGCCTACGTGCAGAGGGACACTGCAGCCCCTCTGCTGCACACACACAACCAGCATCCCACGGGAACACCCTGAAAATGTGCTCCTGGGACCTCTGGGCAAGGCAGGGGCACCACCACAGCCAGGACAAATGCAGTTATTGCTTCAGAGAGTCACTTGTTTGAGGATCTGTGGGCTCACAGCAGAGGGGAAGGAGCCTGTCCTTAACAGGGAGCAGGCACAGCACCAAGGTGCCAGGGCAGGGTCCAGAAATGCTCAGGGGAGCTCTGCTTGCCAAACAAGAGCTGAAAATGTGCACAGATATGATTAAGAAGACCCTTTCCAAAGTCAGTCTGCGTGAAATGAACACAGAGCTGCTTTGCTAAACAGGCCTGGAAAAGCCCAGAAACACACGGAAAAACAGCACCAGAATTTATTTACAAGGAAATGCAGAGGAGGACAAAGGACAAAGCAGAGGAGGAAAATCTGGTGAGAAAAAAAAAAATGCATTGCAAATCCTTTACTTCTGAATGGTGAAGGGCAGGGTTTGTCAGCAAATGACACACAGGTCAACAACCATAAGTACTGCAAGAGAAATAATTATGTCAAAGCTTCAAGAAAGAGAGGGGAGAAAGGTAGTTCTAATTTGAAGTGATATTAATTCAGAAGAAAGCAGAAGGCAAACAGGCACAGGGACTGATGGTAAGCCGGGTGAGATCCCAGATACTTCACAGCATCACACAGAAAACAAACCAAACCTGCAATTAAGCAAAGCAAAATTAAAGCTTGGCAGGATCCAAATACCACTGAGGAGATTCTAAATTACACACAAGATGTGCAGGCCATCTAAAGGTACCTTCTTTGGCATCATGTGACACAGCTGGATTTGTCCCCATGGGTGAGAGGGGCCTGGAGAGGTGTCAGGACACTGCAGAGCTGCCTGAGAGACAGCTGCCACAAGTGCACTCTGCCCAGCTGAGGCCCAGATCTGGGACCTGATGATCCTGAGACAGAAGGAGAAGCAATAGGGCTGCCATCAGTCTTGGATGCAACAGCCTCAGTAAAATTGTGTAACTTTGCAATCCAAGTGAGACCAGACCTGGGATGAAATATTCATATGGTGAAAACATGAGCAGAATAAAAGCATGCAACCAAAGCAGACTACATCCCCAATCTCCTCACATCCAAGCTCCTAAAATACTCTAGTTTTCAGGCACATGAGCAGTCAGGAGGTGTCTCACTGAGTATGCAGCATGTTAAGGGAAAATATAGTAAAAGCAGCACAGCAAATACCAAAGGCAGTTCAAGGCAGCCTCCAACCATGGCACAGCTATTAGGGCAGCACAGAAGCTTCACTTGAACAGATCCAAGCAAGCTAAATGGTGTACTGAACACACTTCCATCCAGGTGTCTACCACCAAAGAAACCTTACCTGCCTTGGCAAAAGGGAAACAAGGACATTGCCAGTCTTGGATGGCAGTATTGAAGACTGGCATAAGCTGCTAGGAAAGGAAAGCGGACTTCTTGTCTAGTTAGGAGTACCAGGATCCAAGTACAGATGGCTGAGACTGTCATTTGGGATCAAAAGTACAGATGCTGCCAGCAAGACACACTAACAAGACTCTCAGGGATCCATGTCACTGCTGATGACATTTAGGGGCAGAGATGAACAGACAGCTTGCTGGAAGCTCTGACAGTGGCAGGGTACAACTGGCTTTGTCAGCCAAAAGAACAGGAAAGCAATTTGGCCCATTTGACAATACCAAGCTGAAACTGTGTTGCTGCACTCTTCACTTGGTGATCTTCCAAAGGCAGCCTGGGAGAAATTCAGACAGGGCAAAACACTCAAGAAGAAACCAGCTGCTGACCACTGCTGGATGCCTTAAAACACCCTCAGCATTTTCCACTCAAGGGGTCACATGGAGCAGCAACTTGTTTGGATCAGTCTCACGAGTTATCCCTGCTGAAGCCAAGCCTGACTGACACCACAACACGGGTGCCTTTGCCACCCTTCCCAGGAATATTGCATCAGACATGTCTTTTGGCAGTTCTCAGCCCTCTCCCCCAGCTGGCAGCCTGGTCTCATCACTAGCCTTACCTGCTGCACCATGGGCTGCCTGGCCACCAGCAGCTGGTCCCAAGGAAAGGCTTTACCCCACACTATCACATTCATATTTTCTGGAAAATCCCTTCACCCAGGATTTTTTCTGCTGGGAAGCTGAGAAGCATCAGAGAAAAATGAAATCAATATTATCTCATTTGCTTCTCCTGTGTTTTGCTGCTTTGGAATCTGTTCAGAGATTTTTTTTTTTTATCCAACAGGTGATTGCTTCATTGGTTTCATGTGAATTGTTTTGACTCACTGGCCAATCAGGGTCAAGCTGTGTCAGACTCGACAGAGTCATGAGTTTCATTATCTTTCTAACCTTCTGTAAGTATCCTTTCTGTATTCTTTAGTATGGTTTAGTTTAGTATTCTTTAAAATAATATAGTATCATAAAACAATAAATTAGCCTTCTGAGAACACGGAGTCCGATTCATCATTCCTTCCTGCCACGAGGGCACCCCACAAATACAATACCACACTCAGCTGAGGCTTTGCCAGACAAATCAATGCTCAGGACCCCAGCAGCACCTTAGTGAGTGCTGACCAGTGCAGAGCCAGCCCTGGCAGTGCAGAACTGCAGATTTCTGTGTGCCACATGAGCTGTGGGGCACCCCCTCCTAAAGGATGGGACAGTCACCTGGAAGAGGTGGTTTTAGCAGCAGCAGCAAAGCACTTGAACAGGGATTTTGCCACAGACATCCCCTGTGGGCAGAAAAACACCTTTGAAGAAAGCAAAGTCCTCCACGGGGCTTTGTTGGTCCCGTGTCCTACACCCGCCCAAACTCATCTGCTGTTGTTTTCCAAGCCTGCAAGTGGAAAAAAATGCAAAGTGGCAGGAGTCGCAGCAGAGCTCAGGGGAGATTGCAAAAGCAGCCTGAGGAAGGGGGGAGCTCCCAGCCCCACACTTCAGAAGGGAAAAGGGGAAACCTGGGGGTAGGAGGAGTGGGCAAAGCTCCCTCAGCATCCCAGCAGAAGGGGAAGCTGCAGAGTGCCAGAGTGCAGAAACCCATCTGCTTCCCCTGTTCCCCACAGCGTGGAGCTGCACTGCCTGGTTTTAGGCAGCTTTGCAGCTCTGGGTGTAGCTCCCCAGGGCTGCATCCCAGCTCTCAGCACTGTGAACGGGATCTGCAGCAGCCGGGGCATCTAATACTTCCACCTGGCCATAAAGCACAGGTCAGACTCCGGGCTGGTCATTTTTCCAGCTCAAGGAAGGCAGGTGACAGCCAAAGTGCCATAAAGCTGATCAGTGCAGGGCTGCACCAGCAGTGCCTTCAGTGCACACTTGGACAAGCAGAGGGGGTTTGTGCAGCAATATCAGCACTTTGGGACATAGGATTTGGTACTTTTGTTCTGGTTCTGGGAACTCTAAAGCTGGATTTATGTATCATCAAGTCACAGTACACAAGAGGTCTGAAGAACTGCTAAGTTCTTGTGTCCCTGCTGGGAAGGCAGGTTTGTTTTCAAACCAGTGAACAAATTACAGCCAAACCCCTGCTAAAGTAGAGATTCTCCTAAACTGCATTTGCACTTCTGAACTTCTAGCAGAAAATTGCACCTTGGCAATATCTTCCCATTAAAACTCCTTATTTAAAGCACTGATTGCATTATCCTAAAATAAATCTCAGCGTTCTGGGCTGTTTAATGTCAGGGGTTGGGTTCAGATCCAAGCTGTGCACGTGTGACTGCATCAGCCTCATCAGGGCTGCTTCTGCTCCTCACCCACACAATGGAGACAGTAATTTGCATCCCCACCACAGCTGCCACGAGCACTCTGTGCTGGTGCTCTGACACGACCCAGACAGGGCGGGCTGCTTTCAGGGGATGCTGCAGCTCAGCTGAAATCACAGTGCCCACGATGACACTCCAATAGTTTTAGCTGAGCTGAGCAAAGCAAACACGTGGCCACCTGGACCACCTCTGAACACTGTGAGGAGTGGAGGAGCTCGGTGACATGGGACCTCCCAGAATGGCATCACTGCCACCAGGGGAGCTCTTCCTGGAAGGGGCTTTGAGCAGGGACACCGATGTGACACTGATAACAGAGATACAGATTGTAACAGACAGGTGAAATGCAGCCACTGATCTGCCTGACTCAGTGCTTTAGTTGAATACAGATACAATTTCTTTTTATTCTGGACAAAGAAGCCTTTGTGGAGCTAAAAGAAAATGGGGAAAACTAAAGGCAGCGCTTCAACGAAACCCCACAGACACATTTCATCAACCAAAAAACCAAAATTGAATCTTTTTTCAGAAACCAGACATTCAAAAGAGGTCTATTTTGCACAAAACACAATTTCTCTTTGCAAAATCAAAAATGCTTGCTGGGGCCCTAGCACCTTGTCCACGGAAGCAGCAAACACCAGACATGCAGGAAACTCTTGCTTTATTTAACTAATTGTATTTCTTTCCTTTTCCTTCTATATTGTCCAAGGGACAATGTGCATGTGACAGGCTGCAAAAGCCACAGGCATGCCCTATCTGTGAAACTGAAGTCTCCAGGCTTCCTCCCTGGCAGTGTTCTCTCTCTGCATTCTGGGGACTTCTGTACAGCTCAAGTCTCTTGATCTCATGTGGAAGGGGACCTGTGCTGCCTCTGCTCTTGCTAGTGCAGCCCACCATGGCTTGGTAGCCTCCTCTCCATCCTTCTTCCCAAAGACACTCCTCTTGTGAGACAACACTCTTAGGAGAAAAAAAATATTTCCTTTCAGTAAGTGCTCATATTTTCTGAGGGCACGCAGACCAAGACACAGACTGGCAAAGAAAATCCTTTTGATATCTTGGCAGCTACTGGTGAGCAGCCAGCCCATCCCCCATGCCCAGAACAGTGAAGAAGGAGTTTCTGACTAATTTCTCTGCCTGCCCACAGGACATTGAATTAAAAACTTACCAACAGCAAGGCCTGGCCCAAAGCAGTTAGCCCATGCACATCACTGAGGGATGGATACTTGTCTGGGTCCTCACTAAGAGTCAGGATGAGCCCAGGTTGTCCTCTTTCAGCATCTGGTTTGCAATAGCCAGTCTGTTGAACTGGTGCTCTGGCAGCTCTGAGCACCAGTAATGCAGATATCTACCCTGGGAGTGTTAAAAAATATACCAAAAGTGAAGTCCTATATTTCTGGGTTTGCCCCAAATTTACATGCCATCAGCCAGGACTGCTGCACCCTCCCAGACCCCATGGGTGTCAGGGGCTCAGCACCACCAGCCATGCTCATTTGGATATTTGAACATTTTCTTCAGCTACAAAAATGTTCTTTCCTAGTCTTAGGTACACACTGTGCAGCATTTGGAACAAATACCTGCAGCTGTCTTTTTGATTTTTTTCTCTCTTCTCCTTTTCCCAGTAACATTATGTTCTCCTAGGGAGGAACAACATTAGCTTGATGCTTGGGATGATTCAATTACTCAGCAGTAGGTCAGAGAAAAAACAAACATGGGATGCTGCTTCTTGCATCCTCTAAGCAAGAGCCTTGCTGGAGCACATGTGAACTAGAATTTCAGACATCATCTTAGGACCAGTAGTTCAAAACTACTGAAATAATTTGTTCCCTTTTTTAAAATGCTTGGTAAAAAAAAAAACTAAAACGTTTATCTACAACCAGTGGCTATACATTCACCTTCTTTAAAAACATCTGGATTCATTACTTATTATCAGGCCTAAATATTTTTCCTCACTACTTGGAAGGAGTTGTGAAATTCAGCTAACACATACAAATTCTGAGTTTCATTAATAATGATGTCTGCTTTTGGAGAGTCCCATTCTCCTAGCAGATGTTCAGATAAACTATAGCCAGATAGAGACATCTCCCACAATCTTCTTCATGATTTTGTTCAAATGAAGACTGTGTGGAAGAATTTGCTACCCCAGCTCTACACTTTCCATGGATGTTGGCACACATGAAGCATTGCAAGAGCTGGTGAGAATTTATATTCACAGAAACATTCACACCAGAAGAATTCATGCTGTCATCACACTGGAATAGGAGAGGACAAAGTGGGAGGTCCCAAACAAGGAACAAAAAAATGCCCAGGCAAACAGTCAGACAAATAATGAAATAAAAAATGCACTTTAAGAAGCATGAAAACACCAAGGGCAGGGAGCTGCTCTGTGACCAAGAACGAGGAATTGATGCAACAAAGAATTTAAGCCAAATTTTGGTACAAAGCCAAGGACACAGCTCAAAAAAAGCCTTCTTTCAGCTTTTACATGACCACAGAAAGCCCCAAACTTTCCTCTGGCACTTCAAGGCACCAGCACTCAGCCCAGGTGCCTGGGTCTGCCAGGATTGAACGCAGCACGTCCCCCAGCTCTGCCAGAGCAGGCTCAGCTGCAGAGCAGCCAGGCAGAGCACCCGCCTTCCTAGGCTGTGGCACAGCTGCCTGAGAGCTGCCCAAGAGGAATTTGGGCATTTTCAGCAGCCCAGCACTCACAGTGGGCAGCCAAGGAGAAAAGGGAACCTTCTCCTCACATCTTAGTGCCAGCACAGCCCTCCAATTGTGCTCCAATTTCCACTCCAGAAATGTCTGCTGCAGAAGCAGGAGGGTGGCCCTCTCACCAGGGCACAGCTGGTGGGGACACAAAAGCAGGGCACTGCTCTGCTGCTTCTTGCAGGGCATCCCCCTGCCATGCTCCTCTGACAGTCCCTGTCACCCGTGGATCAGGCTGGGATGGGGGACACTGCAAGCTGACACAGCCAGGCCAGGAGCTGGGCTGAGGAGTGAGCAGCTCACAGGGCAGGATGTGGCCGCCAAAAAGCCCTTTTGCTCAGGTGTGCCTCCAAAATACACTTTGGGAATAGTCTGAGCAAAATCACTCCTGCCTTAAGTTCATCCAGAGGGATGATTTAGGTATTTTTATAAACTCCTGGACAGTTATAGGAAATATCACTCTGAAATATTTGTCACTGCTGTCTGAAATGTTCTCTTCCTGGTTGTGTTTGTAAGGTGCACAGTGAATGTGGCTGTGTTGATTTAATTCCAGGGCAGAAGCAGTAAATGGGCTTGGATATGTACATTTATGATAAAGCCAGTCTGAGTTATCTGGGAGCTCCCAGATGGCACACACTTCCCAGTTTGCTATCAGAGGGATGTGGGCATGTGCCAGCCCTTCCCTCCCTCTGCCAACACACTCTGCTTCACAAAAAAAAATGTGCCAGTGTGTATGACAAAATCTGTAAAGGAGGGCAAGTGTGGACAAGGGGCACAAGACCCTGAAGCAATGAAACAGAGTAGGGGCAGACTCAGACACCTCTCAGAGAGTGGGACACACAAAATACTGTGGGTATATACTGACTCTTGGGCTATTTTTCTTGGTTTTCTGTGTGGAGCCTGGAACATAAATATTTTTTGAGATTTCAGTGGGAGGCTGAGTCAGCTTCAAAAAACTTTGTTAACACAGACATACAGAGACTAAGAGAGAAATTATGTATTTTATGGAGATTCTATGCTACTTCCTTAGTTTTAGTTTTTGAGGAGGTGCTTTCTTAGAAACATGCACATCTTTGCATGTTTCCTCTACTCAAGAATCACATCAGAGTAATAATACATGGAATTTCACAACTCTAGTGGCTTATTTTCCTGTTGTCATGTCTTAAATCATAAGGGATAAGAACAAAAAGAACAAGATTGCCTGAGAACTGGGATAAGCCTCCTCCTCTGGTTCTCTGTGTGTTTAGCAGGATTTACAGATATGGACTATCTAATCACATAAATGGAGTGCTGGCTACCCACAGGAACACCAGAGAGAACAGCAGGCAATATTTTGCTATGGAATGATCAGTTTGATAGGAGTGGTTTGAAAAAGGTTTGATTTTCCTTGGTTTTCTACCCTGTATCTTTTCAAATATCTGTTGTTTTGGCTGAAGTTTTACCCACTGTGTACACATTCATAAATTCATCTCTTTCCAACAATAGAGCTAAGGGGGAGGACACCATGTTTTGCCCATGCAAAACCCAAAATTTCCTTTCTTGTGTCATTTAGGGACAAGACCTGGAACCAAGCAGTGAAGTAAATTCTGGGTCATGAATATGGGCTTTCCCAGGCCCAGGAAAACCTGTCCAGAGTAGCCAGTTCAAGTTACCTCCTGACTTGGCTGCTGCTTGACGAGGGACATACAACTGCAGGGGAAGAGAGAATTTCAGCTTAAATTAAGCTCTCAGATTCACAAGCTGACCATGGAGTGGCCTGGGTTATGAAGGGAAGATCAGCAAGAATAGGATCCCTAGGCTGATGCTGTAGTGTAATGCCTGTGAAGTTTTGTCCTGCCTCTCAGTGGGATTCTTCCTTCCCTGGGAAAAACCTCAAGATCGTTGGCCTTTTCCCAGCACTGCTCTTTTCTTGCCCTTACAGCTTCCTCAACCTGAATTGAAGCTGCAGATACTGCTGGGTGGATGAAATCAAAGTTTCCAGAAAGCAAAAAAAAAAAAAAAAAAAAAAAAAAAAAAAAAAAAAAAAAAAAAAGGAGTTTAAAGACCTGAAACTTCTGAGATATCAATATATTTAGGAGCAATTTCTGTTCAAAGGTGAGACATGGCAGACAGATGGGGAAATGTTATTACTGTGGGCAGAGAGGAGAAATGGAATGAATTGCTCAAGCACTCATGGTGAGCTGCCACCCTCAGCTAAAGCAGCTCTGAGAGGTTTGGGGTGACCAAGAAACAGAGACAGGGAAAAAGTGGGGGTCATTAGCCACAACAGAGTGACCAGAATTTTTCTTGTCTCCCTTCAGTTTATTTGCCCAAATAATCCACGTTTCTGAATAAAAGAGTAGCTCCCCAAGTAACTCAAAATCTTAGTTTTCCCAAGCTGGGCACCTAAGACGTTTCATTAGGAATCTACACTAAAAGCTGAATAAATGCCTTATTGCTGTCAAACAAACCTGGGTGGAAAGGTTAGAAATGTAAAGAGATCTACATGTATAAAACCCTGAAGTACAAATACTTGTTACATTAAGGGTACAGGCACCTAAATGAGGGAGAGCACTGCATTTGTCTGCTTGACTCACCAGAAATACCCAAGGCAAGCAGCACATGCCAAGGTGCCAGAAGTTTGGAGGATGTGTGTGGGTAACATTGGGAGGTCTGATCCATCTCTAATGGTTTTGCTTCCTCTTTCTGAGTTCACAGCACTGCAGAGCAATCTGATTCTTATCCATTTTGCGTCACTAGCCATTGCCCCCAGTGTTGTCTGCACAGGAACAGCAGGTATCACTTCTCTAAAATCCTATATCTCATAAAAGGGCATGGAACACACTATTCTCAAAAAAACAAAAACCAAAAATAAAACAAACAAACACAAAACCTTAAAAATCTCATGAAGCCAGAAGTATGCAATATGAAAGTGTCACCTTGCCACGAGGCTGATCCCCAGCAAAGGCTGGTCACTACACTCACTCACGAAAGTCCCAGAGCAGAACCCAGCACGTCTCCTTCTCCTTCACCCGTGTCAAGGACTGACAATGCCTCATCACAAAATTGTCTGAAGCTTGAGCCACAAGAAGTGAGGACTCTTTGGAAAAACCTAATATGCCTCTCCTCATATTCTAGGAGGGAAACTTTATTTTCCAAAGGCCCACATAGTCAATGTATATTCATTTAGCATTTCTGCATAAATGTAAAATTTCAAACACTGTATTCTCACTGCTCTGGTTGTCCCCAAAAAGCCCATCCTTTGCATCTGATAAGCCTTGCTCATACAGCCTCCCCTGAAAGCTTGGTTTTCTGCCGGTGCAAACATTCTTCAGCCTTTTTCATGTCCCTTCAGGGAACTTGGTCTGGTGAAATCCAGCAACAGGCTGGAGTGCAGGAAAGGTAGACACAGACAGCAGTGGCCAGAAAAAGCAGTGTGATGGAGCACTGCTCTGGTCATTAGGAGGAGTTTAGAAGGCCTTTCATGGTTGTAGTGAATGCACTGGCAACCAAACTATCAGAGAAGAAGCAAAATTAGTGTTCCAAGCCTTGCTCAAAACAAATTTCACTCTCAGTGGGGGTTGCAGACTATGTAAAGAAAAGCAACATATGCAGGTAAAGCTTGTCCAACACTAAGAAATGACCCCTGCAAGCCAGGCTAGCAAATTAGAACCTCATAGCTGCACCTGCTTGAAATTCAAACAAAGCCAAAAAAAAGGTGGTCAGAGCAGGATGTGCAGCTTCCCACAGGGTTGCATCACAGACAGGGTGATCTGGGACAGAGCTGTGCCCACATAGCTCCACTGCCTCATTTTCCTGTAAAATGCAAAGAGCACATGGCAACTAGGAAATGCAAGCCAATTATAAAGGAGAAAATCAAATAGCAGTGCCATCTGGTGAGATCAGTGTCAATCATTCCCCATTTGCAATCCTGTGCAAAAGACAGAGATGGTAAAGAGCTGTTAAATGATAATCCCATTTGGAAACTGTCACGTTCAGATTTTAAGAAGGGAAGAGGTCATCCTCACATCCTCTCCAGCATCCTGGGAAAGGGCTTGGAGATGGGGGGCATACTTGGTTCTGTTTTATCTGAAGCAGTTTGAGTACTCACCCCACTCAGCCTAGGAAGTCTGGGATGCTAATAGAGCCCCAAAACCTAAGGAAGCACTGATGGTCTGAAATGAGCACCCTGCCCATCATAAGGGCAGCCTGGGTAACTACTCAGACCTCCATTCACACCTTCAACAGAGCTGTTTTTAACTGGGCTGTGCCAATCCTGAGGAACTCCACCTTCCACTGAGCAAACACGTTCCAGGCAGAACCTGAATGAGCCTCTCTCTCTTTGACAGATCAGGCACTTGCTGTTTAATTACACAGATGAGTAACACCAATGAACGGCTGCTTTTCCTTCGGAGTTTGTTACAGGGGAATGGATGCGAATTAGGCTGTAAAACAAAACAACTGTGGTGTAAATAGTGTAATTGCTGTCTCCTCATCTGTGGCAATCAATGAGCTGTTAAGGCATTTTACATGGCTGCCACGAGCCACTTCACCATCTTGCAGTGTCTGGCAATAAATAACTCCTTTGCAAATGAGAGAGAGGGAGAGGTATTCCTGTGTGAGCCCCACAGCTGCACTGCATCAGCAGGGACAAAGGCAGCGTGGAAGGCGATGCAGGCTCTCACTTGTTGACCTCAAGAAGGGATGGACAAGTTGAGGCATGCTTCTTTTGGGCACGTCCTCATTTGACAGCTTTCCCTAGGAAAGTCCCTAGGAAGGGACATTTACTGGAGGTCACAATTTGTACTCAAGGGTCATTTGTTGGAGGTCACAATTTGTACTCAAGGGACATTTGTTGGAGGTCACAATTTGTACCACAGAGCCTCTATGTGCAACTAGCAAGTGGGGGGGATTTAGACAGTGATTTCATGACCTCTCTAGTCCAGTGCTCATCCTGAGCACTATTGCAGGGGCCATCCTCCTTTTCCTTGGTGCAGGCAGCTCAGTGGTGAGTGGGGTTGGGGCTCTCGTCCCTCTGGATACTCCTCAGGGTACAGCAACCACATTACAGGTGTTAGGGAAGAAAGTCAAACCAAAACCTGCCCTGCAGAGAGCTTCCCCAGAAGGGCAGAGGCAGAGAAGAAAAAGGGCTTTTTCAGCTGTTGTCCCAGGGTCAGAGACCTCATTTGGTCTGTTCCCAGCAAACTGAGAAATTGAGAAACAGGGCTGTGACTGGTTTGTCATGTTTTGCCCCAGAGTGACAGTGATGACTCAGAGCACAAAAGAGGAATGAAGACCCCAAAGGTCCAGGTTTTCTTCTTACCCAGTTGAATGTCTGAGCCTCCCCCTCTCCATGTAGATTGAAATTTGACACTCAAAAGTTTCACAATTGTTTTCTTGCTGCTAAGAACAATTTCTTAGAATCACAGATTGGTTTGGGTTGGAAGGAACCTTAAAGTTCATCTCATTCCAACCCCACTACCATGGACAGGGACACCTTCCACCAGACCAGGCTGCTCAAAGCCCCCTCCTGCCTGGCCTTGAACACTTCCAGGGATGGGGCATCTGCAAGTTCTCTGGGCAATGTGTTCCAGTGTCTCACCACCCTCACTGACAAGAATTTATTCTTAATATCTAACTTAAATCTCTCCTCTTTCAATTTAAAGCTATTAACCCTTGTTCCATCACTATATATCCTCATAAAAAGTCCTTCTCCAGCTCTCTTGTAGCTCCCTTAGAATGTGCTGTAAGCTCTTACCAGAACCTTCTGCTCTCCAGGCTGAGTTCCATCACTATATATCCTCATAAAAAGTCCTTCTCCAGCTCTCTTGCAGCTCCCTTAGAATGTGCTATAAGCTCTTACCAGAACCTTCTCCTCTCCAGGCTGTACACCCCCAACTCTCACAGCCTGTCTTTTTAGGAGAGGTGCTCCAGCCCCTCTGATCATTTTCATGGAACTCCTCTGTGCTTACGTCACCCTATGTGACATAACTTTAATGAGAAAGCCAAGGCACATTTCTACCCAGGCCACACAGAAGGGGCAGCCATGCTGCCAGCATCACAGGCAGGTGTTCCTGTTCAGGCCTAACATACCCTGTCCTTGTCCTGCAGAATGGGGAGGAAGAGTTTTCACCCAAAAATGAGAGTCAGGGCTCAAACCCCTTCTCACCACCTGCATAAACACAGCCTCCTCCTGCAGCCCTGGCTCCAGGTGCCCTTCCTGAACAGCAGCTGGAGCTTCTTAGAGCAGCCACAGCCCCCAGCAAGGTCAGCCCTGCTGAGAAATCAAACCAGAGCTGCAAAAATGAGAAGTGGAAAGAAAGCACTCAGTCTGTGGTCACTGCAGAGCAGATGGGGATGAGAGTGGGGAACGAGCACCTGCACTTCTCTGCCTGGAGGTTTCTGAACCTGGAGCCAGGTTTACTGTGCTGAACGAGAGCCCTGAGTGTGCTGTGCCAGCCTACACAAACAACTGAGGGACCTTGCCTCCAGCTCAGCTCCATTTAGACCCAGACCCAAAAAAGACATGCATGGACCATGAGAGAACAAAATCAGTGCTTTTATTGTGTTCATTGAGGACACATAGAAAGGGTTTTTTTCCTCTAAATCAGCACAAATTGAAGAAGGTACTTCACATCCAGTTACAGACACAATAAGCACATGTGCTTGAGTCTTGGCTAGAAACAATGGCCCAGGCCTTTCCAACCTCTCTTTTCCATTTGTGGCACGAAATTGCCACCTGGCCTGTGGCAGCATGGCTGGAATTACTGCCACTTTTAGGCTGATCCTGAGAAGGATTTAGCGGAATCTGCTGGGATTCTACCAACTCCATATCTGACTTGCACAGAGCAGAAGCTGAAGGCATGGCTTAAGCTCTCCTCAACTGGTATTTACTAAATGTGAACAACCTCAAAAAAAATACAAATAGCTTGTGCAGGCATTCTCTCAGGCCTCCTGATATCACAACTCATAGCTGTTCAGTTTGTACCTGCCAGCAATCCTTTCATGTCTTCCTTCAAACAACAGTCAGTCATTTGTCCAAAGTTCACCACCCTCTCTGAACTTTCCATCAGCACCCAGTTTGGCAGATATGGATGTCCAGATCCTGCCAGGGCTAGTGATGGCTGCAGCAGAGTGACCACACAGTCTGAACAGGCCCCTTGCACGTCCCACAGAGACACTGGCAAGGATCATAATGTTGAACTTACCAGCTCAGCAGATTTCAAAGCACTCAACACAGGCAAATCGGGTGTATCTGTTCCATGGAAGGACATAGGGACAAAGATAAACATCTCCAAAGGCCTCTGGACACTTAATGGGTTCTGAAAATGGAGTCACACCACTCTCCAGAAGTGTGGCCAGATGCTGGCCCTCCTGGTTGCCCCCATCATTTCCCCAGTGGCTGCACCACACCAACACCTACTACAGCAAGAGAATGTGGCAGCGCTTCCTTCATGCAAGCTGAAAACTTCTCTGCTTTTCATCAATATCAGCATCATCCTGCACCCTCCTGGAGAGCACCAGAGCTGACTGGCAGTGGTCCAGCTGCATTGCATAGCTGAACCTTCCTTTGCATCAGTCCTTGCTCACAGAGACTCTGTGATTCTCTGTTTTTAATCAGATCCCAAATTTCCTCTCTGCTATACTGATTTGTGATTCTAAAAGTGGCCAAGATTCACAGCTTCCTTTTTGACTTCTCGGGGGTGTAATCTCATCCACAGAAGAGAAATCTAATAAACTTCATTCACCTCAGTGCAATGACACTGCCTTTGGCCACCTGCAACTCCACAACTGGCCACTCATTTCACACCACATGTCAGACACTTCAGCACATATCTTTGCTTCTGCTTCCTTTTCTCATTTGACCCAAATTACTTCTCCTTTCTATGTTCTATTCACATAAAACCCGCATTTCAACCAGGAAAAAAAAAATTAAAATGAACTCTTTTTTTGGTCTGAAGAAGCAAGAAGGATTGAGGTTCTCAATCCCACCTCCAAGCTGAAAATTGGAACACTCTACAATTCCCCTGTCCCTGACATGGCAGTGAAGCCTCCTACACTCCCCCCTGCCCCTCCCAGGCAGTCCCTCAGGCTTTATCTGCCCCCTCCCATTCCAAGTGCCTGACTCCTCTGGCATTTCTGCTCACCTCCCACATTACAGGCGACCCAGACCTTTCCATGCTGTCCTCATTTGCTCCCTTCAGTCCCAAGGGACTGCAAGTGCCCGAGCTGTGGAGCTCCAGGGCACAAATAACACTGCCTGGTTGAAAGCTGGTGCTGGGCACTCAGAGCACACAGCACTGCTGAGCATCTCTAATTGAAAAGCATTTGCCTTTTCTCCCTCCTCTGACCATCAGAAGATTTAAAAAAAAACAAAAAACAAACCCTCCAAGACCAATCAAGGGTACCTAACTGGAGTTTAACCTTGTAAAACAGAGGTGAGACACCAGTCCAGAGAGCTGTGACAGCTTTAATCCAGCTGTTTGAGGAAGCAGCTCACCCACCAGATCACACCTTTCACCTGGCTGTGCTCTGTGGAGAGCAACCCCCTGTCTTCACAACTCATTAGACCTCATCACACTGCTCGGTGATCAGAGGCAGCCAGTGCACACAGGCAGATTTGCACAATGCTGCATCCAGGGTGGCTCTCCACGGGTCCAAGGCAGCTCCCTGGCTGGGGGAAGGCTCCAGCTGCCCTGCTGAGCAGAGGATCAGAACGTGTCCCCAGTGAAGTGCAAACCTGCTGCCTGCCAAAGGCTGCTCTGCTCTGGGCTGCACACAGCTGTGGGTACAGAGCATCTTCCAACCCTCCAGGGCAGAAGGGCTGCACTAATGAGCTCTGTGTGGGTATGTCCAGCTGTGGCTATCTGGGAAATATCAGCCATTCCCAGCCAGAGGGCTGGAGGCAGCTACCACTGTCCTGTTTGTTATCAAGCTCCTTCAGTGCAAGGAGACTGGAGTAGTTGCATGTTGCTGAGCACAGTGCAGGAGCAGATTCTACATCTTATGAGTAATGCAAGTTTGAACCTAGTTCTCAAAATACATATCTCACCAGCTAGGAACTGCTAGACTCCAGTTATTCTTAGCCCCCAAGTCACTGTGGTAAGAAACTAAATGGAAATGATTCCCAACAAAAGACATACTGAAATCAAAATATTTATCATGCTGCTTCTGTAAATGGGAAAAGGCTTTTCATTTTCAGGGAAGAAAACATGCTGTTTTTACAAGAAACCACTTCATGGCTGATGTTAACTCATCTGGAGTTTCTGGAGGGAAAATGAGTGCAAGGTGCTTTAGGGATCCTGCCTCCATGCTCCCATCTGGGATCGCCTCTGCCTGTTTGATGAGGAATCCACAGACCAAGCAAAGCAGCTGCACCAGACACATGGGATCACAACACAGAGAAACTGCCATGCTACAGCAGTGCCCATGAACACACTGCCTTCACGGGAAGGGAATGGAAAGAAGAAGTCAAATGAGTCAATCCTGTGCCCAGCGCATGAGATGGAACAAACCTGCTGCTCTGACTTGGCATTGTCCTGCACCAGCTTAATTACCCCTAGTAAGGTGAGCTCAGTGGAGAAATAGCCCCTGCCTGGCAGAGATGGAGATGCAGGTGTGAGACATGAGCTATCCATTCCCCATTCATTTACAGCTTCATTCATGGAGTTGGAAAACAGAGCTCAGCGCCCACACACCTCCACAGCTTTTATAATGGTAGCTGAAGCTTTTGTGCTTGTCTTTTAAAAGCTGATGACAGCTTTAAAGACCAGTTTTCCTAAGCCCTGCACAGATTTCTTAATAAATAAAAGAAAACTGGAGTCAGTATAACAAAAGATCTCTCCTCCTGCATGTCTCATGTGGATTACATCCTCAGAGCGTCACAGCAACAGGCAATTCTTGGCTACATGAATATTCAAGGGTTCTCAACAACTTTCAGCAGCACCTACAGAATTTGGTCTGACTTCCTACAGGATGACCTTTGGAATTCAGGTCTCTCTGCTCTGGAAAAGTTACAAATCTGCAGCCAAGTACAGCCAGCAGTGCTGTGCTTTGCAGGATCTGTGCTGTGCAGCTGGGAGACACGACATGGACTACTCATCCTTCAGCTCTGGCAGCCTGAAACGAGCCATCTTTACTTGCTTGCTTCAGCCACAAGAAGCCCTGCTGGGGAAAGCAGGTTCCAGCGCTGTGAAGCCACCTGCAATCTCCCAGTGATTCCCTGAAACCTGTGTGAGACCCAGGTGTAGAAAGACAACACTGGAAATGCCCTTCCAGCTTTCCCTCTCATGCCAGCCTCTGCTGCCTGTGAGGCAAGGACCAACCTCTGCAGCCCAGCTTCTCCCTCCTGTGTTTGCCAGCTCCAGCTCCCCTCGGGTCTCTCTCTGCCAGACATGTAGGGGACAGGGAGCAGTTAAAATTTTACAAAGAAGAGGTAGAGAGGACCAGACACAGATGAATTTCTCAGTGCACACAAGCACCCGTGCTGCTTTGGCTTTGCAGCTGCTGACAAAAGCCCCCTGCAATGACCCATCCTTCATTCCAAGACTGGCCTTGGGGGAGAGAATAGATTTGTCCAGCCTGAAGCAATTCACTGCACAATACCAAGGGCAGGAACATGATTTTCACTCTTTATCAAAACAGTCAGGCCAAGGGCAAGGTAATATAGTGCAAATGAAACAAGTACGAGGCAGCACAGGCTGGTAATAGCAAGGAAAGAAGGACTAGGCAGTAATTTGAAGGTCTCCATCAAGTAAGGGGTGTATCCTGCCCAACCCTAATATAACCCTCTCAAGTCTTATGACTCACATTCACCGAGAATCACCACTTCCTTTTTGTTTTCCTCCTGCAACTGAAAGAAGCATTTTCTGCTGGCCCATGGCAATGTTAAATAACAGCTTTTCTCATGCTGGCTCAGCTGCCTGGCCCCAGAGGCACAGGGTGGAGATGTGGTGTGTTCCCCACGCAGCTCACCTGCTGCAGGAGGGGACACGTCAGCCCATGTGCATCCAGGAACACACGCAGGCAGGTCCCTTGAGCAGGCTACAGGACTAAAAACACTGCATCCTGAGGTTAACCTAAACCCCTGGGGCTCAGTGCAGCTCTGGTGTGGCTGGAAGGAGCAAGGGTTTATTATGAAAGAAGAAGCTTCCACCAGTGAAGTGTGGAAAGCTGTCAGTCCTCCTTACTCCATGCTATTGCTAACCCCAGCTCTGAGTCTCTGCCCCAGCTCCACTGTTCAGATATTAATCAAATTCAGCTCAAAATTAGTCTTCAAGCAGTTTTCTGATGAGTAACTAAGGCACATTAGTGGCTGAGTCATAAGGAAGCAAACCTCTGTGCAGCAAGAGCAAGCTATGGAAACTCTGTCACATCAGCTTTGTGAGCACCTTCAGATGTTTCCAAAAAAGCAGCTTCTCTGTACCACAGTTAGCTCAAAACCTGTCAGTGGCAGGGGATAAATGTTTTGAAAATGTTAGCAAATGATTAAATGGTGCCTTAATTGCAAAAAAAAAACCAGGAGCAGAACTGCACATTCAAAGGCAGGTTGCCTTGTCCCATGGTGCACCATCCCATGGGAACACAGGAGATTTGAGTGCTCTTGCAGACTCTGTTGCCATCTTGCTCTGTAACCTTGGAAAAATCAGAGCTTCAAAGCCTAGCACCAATCTGAAGGTCAGCTTTTAAGAGAGGTTTGGCACCAAATTTGCTGAGCTCTTTACAGCTCTGGGGGAGAAGGCAAGAACCCTTGCTGCAGGACCATACACGCTCTGTGTCCCATCCATGGGACCACAGCAGTGGTCTTTGACAGCAGTGAGCACTTGGGCAATGAGGACATGGCATTCAACCCAAATGCTTTTCTAATCCATTGTGCATCTTTTGGACTTGCTGATCCACACTAGACCTTTGTGATTAAGAGCCTCAATGGACTTTTCTCTCTTGAATCTCTCTAACCACTTTTTGAAGAGCTTTATTCTTGAGTATGTACAGTGAACTCTACAGTTTAAAGCCTGACCGTGTAAAGAACAGGAGTTTTGTTTAAAAACTGTTACTGAAGGAAACAGAGTTAATCTTAGACCCCGAGCTCTCATTTGACAAGCGAAAAGGTGGATAATTTTGTTCACTATTGCACCTATGACATCGCAGATTCAACAACAGACCCTTTCAATCACCCCTCTTCCTACTCAGTAAAGTATTCTTATGAGAAGAGATCCTGTTCCTATTACTATTCCTGTTGCTTTCTACACATTTTTTCTACTTTATTTTGGGGCTTTTTTCAGCAAGGAAGTTAAGAACAGCTCTGGGTGTGCAGCCTCTCAGCTGTGAGTGCAAAACATTTCTAGAGTAGCTTGCTGTTTCTCTTTTTTGTGCACTTTTCCTGTTTGAACAATACCTAACATCTGGTTTGCCATTCTCTAATTGCTGAGCATTGAATTGACATTTTCATGGGGTTATACATGATGAGCTAAAGTTCTTCTTCCTGAGTGGCAATAGCTAATTTTAGATTTTACCGCTGTGCATGGTTAGGATTGTCTTGTTTCCCTTAAGTAAATGAATTGCATCTGCTATTCTCCCATTCATCCAATAACCTTTGCGAGATCTTTCTGTTAATCTTTACTGTCAGTTTTCATTTTTATTATCCTCAGTCAACCCTGTATCATCCGGAGCTGCTGTCACTTCTTTATTCACTGCTCTTGTAGATCACTTGTGAATATGTAAGAAAAGCAACACAAGATAAATCTCTACAGCAGTCTGCTAGAAACCCAGAATATCCTGAGCTGGAAGGGACCCACAAGGATCATCAAGTCCAAATCCTTGCCCTGCACAGATGCCCCAAAAATCACACCATATGCCTGAGAGCATTGTCCAAATTCTTCCCTCAGTCTCCTCTTCTCCAGGCTGAACCATTCCTTCTCAGCTGTGAATTTTTTTTTTTTTTTTTTTTTTTGCTACATATGCCTTAACCAGTCATTAATCCATGGAAGTGGCTTCATATTTACCCTTTTGACTACTAGTTTAATCCTCTTTTTCTTTTCTACCAATTTTCTAAGAACGATCTCAACTTTCCTCATATAGTTTTCCTGTACTCTTTGGACATTAAGATCTCCAGAAAATCTGCCCTTTCATCACTATGTATCTTAAAATATTTGATGAATGGAAATAATAAATGCTAAAAAAAAAAAAGCTCGATTTATAGGAATATCACAAATTGTCAGGGTAATTGCTGATGATAATCAAGTGCTTTTGTATTTAGAGGCAATTCCCTGTTCTGAGTCATACATTTCATCAGCTCTTCTGCTGAAACAGAGCTCTGTGTTCCTGGCCTAAATATTAAAACGTACGCAAAGACTCTGACGTTATTAGAAAATTATTGTTGTGTGCTGTTACATGTGATGTTATGCCATAGGAGATCATTCATGCCAGGCTCTGACAACTGTTGCTGCACAAACTTTTGCCTAATGCTAATCAATGAACCGAATGGGATAGAAATGTCCAAGTAAAAATTGTTTCATCCAGTAAAACAACTGACGATTAGGCAAGACTCTCACTATGGTTTCTTTGTTTTCCAGTTACAGACAATTATATAAACAAGGGCCCAAATGTTTACATTGCAAACACACTGTGTCTTAGGCCAGTGGTTTGCTATGTTTCCAGAGCAACAACCCAAATTTTCCTTGCATTATAACCACAAAATTTGCAGAGCAAATGTGTTTCATTCCCAACAAACTTTGTGGACAATTTATAAAGAGCTATCACTAATCTGCTTTATGTGCTTGAGCAGGAGACATTCTTCTATTGTAGGAGTACCTCAGGCATCCAAGGATAGGCTTTGGAAGTTGTATCTTCCTCCTTTTTACATATGAGGAACAGAAGTGGAGAGTTACTCTAAATACAATATAATTTACCATAGCATGGGCCTCAAGTTACCTGGAAGACCCAAGTTCTCCTTGGCCTACTTGTTTGTTCGCCATGAATTCAGCCAAGAAAAGGTCCTTAAAAAACTAGAAGTTACAGGGATTAGAGACAGAAGTGATGAACCAATTTGGCACCAATAAAATGGCAGCAAAACCTTTTGTGTCTTTGTTACTGGGCTTTAAACTGAGACCCTTTGGCCTTGGTGGCAAGATGGACATCCCTCAGCCAAGAGAAGGCAGAGATACAAAATCAGCATTTCCTTGAAACCAGAGTGGTAAGGGGAACAGGCTGACTTTACCCTCACAGTGCATCAAACCATGGCCCTATTTATTTATGGCCAGGCATGATGTATGCATGTACAATCAAATCAAATATCCCAAGCTATTGTTGAGCAGAGATTATGGGGTCAGCCTTTGTTCTGCTGCATGCACCAGCCTTGAAAGAGAGCCTTTGTGGAAGAAAATGGCCTGCTGTTCATATCAGTTTCCCTCCCCAAAATGAATTCTGCATTTCTCCCAAAGACATACACTAGGCCTAAGTCTTGCTCTCACAAAGGGGCTTTGTCTGGGTGCCTTTGCTTAGAACACAGATTTTATTTATCAAAATGCGCATGAAACTTGGAGCCATGTTGATACTTAACATGCAGAACATGCTGCTTCTCTGGAAGCAAGGGCAGTGAAAATAGTGATTTTAGAGGAGAAGGAACCATGCCTTGTCCTGCCATGGTAATTCCATCTGTCACCATCTCAGGCAGAGTCACTGCTAGCACTAAGCTGTCTCTGGAAACAAAACCCCATGCCTTGCTCAAAACCAGAACAAAGACCTTCCGGGGAAGATCTGACAGCTTTTTGCAGCTATCATACTTTTAATCAGTCTATTTCTAAGTCCCTTAGCTAAAACTTTCACAGGCATTGAATCAAAGAGTGGGCAGTGAACTGTGCTCTGCAGGTGGTGGAGGGCTACTCTTCCTATGAGGAGCAGGCTGGAAGAAAGCCCAAAATATAAGACAAGCTCTACCGGGCCACACCAAAGCTGCCATCCAACTAGACCCACACTTATTGTCTGCAAGCGGCCAAACAAGATGCTTCATAATTGCTAGTCCTGTCTAACAATTAATAATACCAAGCTAATAACAAATAATTATGCTATAATTAATTATAGCATATAGTCATATCCACCTATAACACCTCCTCCATCTCCAACATTTTGCACCTCAGGAACTTCCAGAACCAAAAATATTATCTCCATAGCCCTCAGTCTATTTTTCTTCCACAAATTGGTCTCCACTGATTTTTGCTGTTGATAACATCCTGCAGCAGGGAGTTTCTCAACTTTTGTCACCTAGTGTGAGGAATCATCTTTTGTTATTTGCCTCAAACTTGCCTTCTGCTTGTTGGATGAGGTTTTTTTCTGAAGTTCTAAATCTTTACTGGACAAGGCACAAAATAGCTGGATTCTGTTCTTCTGGATCAAATCGCAGGGCCCAAGTGCTTGCAAAAATCCTTTCCCAGAAATGTAGCATTATTTTTTTGCCATATCTCCATGTCCAATATTCTGGGAAGGGTAAAGAGGCAGGAGCTGTGCCATTAATGAAGTAATTTTGTTATAACCAGTTACATGCATCTTAAAGTGGTTGATCCTTCTTTCTGTGGCATTGGATTGGTCATCCAAAAGCTGATGGAGGGAGTTTCCATTACAAGAGACAGGCAAACCTACAGAGAAGCTCCTGCCTCAAAGTGTGTAAAACACTGCAGGCATCCAGGATGCAAAAGGAGAAGTGAATCATAACCAAGGGAAGAGATGTAGGCTGAGCCTGACATGAGTATTTGAGGAACAAGGAGGGAGCCAAAGGAGGGGTGACCTATCTCAAAGCCCCCCCATGGTGTGAGAGCAGCTGTCCTTGATAACTACCCAAAATGGGAGGGCAAAAACTATGCACCACAGCCTTTCTTCATTCCTTCAAGCTATAAACAGATGCTTAAGTAAAAGCAAAGGAGAATTTAGGATCAAACCCCTTTGTGGTCACTGAAATTGGCATCTGCTGTTGCAGACAAATCCCTCTTCAATCACTTTTCATAAAGAAATGAAGCTCCCTTTTAACTTAGCCTAGAATTTTGGCCTTTCATCTCCTGGCACAGATAACACTTTTCTGACCATTAAAACCCTTTTTCTCTTCCCCAGTGTAAATGGGTTTATTTCTCATTAATACCCATTTGTTCTTGTGCTAGAACAGTTCACACACTTGAATAACCAGGGGGCAGTTTGCCCCTGCCTGGCACTGACACCTTTCCTGAGATACTCAGAGATGATCACATGCCTTCTCAACCCTCATTTTGTTATGTTTTATCAGCCAAAAGTCTTTTAATCTCATTTTGTAAAACCCCATAGCATCCCCCTTCTCAGCATCTGTCCCACTTTAAATTCACCATTCTGGGAATTATTGAGAATTACACACAGGATATCAAAGGATGCTCCTAGGTGAGTTATTAGCAAGGGGAACCTGAACTCCAGCAACTTGGGCATAAAAGCAGAATGCTTCCTGACAGAATTGGAAACATTTCCAAGCTCCGGAACACTCAGAAATCTTTACATCACCTGGATAAGAGATAAAAGCAGGGAACCACACATCTCCTATCTGCCCAGTCTGGCTGACAGATGTGTATCCCACCAGAGAATGGGATACCTGGATAAATACTGTCTCCCGAGTTTGTAATCAATTCCCTCATTCATAGCAAGTGACAGCAAGTGTGGCTTTGCTGTGTACCTGGAAGAATATCAGGAAGAAAAAGGAGGAAGAAATTTATAAGAAAACCTCAGCACTGAATCACTACAAAATTACATCCCGTTAGTCTGTACTTTGAGTGTGCCTGAATAATCAGTGCCAAAATCACAGTGCTTTAAAAATCCATTACATGGGAAATATAGCCATTAATCCTAAATTGCAATGAAGGGAAGAAGACTTCAGTCTCTGCTATGGACACTCGTTCTGAAAGCCTTTAATCTATATGAAGTCATGTTTGAGATGCAGTTGCTGTTGCTGGGGAAATAAACATGATGGCACACAAAGAAAAAAACACTGTCAAGTGGGGAGGAGGCAAGAGTAGCAGATGAGCCCTGATGAAACAAAGGACTCTCGCTCTCCAAGTGTAGCCTCTAACAAAACAAAACATGAGGCAGAGTGACTGAAAACATCTTAGAAAAATTGACTGTGCTTAGGTGCGTTATAGAGTAGGACATCTGCGAGTCTTTATCTAAATTACACAATCTGAGGCATTTCACCCATTCAGTGTCTCTAGGCTTCTTAAAAGAGAGGGGAGGTTTATCTTCCTCCCATTACAACTGCAAATGTGTGTCTAAATCCTCGTGTGTGTATGCACCATTACTGACTTACAAATACCACATTACTTCTCAGCGTTCTTACTCAATCTCCTGTGGTTCAGGGAACACTAAAACACAAAGATTATTTTGCACTTGCTATTATGGATAATATTTTTTTTCTTTAAGGTTCTCAACTCTCTTGGGGCCTCTCCCTCAGGAAAATTCAACTCTTTGACAACTGCTTTGCGACTCGAAACCAAAAAGCACTTTTCTTCTGTGCTCTGACCTTCGCTGTAAGCATTGCAAAGGGCTTAAGTGAAGAAACAAAAGATCAGGAATCCTTCTGTGCAGTACATGCTCTTAACCTTCACCACCGCTGGAAATAAGTCCCACTTTAATCTGAACAGGGACAAACACAAAACCAACTCTCGTCATCAGACCTTGGGACAACAATCCCTGCAGCTGTGCAGAAATTACATTCTCGGCGTGGCAGATCTCTGTCTAAAACCCTCCTGCTTAGAAGGAAAAGGAATGTCTGCACAAACACTCACGACTCCACATTCCTGAGCTCTACTGTAGCCATGCCTTCATGTCAAAAACACCAAATAAATGTTTCAGCCCTCCTCAAGGACAGGCAAAACTGCAGATAAAACATCAGGAACCTGACAGAGACCTGTGGACCGCAAGAAAACGAAACAGATCAGAAGAAAAAAAAAAGTTTGATTCATATTTTTGGCATTTAGATTAGATGGTCGTTATAGGTCCCTTCCAACTGAAATTTTTCTATTCTCTTCTATCCTATTTAACATTAGTGTGGGTAGTGAGAACACAAAGCAATACAAGCTAAGAATGATTTGGAAGTAGCTTGCTTCACTGAAAAAGTTGGTTTTTAGGACCTCAATCCAGCCAGGGCAACAATTCCCCTGAGATTCAAAGCCCCATCTTCCAGCTGCTCTTGTATTTCTTTCCAGCCCTTTCACTGTGGGACCAAGCAGCCAAGCATGGGGATGCTGTTGAATAAAAATGAACTTGCTATCAACTCTTGCCCAAACCAAAGAAAAAAAAAAGGCCAGCTGGAGATTAGAAGAGCAAATAGTGGCTCATGGTGTAACGAAAGCAGAATTTGGTCCATGTGGTGGAGTTCTATGTACACATTTCTGACATAATTGGCAGTGATTATCCCAAATACAAATGGCAATTCAGAACATCAACAACAAATTCAGTGATCACAGCCCCTCCAGGCAGGCAGATGGAAAGCCCAGGGAGAGTTCAGCCTGATTTTTGTGGGTGAAAGGTTCCAAAGTGCAAAGCACACTGCAGATATAGATCTAGGGAAGCAAACCAGCTACTGCACCCCCTCGGCCACAGCACGTGTGCACCCGGCTCTGGACATGGACGCACAGTGTGGCTTCATCCCAACAAAGGATCTCTTGTCTGTTCACTGCTCACCCCCACAGTCATATCTGCTCTGGTCAAAAGGGATTTGGGTGAAAATGAGGGGTATTTAGACAGAGTTTCATTTTTCCTCTTTGCCTTGTCTTTTCTTTTGCCCCTCATTCCTACATATGAGAGCCCTTATGGCCCAGCAGTTATAATTTGTGCTCCATAAGCAATTTTTACAGCAGTGTGTACTGTCTTTCTACATCCAAGCAGGACAGACAAGCACCAAGCATTGGAGTAAGAATGAATAAAGCAGTGAAACATGGAGGAGGAAGAGCTCCCTTGCTCCTCTCCCTGTCTCTCATCTGCCCTGAGTACAAGGTCACTGTGAGCTGCAGTCCCCTGTGTGTGTGACCCAGCTGCCCCATGGTCACACTCCCTGCTGCCCCACGCTCCCATGGACATAACAGGTAAGGATTAAGGGATCTACAGCCCAACTGCACCAGTTACAGTCACCACAAGGGACAGAGGGCACAAACTCGATGCTGAAAATGCCTGAAATGAGTGTATGAATGAGACAGCAGGAGGGGAAGCCCCATGGGCCACATCAAGGTGTCCTACCTGTCTGACTTCCATATGGCAAACCCTGGCAGGGCTACTCCAGAATATAAAGGCAGCAGACAAACACAAAGAAAAAGAAAAATGCTCTCAAACAGGAAAGATTTGGGTTCCCTGTTCTTCTTCATATGCCAAAGCAGCAAAAACTTGCAGAGAATGGAAAAAGGGCTAAAGCAAGAACAGCAGCAGCAGCCAAAGACAATTACTATTCCCTTAAAAACAAATCTTTCAAAAACACTTTTATACCCTTTAGAGAAGGACTGCAGGGGACACATATACTTTTCTCACTGTGTAGATTTATAAAGCAAAGTATTTACCACCTGAGTATTGCATATGATACCAATTAAAAACATTTGTTTTGGGCAAAAGAAGAAACGATGAGCCACTCTGGTTAACTGCTGTCTCCGAGAGAGGCAGTCTTTTTCCATTTCTTCTCTTCCACTAAAAACAGAGGAGTGTTTTATGAGCAAACAGTGAAAGCTCAGGTCTCATTTTCCAATTTGAAGTCTCAGAAGTACTCAGCCCTGTGTTCTTACCCTGTAACTATCCTCCAGTCACCTGTAATCATACTCAGTGGTCTCAGCTCGGCTCTCAGTGGCTTGCAGCAGCCCTCTGCAAAACACTTTATCAGTTATTTCCCCCCTCCATGATTTTCCCTGCCAAGTTTTCTCTGGATGGCAAAGCTGAGTAGCTCTGCCTGAAATCAGAACTGACTCATGCCCCTAATGCCTACAGGAGACAGCACTTCTGATCCACGAAGGGGGTCACTTTTCCACCAAATTCTCTCCACTTGGCTGTCAATATGTAGCTTAACTCCACTGTTTCGTTGCTTATCTCTAGAGCTGATGTGTTTTACTAATGGAAAAGGCATCCTTCTCTTCTGCTGGGTTGGGTGGCCCACTGTGGCTATCTGAAGTACCATGAGATGTTAAGCTGGTACTGACTTTAATTTTAGGCTGTATCTGACTAGATGTTTACATGGTGATACACTCAAAATCTGTGCAAAATGCTCAAATATTAGCTTTACTAGCCCAGTGCAAAGTACAAGATTCAAACATTGTAACAACCCGGGAAGCGGTTGAGTCACCACCCCTGCAGGTATTTAAAAGACACGTCGATGTGGCACTTGGGGATGTGGTTTAGTGGTGGGCTTGGCAATGATGGGTTGTTAACGCTTGGGACTCGATGATCTCAAAAGTATTTTCCAGCCCGATCGATGCCATGAATCTATGTCAAAAGTGACACGCTTACATTGCAGAGACCAGGGTGCCGGGTCCCTAGAGGAGGGTGGAGGATCCCTTGGGACAATGACCGCCTGGGCAGCCTGTTCCCAGCTTTCGTGACTGCCCGCTCAGCTCCCAGGGCTGGATGAGAGGGTCCCCGCGCCGGGCGGGGCTGCCCCCGCTCGCACCGGGGCAGCTCGGGCTGTCACCCGGCTGCGGCCGGGACGGGGCAGCGCTCGCCTCCAGGATGCCCACGGGACACAGGATAAAGGGGCACACTAGGGAGTCTCCAGGGTGGGCAGGACCCCTCTGCAGCTTAGGGAACGCAGCTCTGGCTCCGCGGAGAGCTCTTCCCCGGGAGATGATCTGCCAGGGCGAGACGCCAGCGGGGCCACCAAGCACACACCCAGCAGAACACGGGTTTGGGGCGGCGCGGCGGAACCCCCGCGCGGGAGGAGACAAAGTTCCACGGCGGGGCCGCTCCGGACCCCCCGCCCCGCCCGCGCCNGGGGCGGTGAGGGGCGCTGCCCGCAGCAGGGTCGCTGCCGTCCCCGCCGCAGGACAGCCGCCGCGGTAAGACCGAGCTCCGCCGGGGGCGATCGCGGGAGCGGGGTCCTCTCGGTCGGGAGAAGTTGGGCTGGACCCTCTCCTGGGGCTGCAGCCCGGCCGGACATCCCCGCGCCCGGCTGTGCCGCCGAGACGGGCCGGTGTCCGCGGAGGAGGGAGCTCACCGGGCCGGAGCTCGGCGGGCGGCTCGAAGCTGTGGAGGGATGGCTGAGCGCAGGGGGATGGAGGCGCGACAGCAGCAGGGAGGTGTAGGTGGGACCCAGTTTGGGCTGCAGGTGCGGCAGCGTCGCTGGGACGGGCCCCGCTGCCGCTTTGACGGTACCCGGGAGAGGTGGGAGCCGGTCTGGGCTGCGGATGCAACAGCGCGGTGTATATGCAGGCGGGATGGAGTCCGGATTGCGGGTGCCGGAGTGGAGCTCACAGGTGGGAGCCGGTCCGGACCGCAGCCGCAGACGCGCCGTGCGAGGGCTGCGGGTTCGGGCTGCCGCTGCTGGGTGCCGTTCGGTGGCGGGGACAGCCGCACGGTGCACGGGTGGGATGTGGTCCGGATTGCACGTGTAGGTGCAACGTGGTGCGGGTTGCAGGTGTGATGTGCAGGCGGGATGTGGTCCCGCTGTGCCTGGGGCTGGCAGAGCATCTCCCAGCTCGGAGGGGATGGATGGCGTGCCTGCGTCTGCGCTGGGCCACTTTTCAGGCTTTTATTTTGACGGATCCTGTCCTGTTATCCACTGGTTTTCTGACAAGGTCTCCCAAGTCCTGCCCGGTTTTCCCACATAGTTCTCTCCAGCCTCATCCTCCCTTTTGCTCAATAACTCTGCAGTGATTAAATGGCTTCTTGCAACATCGGTATACAGAGCTGAATTCCAGAGCTCGTGGGCGGGGAAGGAGTGCTCAGACATACTGATTTTAGAAGAAATACCCCGAAACTGTGCTCGTGGTTGTTCCTCCCTGTACCAGATCAGCACTGTGAACTGTACGTCCTTTCTTTGGATTCTTAAGACTGAAGAATTTCTCCGGGTAAACACAGTGCAAAGCACCTCAGGCTCCCTGGTATACTGCAAGGAAACTTCTGGCTTGAGTTAGTTGAAAAGGAAAGTTGGAGTCAGCAGAGTTACAATAAGGTTACCATCGTCCTAGTGAACTTGCTCAGAATTTGGGCTGTCTGGCCACTAATCTCATTTCTCTTCCATCCACTTAAGCTTATTTTTCCACTAAACAGAGGCTGCCAAAACCAGAGGGCAGGGGGGAGGGGATCGCAGGAATCTGTGAGGATATGAGATTTTTTTTTTTGTCCTGTTATAAGTTAATAATCCTATTCTAGGCTGTCATCCAAAAATATTGCTGAAAAAATGCAAGCAGTGTACAAGACCCATTGTATAAAAGATAATCTAAACATAGGACAGGAAGAGACCTGGCAGGTCAGCAAATCTAAACACAGAATGATATTATGCCTTATTGCACATGACTGTAATTCATTTGTTGCCAGCCTTCTAGGAAGGGGAAATTTCACACCTTAATTGAACTGATATTACAATACTTTCTCCAATATGTGGCTTTTTCATACTTTGTATTTGCATTATGACTGCTTCGTTCTCCCTGTCTGGTGCTTTTCTCTTATCAGTGTAGAAATAGGAGTTGCATGCTTTTCTCTTTACTGTGCAATGCCAAACAAGCTACGACTCGCTGTCTGCTTTCATGAAGCAGGCTCCAGCTTCTGCTGATCCCTGGCACTTGTGAGCTGGGCTTCTTAATCTCCGAGTTCCCTGTGGATGAGCAGAGCTGCAGGGCTCAGAGGTCTGTCCTGTGCCTCTCATGTTTTGACACCTTGCCTAGAAATAAATCCCTCACCAGGTAGGTGCTGCAATTAACCTCCTCCTCAGGTTCCTCCTGTCCTGTGATCGGGGCTGGGAAGCTGGGATTTTCCTCTCCAGGTGTCCATCTGACTTCTGTTTTCTGCTGTCAGCTCTCATCATATTCCAGTCATTCCATTAATCCCATTTTTATTGCATATCCCCATGTTCTGTGCTGGTTCAGTATTCCCTCAGCTTTCTCCCACTTGCTCTGTCATGAAGGGAGAAGTTAAGTAGGATGGAGTCTCCCTCACTTGCAGTAGTGACCTCTGCTAGACTCAGACTGACCCCTTCCATTTCATTGTCTGTCTGATCCTTCTAGGTCTGTACCCTGCTTATTACAAATTTTTGTCTTTCATTTGCAAACTTCTGATTTCACTGGACTGCATAGCAAATGGCTTCAAATGTGTTGTAAGCTGAACTTTATCCCTTATCCTTGTCTTGTGTGCCAGGTATGCTGGATAGTTTTCCCAGAGCAGCTGAGCAGAAAATTTTTGTTAGCAAAGCAAGCTAAGTTGCATTTTGTCCTTCTTTCCACCCAATTTTCTTCCATGGCATCAATTATTAGATGTGGGGTTTTTCTGCAGTGATTATTCTGTTGATGAGGGTGTTTAATCCCACGATTGTACTGTAACCAGCTGTGAGCAGAGTAATTCAGCAGCGGGGAGCAACACCGTGCTGCAGACTGGGCAGTGAACAACATTCATCGAGCTGAAACAGCTGAAGGAACTTCAGACAAACTCAGTGCTCATATCTGAGCTCAGATTGAGCTCCCACTTGAATATCCTTGCTCTGAATATTTGCAGTAAGGTCTATCAATAATGATTCAGAGAAAATACCACTGAACCAACAAAGTCAGGTCATGGGGTTACACGGTGACACTGAACAAATCCAGCTCTGCTCAGTCCAAAATGTACTGCAGTTGGTAGGTGCAGATAAACATAAGGGGTTATCCCAGCTCTGTTCATTAACATTGTACATTATTTTTTATATAACTAGGTGAAAAATACCAAAATATTTTGCAGAAGGTAGACTACAGCATGATACCCCTCATGTTCAGTGCATAACATCTGCTTCTGAACTAATATATTATAATCCCTTTGGCATTATCCAAATGCCAACTCAAGCTCAAGTTTATTCCAGTGTTTCTCAGCATTGCCTGTGCAGCAGTTTATCATACAGTGTTCATGAACTTGGTCTTGCAGAGGCTGCCTTCATCTCCCAATGGCCAGAAAAAGCACTGAGAGCACCAAGCACTGCAACAGAGTGGGCAAACAATCTGTATTTTAATTTTACTGAGATTTCTCCAGTCCTGTGCTGGCAACCAAAATGCTAAGAACAAATTCAGGGCAGGAAACAAGTCACATCAAATTTTGAGTTTTGACTGTCTCCTTCTAGTAAAGGGCAGCTTCATGCTCACAGGTCTGGTGTAGGACTGTCACACCATTCCAGTGGCTCCAGTTCTGCAGGCATGCTTTAAGACTGGAGTGAAGCACAAATTGGAAATGCTTAAAGAAAGCATTCGGGTGACTTTTCAGTGCCTCTCAGATTCCTTGTCAAGGGCAAGTATCCTCTGGCTCCTTTTTCCTAGGAAAAAAATAATAATGAGCAACAGCCAAGCTTTATGATTGCTACCAGAAAATGTCAGTGGTAGATGAGCTGATTTTATGAAACTGAATACGGAAGAAAATTGGGTGTGGGGTTCAAGCGTGAGGCCCTGAGTCATTGTCTGGCATCTACAGGAGTGCCCAAAATTAAAAGTTAGTGATTGTGTAATGTGGCAAATGAACGTTTGTTGCTGCTTTGTCAGCCAGCCTTTCACATCTGCAGAAAGCATCAGGAAAGCATCTAACAGCATGGTGGGTTTTCTGTTTGATGTAATGAACACGTATTGTTCATGGATTCAGCTGTTTCTACTATTTTAATACCTGAGCTGACATTTCAAAGTGCTGGGAATGCTGGAGCCACAGATCAATGAGAATCTTAAGCAAGCAGCAGTGTTTGCAAAAAGCTCTGTAGCATTTGATGGTGTATTTCAAGGTCTCTGAAAAACCATCTGAGTTGATAAAGGACAACAGACAAAGCCAGAAAGGACTGAGAGACAGTGGATGAAGTCCTCATTCCAGCATTGGAGTCACTCAGCTGATTCCAAAATGTTTAATGACCACAAAAGAAGCAGCTCTCTTCAGAAGGGACATTGCTCCAGTGCTTAGTCCAGTATCACAAGAGCAGACAAATGAAGAGCTGCCAAATGCTGTAGTTGGTAAAGCCTGATGTTGAACTTGGCATGGTTGTAGTAATTATCACCAGGTGATGCTACTTGGCATTGGCTTCCCACTTGTTATTTTTACCAGGACCATTATTCAGCTGAGGTGTGAACAGTATTAATTTTGTGGAATGTTGGAGGCCAGAGCAGGGATTTGCTCTTTGCACTGCTGTTCCATTAGGGTCTGTGAGCAGGTGTCCTCAGTCACTCCTTGGTGCTGAGAGTTTCAGCTGATGTTTGCATTGCTGCTCACAGAGTACCTACAGACTCTCTGATTTCACCCCAAACCCAACTTGCAAAGCCTTTGTTGCCTCTGCTGCTCCCAAGCTGATGGCTAGTGCTAACATAGGACATCACTGGTGGCAGCTGGCCACCTTGGAACTGTGTGGGTCTCCACTTTTCCAGATGGGAAAGCTGAGTCACATTTTAACAAGCAAGGACATCAGAGGAATTTGGAGATCACTCCAGGAAAGTGTGGGAAAGGAGGCATCCTGCAACCATAAAACCTCTATGTTTAGTTGTACTTTAAAATGGAAAATGTTGGTGATTTTGGCATTGCAGAGGTCAAATGAGCTCCGCTCCCGTTTGCTCTGCACAGGGAGCCATGGCCACCTGTCCCACCCCTTCCCTGTGTTCCCCAGAGGGAGGGACATTCCAGCCCCACTGCTGTCCCAGGAACTGCAAGGCAAGCTCTTCCCTTGTGGGAGGCACAGCTTCTCCCCAGCACACCCTGGGCAGCAGAGGGGATGCAGGGAAGGAAGCAGCAGCAGCAGAGCCCCTTTCCTCGCTCCAGATCAATGAATGAGGTTGGTATCATCTTGATTCATTTCTTTCTTTATTTATAATTTTGATGAGCAGCTCTGCTTTTGCCAATGCAGCAGGGGCATAACTGTTACACTCGCTCCGTGGGTTAAGTTGCATTATTTTAAATGAGGCAGCTATCTCCATGCTGCTTCTGTTCTGCTGGCTTCCCCTTTCTGGGAGCTGTCTGCTCTTTGCTTGTCCTGCTTTTCTGTTAAGTCATTGCTGAGCATGGGCTGGAGGCAGTGAGCTAAGCATTAGCTTTATTTTCTGACAGAGGCCCCAGTTGGAAACAGAAGTTCCCATAGTACAGGGCAGCAGCTTTTTGTGAGCAGGGCTTTTCTTCCCACAGCCTACCGAGAAGTCAAACTGTGGCAAATCAACTCATCCCATCGACTGGCCCAGATCAAGGTACTTCACCTAAATAAAAGGATGGCCCCTGCTGCCAAAGGATTTACTTCCAGGAGCGGGTGCAGCCCTCACGGGCTGGATGTGCCACCCAAGGACTGCAGGAGGAGAGGCAAAGCCACACAGCCCTCCCTGGACCGTTCCTTGTGCGCGTCTCTTCCATCAGCACTGCAGCGCTGAGCCCGTTCCCTCTGTCCCAGCAGGTCCCTTGGGGGCACAGGGTGGCACTGGGGGGTTCTGGGGTGCAGCTCTGGGGTTTTGCCCCCCTTGCAGCCCACAGCTGTACACCCTGGGTGTCTGCCTTCACTGCATCAGCTGTGTGACTAAGCCTCCCTCCTGCCCCAGAAACAGCCACAATCTCCTCTGTGTGTTTCTCGCTCAGAAAAGGCTGATTCATTCTCTGAAGCAGATTAATTACTTCTGCTATTTAGAAAAGAAAAAAAAAAGATAAATCCTTTAGAATTGGTCAGCTTAACTTTCAACTGCATGCACAATGCAGTGAAGCAAATCTTCTCTGAGCCAGAGCAGAAAAGTTCACACGGAGTAAGAAACTGTAAGAATGCAGTATTTACCTGTCATGTCAGCAGTGGGCTCTGCAATTTAGAAAGTATTTGTGAATGTGTCTTCTTCTTGACTTTTATGACAAATGGTGCAAATGTGAGCCTGCCATGAAGGTGAAGTGGGGAACAAATGTTTTTATTCCCTGATACATTTTATAACTTGCTTCCTTTCTGGTTTGTGTCATGCCGATGTGGCAGCAGGCTCCCTGAGTAGCTCTCATCTGAAAACTGGCTGAGCTGCTCCATTTCTCCCTTGGAAGGCTGCTTTCCAAGCCTGCCTGGCTGTGCTCACTTGTTTATGCACTGATGGGCTGTAGTTTCCCATTTCAGAACAAGCTGTCCAATATTCATGAGTTATTTTATATTTACCCAGCCCTGAAGCTTCTTTTATAAGCCTGGGGATAAATTTTGGGTTTTGTTGTTTCCATTACTGGAAATGGACTGAACCTCTGCAAACATTACCAAGCCTTAAATAAGGCCTCTATTTATCTAGAAAGGAAGGGAAAGAACTAACACAAAGCTAAATTGATTTACAAGCCTGTAATTCCCAAACCCCTGTTCTGATAACACTTGTAAGAAAGCAAGCCATATGTGAAGAGGTGAATCACTTATAAAATGATATCCTAATATTCATTGTATATTAACTTATCAGAAAAATATAGTGATTTTCCTCTTGAAGATTAATGACAGCCACATGTTCAGCTGGCATAAAGCACTGCAACTCGTTGGACTATGCAAACCTGAGGATATGATTGAACAACTGATTTCTTTGCAAAGAACATAACAGTATCTAAAGTGATAAGGAAAAACTGAAAAAGGTCAAAATGATAATCATTAGATATCCTGCTTGTATAGGAAGGTCACTTTGACCAAGCATGAGACCTTTCCCATGATCCCCAGTTGGTTGGGCCATACTAAAATCTTTTCACATTAACACAAAGGCTGGGTTGGAACTGGAAAGTTAGTATCTAGGGGGACAATTTTAGGTCTTCTCAAAACAGCTGGAATGAGTACTGTAGCAAAATGAAAGGTTAAACTCATTAATGTTTTAGGATTACTGTGTTATAAAATAGGCTCTTCAAACTTTTTTACCCAGCAGCAGGGAAAATACTCTGAAGGCATCCTTGGAGTGGATTAATGTTGAAATCATGCTAAGCCAGCCTTCTTCAAGCATTTGTTTTAAACAGCTCAAATGCTTAACTTCTTGAATTAGTAGCTGAGCAGGTTCTCTCATTAGCCTTGGTAATGTTCACATTCACACAAGCGAGCAGGAAAGTACCTGGCGGTATCTGGGGCTGTTCTCCTTAATGTGTGCAATACCTGCTTCGCCCATGCCATTAGGAATCCTGGCTGTGGTCAGCCTTATCTGAACAAAAACACTCAGGATGTTTGCATTTGGGCTGTTCAGCACATGAGGTACCAGCCCCTGTGATTCAGCAGCAGCTGAATGGAAAAGCTGATCTCGGTAGAAGGGAATGGCATTTGCAACCTGTTTGGAGAACAGCTGGAAAAACACTTCTGCACCTTTCTGGTGTCTTGGGAGCTCTGTTCAGAAGGGATGCCTGTAAATGTGGGACTGAGTAGCTCTTTAGCTTAGTGATGCCCTCAACCCTTTCTTCTGTGGACCTCCAGCATCAGACTGGTTTCTAGGGAAGAGCTACTGCCTGAAGATCTTCACCCTTGTGCAGGTGGGGAAGGTTTGTGCTTGCGCCGGAAGGATACAGCGAAACCCTGGGCAGGATCTGCCTGCCTCTCTCCCTCTGGGGCAGGGCTCAGAAGGTGCTTTTTTCTGTAATTACATCTTTTTGCTGCCGCAGCACCAGCATGTGTACCAGGGAGCAGAGTTCAGCTGCCGTGGCACCCTTCATCCTGGCAGTGCCTAAGCAGTTCCCCTGCAGCCTTAGCATGGGTGCACCATATGTATGCAGGATAAACAATAAATATTAGCCTTCTTACCTATGCTTAGCAGCACATAAATCCTTTAGAAAGCTGTACGTGGCCCTGTGCTCTGCTGGTGCAGTTTGGGATTTTGGCAGAGATTTTTGTCAACACCTTTCCAAATTAAGCTCCAAGTTCCTCACGGTTCATGGTTTAATCTCCTCAGGTGAGATGAATGTACTCATTTAATTTACCCATTTTGTGAGTAGTGTAATCTGTAGTCTCCCCAAAACACCCTCCCCATGTTTCTTTCTTGCAGAAGCTTCCTACCAAAAGAACTGCAGAGCAACCGTGAAGGATGTTTGAAGCAGATCAACCCCATTAGATACAAAGTTCCGGGAAATATGCTACTGGCAGTAGCAAAGTCCTTTATTTTTGTTATCTGAAGTATTCATCAGATAATGACTACTTCAGAAAGCTTTTTTTCCCTGCTTTTAGCATCCTCTGAAGTGAATGCATTCAGCCACAAAGCAATTGGAGAGCTGGTCTGTGACAAGAGAGCTGGAGGGATGTCAGTCTTCAAGGAGAGTAGAGAAATTCAGTAAGAGCCAGCAGCAGTCAGCTCTGCAGTTCCTGTCTTGCTCCTGTGGTTTCCTGAGGATGCTCAGATGTCTCTGCTCCCCACAAGGGAGCAAACTGGCTGCTATCACTGTGCTGTCCCCATACCTGGGAAGGTCATCATTAGTTCACTCCATTTACATCCCAGTAGCTCTTCTGGCATCTCCTGCTGCCCTCCGTGTATAAGGTCGTGTTGCAAAGGCCAGAAGCCTTGTGGGCAGGGGGAGGATTTGACTCTTCCCTTAAATTTTACTTTGCTCTCTCCCTAAATTTGTATGTCTTCTTCCATGCCTTGTTCTCCTTCAGTGTCATTTTAGCACTTTGTTTGACACTGGTCCTTCAGCTTACTTAACTCAGAGTCAGTTCTCAGATGAGCAGAGAAATTGAATTATCCAAGTTTATTTCCCTAATTATCCAAGTTAATTCCCTAATTTTTCCCCTGTAGACATGTAATTGTTATCACTGGCCCCATAGGTGTCAGAGTACCAGCAAAACCCATCACAGAGATGCAGAGGTGAATATTGCACCTCAGATTCTTGAATAACATCTGTGCTGATGTTTAGTAATTTAGAAGGGAGTCATATGAGGCATTTTAGGCAGGATCACCTAGAAAGAGCCATTGCAGCAGACCTCTGGCTGGCACAGGTCTCCCTGCCAGCCCGAAATTAGCTGGGTGTTCCTTTTCCAAAACCCTTGACATGACTTCCTTGAAAAGACACTGGCATGGGAATAAATTTGTCACGGAAACAGAGCAGTGAGAAGACACTGATTGCTGTAATTAGGAATAATCTAATTCCTAAAGGCAAATGGGTTGTATTTATGTCTGTTTAATTGGATTCCTGAATTTTGTGGACCAGCCATGTGGGCAGTCAAGCCACTGCACTGTGATTCAGAGGCAGCAGAGTGATACTCAAAAAGTAGAGGGTCTCTGCTATATTTTACCTAAGATGGAACTAAACTCTTAGTTTGTGATGTAATCTGTTTGATTTTGGTGTAGTTACTATTCAGAGGACCACCAAATCATCTGCTAGAAAATTGGGGTAAAATTGGGCTGATTTGCTGGGGGAAAACCATTTAGCCCTCTCTCTGAGAAACTTGGAAGTTCATGTCCATGTGGCCTGCAGAGGGACAGTGCAGCCTGAGAGCTGGTTTTCCTACTTTTCAGTCCAATTTCTCTGCTTCTGCTTTCTTGCTTTTGGTTTTTCTGGGGGTTTTTTTTGTGGTTTTTTTTCATGCCAGAAATTATGGAACCTTTGTAGAAGGAGAAACATCTCTGTAATTTTTCGGATCCAGGCTTCAGATGAAACCTGATGGGACCTGACTGATAACCTTTTACATTGCTTCCATGGTTTTCAAGGACAGGAATTTGCACCATCACAATCCTTTCTTTGCAGGATTTTTTTTCTCTTACATTTTATCTTTTCCCCTAAAACCTGCTGTGAGCCTGGTCCTGCTCCCAAGAAACAGATTAGTGACTAATCTTTTGAGGCCTTGGGGATTACACTTCAGGGGTGCATGAGATGTGAAGGGACATTCATTTGCTGCTGTAAAACCCATTCTGAATTAACAATAGTATTGGATTGTATGGGCACACCCCCAGAGTGTTTCCTATGGCAGGATGGGGAATTATGCAGAGTCATTTCCCTGGACATTACATTGTTATGGTGAAACTGTTTTAATTAGAAAGCACGTGGGCAGTTTGGTCTCTTAAAGGCCAACTGAATTTGGACCAAGGGGCAGACAGATCAGTGTATTTCTAATACTGGTGGAGTCGTGCTCATGTACACAAGGGTTGAGTTTCCCACCTAAGGCAGGAAGACTCTTGATGTGGGTTCCAACTTTTGATCTGGGAGGTTCAGTTCAGGGTAGAACCTCACAGAGTAAGAAATAAACATTTAAAGCCTAACTAACCCCTGGGCCAGGCAGGAGGCTTATGCTGAAATGGGCCATGTTGAAATATTCACAATTTAATAATGACTGGGTTGCAGTTAACACCTCCCAAGAGGCTGAGTGGATGCATTTTGCAGCTGTGGCTCGCAAACTGGCTTTCACATTAAATATCATCCAGAAAGGCAGAGAGATGTTTTCTGTAAAAAAGAACTTTTAATGTCTTCAGAATCTGCTGAGCCCATAAAAGCTGGGCTGAAGCTCAGCAGGACCTCAGTGGTGCCCAATGAGAGCAGAATTCTTGTCAGTGAGCCCCTGTCCAGGGGACACTGCCTGAGCTCCCAGCCTTTGCTATGTGGCCCCTCTCCTGGGGTGGGCAGCCTTAAGTGAGACATCCTCAATATTTTAATCTGTTCTGGTTCTTCCAGCATTGCAAAGACCCCTGAGGCCTTGCACTGTTTAAAGCTCTGATGCCACAAAGCTGAAAACCCAGCTCAGCTTATGCAAGATGCCAGGGGCTGTCCCCACCCACAGCCCTGCTCTCCATCCCACAGCCCTGACCACCCTGCATCCTCTTTTTTCCTTCTCATTCTTTTTCCTTTCCTTTGCCAGGTCGTTACCCTGCTTTGGTCATTTCCCTGCTTTGAGTCACCCCATGCCAGGAGTGCTTTTTCACATTGGGCCACAGACATGGAGTGGGAGCAAGGCTCCCACCTTCCCAGCCCACGGGGAAGTGACACCAGCACGGGGTGAATGAGGATGACAAATGACATGCAAATACCTGCCCTGGAGGCTACAGAAGAGTCACTTCCTTGCACCTTTCCGGTGGTATTTGCATACTATCAGACACTGACATCCTGTTGAACTTTCTTAGAGTGTGTGCATTATAAAGACACTCCTTTGGGGATTTACAGTGTGTTGACTGAAGGTTGCTTGATGAGAGAAGGAGAAAAGGATCTGCCTGGGGAAGGGAGGGCTCACACAACTGGTTGAGAAGTATCCTTCCATGTGGGAGAGACAATGGAATAATTTGGCTTCAGCTCTGAAGTAGGAATTCTTCCCTCTGACAGTTTTCTCTGTCCTCTTGGCATCCTGGGGAGGTTTCTAAAAACATCAACAAAAAAAAAAAAGGCTATAAAAGGGTTTTGGCTGTCATATCTGCTTGTGTGACAGCTTCCCACAGAGCAGAAGCCAGGAGTCTTAGAAAGTTGCCACTGCACTGTCCATGTTGCTGGGTAACAGTTTCTGCTCCTCACATGACCCCAAATGATAATAATAAATTGCATCCCAAAATGCTGAATGGTGCTGAAATCACTGTCAGATGGAGCTGCTGCCCCTGCCTGAGTGTGTGGGCACTGGAGCAGGGGAATCTCCAGACCCACCTTATTCCCATCAGAGTTTTCATGGGATCTGGATCTGGCTGGAGTCAGGATGCCCCTGTGGCTGCCATGGGGCTGCTGGCAATGGGAAGGACCAGGGTGAAGCACTGGTGCCTCATTTGGTGCAGCACAGCTGGGGCTGGCATGGGGCCAGTGGTGGCCACCACCTCACATCCCTCCAGCGTGGAAGCTGCTGTGCCTGCCAAGGCCTGTGGTAGCACATGAGGGTGCCCAGGGTTCATACCCACCGTGGAAAGCTTCTGGTACTGGTTTGTCTGACTCACACAGATAAGCCACTTTCCCCCCCAGTGGCAGTGGCCATTACAGAAACAAAATCTGACAGCTGCACTAGTGTGGTTTAAACCTGGCTCACCACGTTAAGGGAAGTGATTGTTGTGTGTCTTCACACTTACAGCAGCAGAGTGGTTTCAAACCCGTTTGAAGCTAAGCCCGTGGAACCTCTCATATAAATAAGGGTTTAGAGGCCACTGAAGATCCTGATATAAATGTCCTTGAGCGTCTCACTTGAGCTTGATTTGTTTGTGGTCCTTTAGCAGCTCAATGAGAAATTTGTTTATTTACTGACATCAAAGGCACCAGCGATTTTTTTTTAATTTTTTTTTTTTTTTTTTTACTGGTTGGGTTATACCTGGTGTAACTCCACTGTGTCCATTCAATACATATTGAATGGACACATTTACCCATTTTGAGAGACATCACACAGTAGTGTAGTTTGTAGTTGCCCAGGAGAGAAAAGCTGTGCTGGCACACAGTTGATAGTGCTGAATGGGACTGAATCAGAACAACATGATTTTCCTTTATTTGTGAAAGAATAAGCTATACTGGCAAAATACATACAAATTTATACCAGTATGGCCACTCTTTGTCTATGCACTGAAGTCCTTTTCTGGGAATTTGCTGCCAGCAGAAGCCATTGCCAGCCCAGTGCCAGGCCCACTCAGTGTGGATGGCACAGTTCCTGCCCACCAGCTGCAGCAGGGTGTGTGTCCATGCTCCCTCATCTCCTAAAGATAAAATATTCCCCATAATGGTTGCAGCTCTGCTGAGGCCACAGCTGACCTGGGCTGTGTTGTGAGAGCTCCTGTAGGCTGTGCCAAAGCAAAGCACCGTGTGCCAGAGACCTTCCTCAGTGCTGAGGAGCAAGAGTGGGCACTCATCCCAAAACCTTTTCATTTTTTGATCATAAATCACACATTCTGGCCTCTGATACAGGTGATCTACAGAATATGTAGATCTAAAGACTGCTGAGGCTACTGACCATGGCAGCAGAAGGATGGAGCAGCACTTGGTGGGGCAAGGTCTGTTGTGCAAACCATGCCTTTGGTTTGCTTGCCTGAATTTCCCACCGTGTCCTTATCCTCAGCTGCCCTGGGAGACTGAAAATGCTGCTGGTTGCTGCAGACACTGATGGGCACACACCAAGGGGTCAGGTTGCTGTCTAAAATAGAGATCTGTGGTTTCCCCCAGCTTGTCTTGGTGCATGGGAGGATGGTTTGTTGGCCTTTATGTGGGTGAGCTTTTCCGACACTGCACAGGAAAACAACAACACAAATGAAAGCAAAACAAGAGGTGAAGGAAACACATCACACTTCCAGAAGTGACTTTGGAAAGCACAAAGCCAGGATGTTGATTCTTTTTAGGGGCTGAGTAGTCTGACATGTTGCAAAATACAAAGGGTTGGCGTATTCCCAGCAGCAGAGGGAAAACTGGAGCTCCCCAGAAGCGAAACCTGTCATTAGCAGTCAGCCAGGCAGAACAGGCTCCTGAGTGCCAAGAACAGGCATGGAAGGGAGGGGGACTAAGCAGCATAAAGGAGCTTTTCTCACCCTGGCAGTCTTGTGGAGGGGAGCAGAGGGCTGTGAGGGCAGCATGTGGGATTGGGATGCTCCCAGAATTCTTCAAAGGGTGGCAAGGAGCTGCTGTTCCCCCTCACACACACCAGCCCCAAAGTCCCATTCTTCTGCATAGGCAGTGGGTCTGCTCCCCAAAAAATCAGAATAGTTTTGACCTGCAGTTTTTCTCCCTTTTGTTTTCACTCAATTATACTTAGCTGCCCTGAGAAATCTCTTTTTACATGTCCTCCCCAGTCCTTGCTGTGATCCGTGTCATCCTGGAGGCATGTAATAATTTAGACTGAAAGCTGTGCTCTGCAGCTCTGTTCTCTGCAGCTTCACAGGATGGAGGAAGTATTGATGTGCCCTGATTTATCTCCCACAGATGTCATCTCCCTAGGAGTGGATTTGAAGGACAGAGAGGCACAGAAAACTGAATCTGGGAAGCACCTGATTTAGAAAGAAGGGAGGAGAAAATTTTACAGACCAGGTTGGATGGATGCAGGGAACATCATAACTTTGCAAACCCAGTGATCCAAAGAGTTGGCACCATGAATTGTGACGTTGCTGTTGCCACGTGCAAGAACACAAGCTCTCGGGATACCTTTATGTTTCCCAAAGGAATCTCCTAAAATTAAGAGTACATTTACATTGATGCTGCTTTAGACCTTCTAGCAACCTTCCAATAGTTAAGGGGCCCTACAGGGAACCAGAGGGAGACTCTCCATCAAGAACTGTAGTGACAAGGAGTAATGGGTACAGATTGAAAGAAGGAGAATTTTTTTGCTGTGAGGGTAGCTAGGCACTGTCACAGGTTGCCCAGGGAGGTTGTGGATTCCACAACCCTGGCATCCAGGCCAGGCTGGATGGGACTTTGAACAGCCTGGTCTGGTCCCTGCCCATGGTAGGGAAGATGGGTCTAAGTGATCTTTAGGGTCCATTCTAACCACTTAACATTCTGTGATTCCCCATCAGGGCTAACCAGCTTCTGAGGGTGAGAAGATGAGGAGAGGTTTGCATTTAAGTCATGCAGATGTGGCACTTGGGGACATGGTTTAGTGGTGGCCTTGGCAGTGCTGGGTTAATGGTTGGACTCAATCTTAAAGGTCTTCAATCTAAGCTAAAGCATTCTGTGGTTCTTTGTTGTGGCTGTGAGTGTCCCCACAGCAGCAAGCACAGACACGCTGCCAGGCTGTGCCCAAGGCAGCAGCACCCAGCCCCAGTGCTGAGCAGGCAGCTGGGGAGGCAGAGCGTGGGTGCTGCAGGCATGGTCAGACACAGGGTCTGGGGACATTGCTTCCACCGTCACAGCCATGGGAAACAAAAAGCAAAGCTCCCCGTGGCCTTCTGCTGGCAAAAGGTGAGGTGTATTCAGCTGTCCTGTCTGGTTTTGTCAGGGCACTTTGCTTCCTTTGGCCAGCATAGTCTAAATAACCCCTGTGAGGCAGCCAGGTAGATGTGTTCCATTTCAATCCTTGTCTGTCTGGCTCTGCTGAGGTCATCTACCTGCTAACAAGCTCCTGTGGTCAGAGATAAAAGGCAAAACCAGCAGCCCTTTAAAGATGTATCCGAACATCTTCGCATCACTTTGCTTCATGGAAAATATGGAAAGATGTAGCATTCACAATATATCACTCTTATCTGTGTTTGTAAACAGATTTATCACACCATCTGCAAAGTCGTATTGCCATCTCCTCCATATTCATTTCTTTTCCATTTATGTAGTACAGCTCCTGTTTGTTTTATTCCCTTTTTACAATTAGCTACATTAGCTACCTTTATCCTTTCCTACAAAAAGGGTGCACTCTCTGTGGGGAAGAATATTTAATCAGTCCAATTTGTTCATTTTAGTGCATGAAAACACAAGCCAGGACTGTTTGGAGAGGTGCTGCCCGGTTCTGTTTCTCATCTCTTCACATCTGTGCGGAGCAGGTGGGAGGGAAGGATAATTCAGAACAAAATTGCTGGTAAACAGGATGCTCTCTCGGTATTTCCTGCCTCCTGTTGCACTGGTGGAGCTTCATTTTCAGGAATCAGCTAAGCCTGAGGTCAATAATGCTGTTGTAATTTCTCTGACTTGCTGTAGCTGATACAATATAATACAAATACAATATAATGAGGCATTCATACATCTGGGAGCAGAAAGTCAGCCTGCGTTGTTATCTGGCTGGATAAGAAATGTTTACACATGTTCAAATGAAAAAAGTGATTTGCTGGGTATAAATAAAGTCACACAAGAGAAGAGGAGCTGGCAGCCACTTCTGCAGCCCCAGGGGCAGACCAGCACCCAGGTCAGATGGTTCTCAGTACTGCCCCACACTGAAGGTCCAGCTTGACCCCAGCACTGAGAAGAGATGTCTGGGCTCCATGCACAGTGTGGAGGAGAATTTGACTGCAGGTGGACCTCTCCAACCACATGGCTGTAGATTTGCAGTCACCATAACTGGTGAGAGGTGTAGGATGCTGCCCCATCCCCAGGACTGTCAACCTGGGACAGGAAACTTTTACTTCTCTCTCTCCAGTGAGGAAAGATTTCTCTTCTCCTTTGCATCAAGCCTAACCCAGATTCCTGGGCTTGAATACAGGGGAGGGACTGGGGTTGACTAATCCCAAAAAGAATTTTACCAAGAGTGAGTAAGGGCTCTGGACTGCAGGGAGTGATGACAAATCTTGGAAACTCAAGCCTGTGCTTTGGCAGGGAGGTTTGTTTGGGGATTGGTTGGGTTGTTTTTTTTTTAATGGTCCTTTTTATCACTTTTCAGCTGTACAGTGTGTTCTCAGATGGTATATTTGCCACTTCATGGTTTTGGATCGTGACCATCATTTTTTCAGCTAACAGAACAGGGAGCAGCTGGGTGCTTGGCCAGCTTCTTTCCCATTGAAGCAAAAGAAAACTCTGCAAGAGGGTTTCTCCAGAGCTCTCTAAAAGAATTTTCTGTCACCGTATCCTGCTAACTCTCTGACCTCTCAATGCAGACTTTGATGCTGTGGGCTGCCAGAAAGTCCCACCATCACATTTTCTCAGGGAAATTTTTCAAGTGTCCTACCCCATCACACTTTGCATCTTTCCAAGAGGCATATTGAGGCCTATAATACCATGCCTGTCACTAATCAGTGAGCAAATCTTTTGGCTGTATATTTGCCAAGGGGACATTGCCAAAATGATTCTTTGGGTAAAACAGAAGCCATGCAGCTCTGCTGCAGGGAAGGAGCCAGGACCTTTCTCAATGGCACAGTCCCCAGGAAAAATCACAAGGCAGGCTTTAAAATGAGATTCTTTTTCCAACCAGTGTAAAGGGTCTATGCTGTATGTTGGCTTTCTGGAAACAAAACCTTCCAGAGATTACTTAGTTTAGATTTTTCAAGCATTTTTTCTTGTCACTGTTGGGCTAGAAAGCCTTGTGCTCGAGCTGGGAAGGGAAAATAAGAATCTCCCATAATCCCTTCAGTCCCCTAACTGCTGAATTTTGGGGCCAACTGGCCCCAGGTTATTTTGAGCTCTTTGCAGGCTCAGCAGCCCCGGGGAACAGAGGTACTGGTGGTATGGCAGGACAGGGAGATAGCATCAATTTTTGTGGGCAAGCTGTCATCCATGGGAGTAATTCAGCTTTAAAGCAGAATCAGAGATCCACAGAATATTCTGGGTTGGAAGGGACCCACAAGGATCATCAAATCCAACTCTTAAGTGAAAGACCCATATGGGGGTCAAATCCACAGCCTTGGCATTATTAGCTCTGAGCTAATCTCAGTGGCCAAAACCATTGCATGCAGCCTTGAAAAGGACCTGTGTTGTGTGACTTGATCCCTGTGAGTCTGAAAAATAATAATCCTGCCTAAAACCATAAAATCTGTCACCAAGAGTTACACTTGGCTTTGCAGTTTCTGTGTGCTGAATCAGTTCCTGGCCTTCCTTGCTGCTGATGGCCTGTCTGGGCAGGCCATGTCCTCCAGGGAGACGGGCCATTGCTCCCCATCTCCAAAAAAGTGCTCTGCTGTTTCTGTAGCCAGCCTCCTGCTGCTGTACCTGCACTCACAGCCTGTCAGCCTCTCACATTATCAGGCATAAACACCATGTGTACAAACATATTTGCTATTACAGCAGACAGGAAGGGATTAAGTGAGTGCTATAAAATTAACCTCAACATCAGTCAAAAGAAACAAAAGCGAAAAAGGAACAGGGTAATCAGATGCTCTTGTGAGCAGGATATGCTAAAAATGATTTCTCCATCCCATTACAAATGCTTAGAAACTGCACAGCCTCTCCAGTACAGTGAGATTTTGAAGTGGTTTAATGGGCATTAGGAGTTCAGAGCTGATAATGCTGCTTCCAACCTTTTCCTTTCACTGCATGAAAACAAGTAGTGGCAATTGACTGGTGCAAATTGGCTACTTTTAAAGCTGTATTTGCTGGCTTGGATGTGCTAAAAGTCTCTCCACAGAGTCTTAAGAGCCTGAAAGTAATGTGTGTGGTTAAGGTGGGGATATATTGAGTTTCTTCAACAGAGAACTGGTTCCAGTGTGTTCCCTGCATGCTGGAGAGCTGGGACCTTTACATCCCAATTACTGGGTAAAAAGCAGGGCTACTGGATCATTTTTGGTCAGTCCAGACAAACTTCTCACTTCGGCTTTTCCTTTTCTTTCAGAACAAACCATTCACCATGTCAGTCAAAAAGGAAGGTGCCCACAAGAAGTGGGCTGCCCTGAAGGAGAAACTCGGACCCCAGGAGACCGACCAGTCAGAGGCCAACCTGGAAAATGCAGAGCCAGAGCTGTGCATCCGTCTCCTGCAAATGCCCTCAGTGGTGAACTACTCCGGGCTGAAGAAGAGGCTGGAGAACAGTGATGATGCCTGGATGGTCCAGTTCCTGGAGCTGTCTGGGTTGGATCTCCTCCTGGAGGCCCTGGACAGGCTGTCAGGGCGAGGAGTGGCCAGGATATCCGATGCCTTGCTTCAGCTCACCTGCATTAGCTGTGTGCGGGCAGTCATGAACTCCCACAAGGGCATAGAATACATTGTGAGCAATGAGGGCTACGTCAGGAAACTCTTCCAAGGTGAGAAAACACCTTCCTACTTCATCCATCACATGCAGCACTGGGGATATGATGCATCCATTGTCTGCATCATATGCAGATAACTTCCCTGTTGCTTATCCTCCTGCCCTGCACCAGGCTAGTTGGAAATAGTTGGTCACAAGTGATTAATGAGATTGTTTTCTTCTTTAAAATAAAACTGCTATGAAATCACATTGCCATTTCCACACGAATATTGTCATAGTTTGCTGTGAAGCTGGGGATAAACCCAGCCTTATCTGTATGCAGGCATGAGACATCTTCAACCCTTTGGTTGTCAGCAGACATTTGCTATTCAGTCTTTGAGAGCCCCAAGGGCAGAGGAGAGGAACTGAAAGGGCTTGGAGTCTTGTGGCCTGTAAAGAGGAGGGAAAGTGGCATGTTTGGACTCAAGAGAGCCTGCTCTCTGTGCTGCTCACTCTGCTCCTCCTGGAAGATGGTGGGTAACACCACTTACATTCTCCTGCCATTCACTTGGCTCATCATTAGATTGGAAATTCATCAGGGCATCTTGTAAGACTTACTGTACAGCACTTAGTGGTGCTGGAAGGATAACTTCTGTTCCCAGAAACCCTTATTAATAGCTTTTTAAAATGCATTTGGTTTGAAAGCTGACTAGCTTCCCCCTTCAGTTTTGAAGTCCCCTTCTTTCCTCTTCACCCTGTGTTTTCTTAGCCTATATAAAATATGGAACTGGAATTTTTGTATTGTGAAAATGGGGGTATATCCTGGGTTTTCAGTGTTGGAGCTTCTTTGTGCTCTAATATAGGAAAAATAAGACAGCCTAATGCACTCCCTCCCAGCTCCCAGGGCTCACAGAGAAATAGTGCAGAAAGGGAATACATGGGACCCACTGGAACAATTGCTCTAACTCATATGCATATTGAGCTTTTCTACACAAAAAATAACTGTCATTAATCAAAGAAAATTGTTCATCTGCTGTTCTAGAAAATACCCAGATGTGAAAATGGGAAATAAATTTCATGAGTGCTGAAAAATCTTGGCTGCTGTTGCAGCATGTCACTGGACATGGAAAAGATTAATAACTACAAGCTGCACAAAAATGCCAAAGGGATACCTGTAGCATTTACTGTTCCCACTAGAAGTTACCATCCCATAATGCTATTGGGATGGGATATCTGTACATTAAGATATTTCTCTTCCCATCTTTCGTTGTAATGGGTCCCCTCCTTCAGTCTCTTTTCTACTACTGCTCGTAATTCATGTAGCAGAAGACACTGAGATTCAGAACATTAATGTCATTATAAATTCTGCTTTGTTTTGTTCTGTTTTTCCTACAGCACTTGACACAACTAATGTCATGGTCAAAAAGCAAATATTTGAGCTCCTGGCTGCACTGTGCATTTACTCATCAGATGGCCACTCTTTGGCTCTGGATGCTTTGGACCATTACAAGGCAAGTGTTTGGTTGGAGCAGAAGGAATGGCTCAGCTTTGATCCATGCAGACAGATCCATGTACCAGAGAAAAGGGTGGGAATAAAGCTTATTTTGCATTGTTTTGGTAAGAGAAGTAGGGGTTTATAAAGTGAAAGCTGTTGGGAGTTTTTTGTGGTCAGTGTAGGTCTATGGTGCTGTTCTCTGATTTCTGTAGACAGATGACTGCCACCCTCAAGGTGCTTTCTGGCAGCAGAAGCACCACCAGATCAGCAGAATAAATGGTGCCACATCCACAGGTTTCACTGCCCACGAGCTCAGGTACATGCATCAGTTGCCAGAAAGCACAAAGGAGTCCAAGAGTGTTTTCAATCACCTTCTGTGCCAACCAGCCCCTGCTCCGTAATGGAGGAGTGCTGCTTTTACCCGTCTGCCTTCCTGTGCACAGTGGGATAAACTGAGGATTTCACATGCTGATTCCATCTGAGAGCCTGCACCACGCTCATGGGCATTTATGTCTGTATAGACCATTCTTTCATAATATCAGTTGTGTTACCCACAGAGTGTGAAGAACCAGCAGTATCGGTTCAGCATCATCATGAACGAGCTGTCCAACACAGACAACGTGCCCTACATGGTGACACTGCTGAGTGCCATCAATGCCATCATCCTGGGCAAAGAAGAGCTAAGAACAAGGACACAAATCAGAAACGAGTTCATAGGTAAGGATGTTTGTTAGACCTTTCTCTGGAGAAAGTCAGTTACCAAATGGGTTTTTTTCAGATGAATCCATAAGGTGCCTGAAGAGGCTGGGGAGCAAAAGTGCAAATATTAATTTTCTTCTTTCTTTTGACCTTTATTCTCAACATCCTTTCTGTCAACAGATTTTTTTTTAAACTTTGCTGCTTTCCCATAGCTTTGATCTTTTCTGGAATCCCAGCAGCACTGTATCACTTGAGCTTCTTCAGAATATTTCTATAACCAATCATCTTATATGGCCACATTTCCATATATTGCAACTCCTTGTGAGAGTTGATAAAGTTTCTGCACTCTGTGTCTACTCAGTTGAGCCACAGAGGCTTTCCCATGGTTCAGAACTTTCCAACTGCTAGAATCCCAGGCTCCTAGGTACCATTGTTGGGATTCACCTCACATGCTGGGTGCATTTGAGTTGGTGAGCCTGGGCTCCATTTCTCTCCATGGAGACCAAGGAGCATTCCACTGTATCAGACTGATTTTAGATATGTACTTGGACTGAGTGCCTCAAAAGTGCCTGTGTCACTCAATAACCCCAGGGGGATTGTGCAGTGGTTCACACAGGTGCTGCAGATGTGTGCTGTGGTGTCTCATCATTTAACAGATGACTCTGCCCACTTTGATAGATCCATCTGAAGATATTTTCACTTTTTCTCCCTACAAAAAGTTTTTATGAGCATAACATATATAAAGGTGTTAACAAATAAGCACCAAGTGGGTCATAATGCAACTATATTTATTTTTTTCACCTGCCAGGGCTGCAGCTGTTGGATGTTTTAGACAAGCTAAGGTAAGAATCTCTGCTTAATTTTTTTTTTTTAATGAGATTCACAGTGAAGTAGCTTTGGAAACTTAATACTTATCCAGCCTTCTGTTGTGTGAAGTGCAGTGTGCTTGGGTGGAGTGGACCATGCTTGTATGCACCCATTCCATGGGAGCCAGAAGCATTTGGCCAGTGTTGAGATGCTCTTGCCAACCACAGTGTCACGGGGACAGCTGTTGGCACAGATGGCACGCACACAGGCTCTGGGCACAGATGGAGTAGCAGTGTCCTCATTGAGGCTGTTTCAGACTGAATCTGAAGCAGTGCTGTGGGCTCACTGAGCAGCTCACTGTGTTCAGCACCCCTTCACTGCTGCTGTTGGTCCCAGAAGCAACCAGCTAAAACAATTTACTAATGCATAGCTGAATGAAATTTAAAAATTATGTTCTATGGGAAACATCTGTGATAAATTCTAGAATGCAGTTTATCTGAGTTATCCATGTATCCATGAAATTGCTCCATCCAACATTAGGGAAGAGGAAATCTTTTATTAGAGCAGCAACTGTAAAATTCTAACACTGAGGAGTCTTGAGAGTGCTGAAAAAGTCAGTTTTTTAAAATCCAGTTTTCAGTAACAGAGAAGGAGGTTTTTCAAACAGAAACATCATATTCCAAATTTGGAATTATTTGAAATCTCTGCTTAATTTATATATATATAGATATATAGATATATTTATTTATATTTTTATATAATATATATCATATGTATATCAAATATGTATAATGTATATTTGGAATTATTTGAAATTATATATCATTTCCAAATTATAGTCAAGACTAATTGACAATATTCCAAAATTGGAGTATTTTCAATTAGTCTTGGCTTTAAAAAAATTAAGGTGGTGGCCTGGTTTGGAAAAGGTTGGAATGCCACTCTGTTGTTACTACTCCAAGAATTCCATAGCAAGCCTGTGCTGGGCCAGATTATGCCATGAGAAGTCCCATTTCTTTCTATGTGTTGATTGTAGGAAGAGGTACATTCAGTTCAAGAAGGGATGCACTGGTGGCATCTCCTCCTTTATAGATCAGGCAGAGCTGGGTACTTTCAACACCAACTGGCTGAGTCTGAGAGGCAAAGAGATAAAAGCCATTTTACAAAAACAGTCATCTGAAAATTAGTGAAGGGCTCTCCACTGAAAACAAATGCTGTAATATTGCAGAGACATCGAGGAGGAGGATCTGCTTATCCAGTGTGACACATTTGAGGAGTTCAAAATAGAGGATGATGAGGAATTACTAAGGATATGTGATGGCATAAACATGAATGATCATCATGAGGTCTTTTCATCTCTCTTCAACAAAGTAAGTTGCCCCTCGCATGGGGTGCCCCTCACACAATGGCAAAGTTAATCCACTTTGCTGGGAGCCAGCCCTGCTGTGACAGAAGCTGCTCTGTCTTCCAGGTGAGCCGCTCTCCAGTCTCTGTCCAGCTGCTGTCCATCCTGCAGAGCCTGCTGCACTTGGAACCCTCTCATCACTCCAGCCTCCTGCTCTGGGAGTCCTTGGATGCCGTAGTGAACAGAGCCCTTTTACTCGCCAATGACAGTAAGAATGACACATCCATCCAGCCTTGCACACTCCTCTTGTTTTCCCTTGTCCCATAAAAGTCTTTCCCCAATGTGCAGGAAGTAATCTGTGGGACTTGGTAAGAGCTGAACAGAAGCTGAGACAAAGCTATACCTTCTGTATAAGGTCAAGTGAATCTTCATCCCTGTGGGTGGCCACATTTAGCAGTGGGCTTGGGATTCCCAGTCTTGTTTTAATGGTTAATCCCTGAGCTTTGGCTCATGGGAGTCAGTGGGAATCTGTCCTCACTGGCCTCCTGCCACTGGTGCTGGCCTGTCTTGCTGGCAGGCGTGCTATAAAGTGTTTGTGGGCTGGGCACATGGGAAGGAAATTGCCTGGAAGTCAGAAGTGTAATTGTGTAAAGTGACACCAGGAAATGGACTCTCCATGGCTCCAGATCTACTGCTTGGTGAGGGCTGAACAGCATGAACCAGCCTGTGGGCCTCATTCCCTTCCCTTACACTGACTCATTTCTCTAGTCCAAGGGAACACAGTTGAAGAAGTCATTGAGAGGCTGCTGTCTATCAAAAAACATCCAAACAAGCAAAAGCGAGCTGAAAACCGCCTGTCTGGGAGCGCAGCTGGAGGTGTCCAGGCTGAGCCAGAGCCATGTGCACGTGCAGCTCGGTGTCCAGTGGGATCATCAAACCCCACCAGGGCACCAGCAACATCCTCAGGGCCATTGGACAGCGAAAAGAAGATCTTATCCTGCCAGTTCACAGCCTGCTGTGCTCTGCCAGAGAAATCTAACCCTCCCTCCAACACTGCTGCCAACCCAGCACCTCCAGCCCCACCACCTCCACCCTCTGGCACAGCAGCCATGACCCCCTCATCCCCCATGACAAACACACCTCCAGCCCCTCCACTCCCTGGCATCCCTCCCCCTCCACCCCCACTGCCTGGCATGGGGGATATTCCCCCTCCTCCGCCTCCTCCACCATTGCCTGGCATGGGGGGCATTCCTCCTCCTCCACCCCCACTGCCTGGCATGGTTGGTATCCCTCCTCCTCCACCCCCACTGCCTGGCATGGTTGGTATCCCTCCTCCTCCACCCCCACTGCCTGGCATGGTTGGTATCCCTCCTCCTCCACCCCCACTGCCTGGCATGGTTGGTATCCCACCCCCTCCACCTCCCTTACCTGGCATGGGTGGTCTCCCACCCCCTCCACCCCCATTACCTGGCATGGTTGGTATCCCACCCCCTCCACCTCCATTGCCTGGCATGGGTGGCATCCCTCCCCCTCCACCCCTCCTTCCTGGCATGACAGGGGATCACATAGAAGCCGTGGTGGCCTCCCAGTACAGCTGCCCCCTGGGCTTGGGCAGGCCTCCCCACAAGGCAGTGAAGACACCAACGCTGAGAATGAAGAAGCTGAACTGGCAGAAGCTGCCCTCCAACGTGGTGAGAGGTGTGTGCTTCTGGCATAAAGTCACTGCTGCTTTAGGGGTGCTTTACACTGCTGCTTTTGCTTCCCAGGGGAAGAAATACTATCTTAAAGTTTGTCAGATGTGATTGACTGTTTAGATACAGAACTTCCTGATTTCCTTTACTTTTGACCTACAGAGCTGATATAAAAGTAACATGAAACTACTAATGCAATAGTAACTATTCCAACTGAATTAGTACTTTGGAATAGTTTGTTTATAACAAAAATACTTTGAACTTAAGAGAAAGGGATAGGAATATTTTCCTAATTCATTATGACGTGCCTTAGATCAGGCTCTGCTCTGACTTCCCCAAACTTTTATTACCCAGCTCATCTATGCTTGTATCTGGGTATATTGAAGTCATGAGTAAGAGTGCATGTGAGGATCACATCACATATCTCTTGATTTTTGGGTTACATTTCCCTCTACTAGTGGATTCAAAGTAGAGCATGAAATGTGAGAAGAAGCTTGGAAAAGCTGTGTCAGCTTTGTCCTAGACAAGCAAGGCATCCACTGCATGAAAGTAAGCAGAGGTGAAATCTAAATAAGGCATGTCTTCAATCACAAGAGCAGTAAAATGTTGGGATTATTTCAGCAGAGGCTTCTACAGGCATGTTAGGGTCATGATTTTTTTTTTTAAGATATAAGAAATTGCAGTAGAAATCAATTCAAGCAGTCTTATAGCCAGCATTATACAAGGAGACTTGAGTATAAAATGAAAAATGGAGAAGGACACAGTCAGATAATGTCCCAAGTTGTGTCCAGTTCCTCTGTTAGGATGCAAGGAAGCAAAAATAATATCAACCAGGGAACTAGAAACAAAATGTCATGCTGATCCAGTTTATCCACCATGGAGGAGAAGACAGTTCTACAGGGAGGGATGGGGCTGTACAGCCTCTGTGTGCCCAGTGCTGCCTCTCCCTACCAGGTTAATTGCCCTTCAGCCCCTTTGGATCCCACCTGTAGCACTTGCCCCTCCTCAATAATGACCATTTGTCCAGGACTAATATGGATAAATATGTCATATTAAGAGACTAATATGTCTCTTCTTACTTCATTCACCTTCAGAAGAGTGTCCCTGCTGGCAGCTCACCTTGTCCCAGGCACCAGGAGCTTTCAGCCGTCCCTGCAGCCAGTCTGAACTTTTTCTTTCTTTCAGAGAGCCACTCAATGTGGGCTTCTGTGAGCAGCAGCAGTGAGGAAACGATAGAGCCCAATTACAGCAGTATTGAGCAGCTGTTCTGCTTCCCACAGCCAACCCCCAAGGAGAAGACAGCAGCACCAGTGAAGGCAGAGCCGAAGGAGGTGAGGAGACCCCCTCGTTTTTTCAAGTAAAGATCCCTGCAGACAGCTCATCTAATATGAGATATCTTCTTTTTCTTTAATGAAGATCACATTTTTGGACTCCAAGAAAAGTCTCAATTTGAACATATTTTTGAAGCAATTTAAATGGTAAGATATGGCCAGTTTTCGTGACAGTTGACAAAACTTCGAGCAGGGTTTGCAGTATCTGGAAGGTCCTCATGAAATCTCTTCTAGCCAATGTGCTTTGGTGGCCCATGCTACTAAATCATCTGAACATTCCCCATTTTGTCCTACACTGTCTTTAAAATAATGAGTTTAGGTGTTTAATTATGTTTTTACATACAACTTCCCCATATGTTGGCAAAGGAGTTACATGTCCATTTTAGAGATAAAGTTGTGGCACAGACTCTTAGGGTGACACAGACTGTGAGACACACCTGGAGGTCAAATCCCTCCTCAAATCAGGGCCAATGGACATATGAAGAGTTCCATTTTCTTTTAAGATAAAAAAATGCTCAGAGACAGGATCTCAGTTGCAGGATTCATCTCTGTCCTTCAATCATTTGATCAGGGCCAGAAATAAGATTTGGGTCATAGCAGAGATCCAGGTCCTGATTCTAAGTTAATTGTGGGGAGATCCCTTTCCTTTTGGATTATTGTGATTCTTTACTAGGGAAAGCAGAGAATGCTTGCACAGATAAATCTCTTGGTAGTGTGTGATAGTTGAAAAGTGGTCTTTGGTTGATGGCTGGCTCTGCTCCTCCTCCCTGCAGCTCCAATGAAGAGGTGACTGCCATGATCCAGAATGGGGACCGGACCAAGTTTGATGTGGAGGTTCTGAAGCAGTTGCTGAAGCTGCTGCCTGAAAAGCATGAGGTCAGGAGGAAAACACTACCCTTGGTTCACAGAGCTGAACACATAGAGCAGCCCTGCAGCCTTGATTCTTTATTTCTCATTAGATAGAAAACCTGAAGGCCTTCAAAGAAGAGAAATCAAAGCTAGCAAATGCAGATCAGTTCTATCTTCTCCTCCTTCAGATTCCCAGGTAAGGTTGTTAGTCCTTCAGCCCAATCTCTTTCTTGATTTACCTCTGGGAAGTTTAAATTTCTTTATAGGAGCCTCACAGACCAACACTGATGGATGTAGCTGGTGGATTCCCCCTTCCACCTTGGAGCTATCCCTTTCCCTCTTACCCTTGGATGAAGGGCTCTTCCTGATCCAGCACGTCCTCTCCCTCTGACGCAGCTGAAGCTGGCCCAGACTCAGGGTCAGATCTGCCCAAGGAGGCTCCATAACTTAGTGAAAGGCAGTGTGAAGAAGGGGAAGCAGTGCCAAGAAGGGGAATCTCTTCTCTTTGCTGATCACAATGCACCAGCAGAACCTACATTCCTGCTGGTCCCCGGGGCCAGCAGCAGCCCCTCACCTCCCTCCACAGGCCACACCAGTGGTTTGGTGTGGATGTGGCTGACAGCACTGTGGGGTGGCATGGGCTTGCTGGTGATGTGGGCAAGAGGCTGCTGTGCTGGCTGAGATCCCAGTGCCTTCATGCTGAGAATCCATCTCCACCCTCAGCTACCAGCTGCGCATTGAGTGTATGCTGATCTGTGAAGAGACCACCGTCGTGCTCGACATGATTCAGCCCAAAGCTGAAGCCATCCGGAGAGCCTGTGAAGGTACAGATGACCTCAGCTTATTTCTGGGTCTGATTTAAGACAGGAAATTTCAACCCCCACAGAACTCCCCTGGAGCTCTGCAGTATTACTACCCAAACCCCAAAGAGCTCCTGTGTGGTCCATTCACTGGTTTGCTGCAAATGGGATGCAACTTCAGGTATCTCCACTGATGGTCAAAGCCTGTAACAGGACCAAAGATTATATTCTCTCATTCTCACCCCTTTTTCTCTGCAGCAGATGTATTCCCCTGAAACACTTTGAATGGTGAAGTGCTGAAGTTCATCAGCCCTTTCAAAGGAGCTGAATTTAGACAGCAGAGCTGGCCCTGCTGCAGCTAATTCATCCATCCAGCATTATTTCCCAAATTAAGAACTTCATACAGCAATTTTCTCTTCTGCCAGAAAACTTCCCCCAAAAGCAGCGATGCTTTAGTATTTCTCTGCCTAGAAATGGAACCAGAAGAAAAAGGTTGTTATTTTGGGTTATAAATTGCTGATGCTCCAATATGCTGAGTACACAGAAAGTTTATGCAATAGATTTTGGCTTCCTATGGCAGAAACCTTTGGTCCCACTCCTGAGAGCAGTGTGCTCTTCTTGGCACTGTCAAGTGTCACCTGTCCTACAGGGCCAGTTCCCCCAACTCCTGCTGGGGTTTTCTCCAGCTGGCATTACAGCTGTTTGCTGGGATAAATTGAAGCTTCCCCCGAAGTGACTTCTCAGCAGCCCACTTGTTCTTTTGGAGCTGCTCCTGCCTCAAAGCTGAGTGCTTCAGAAAGCACAGCACTGCAGCACCCTGTCGTAAGAGCAAGGACAGGGACTGTACTCTTCATGCCTGGTCAATAATCACCTCTACCATGAGACACCAGGAACGGGGTGAGCCTGTCTGGTTTTAGCAGCTGGCAGGTGATCGTAGTGCAGTCAGAACTGGCTTCACAGCAACAGTTAAATAAAGATGGCAAGATTCAATTTGCAGCCCAGTTACCCTTGCCCACACTGGGAAACTTGGAAGGAAGGCAGGACCTTGATTGCTGTCAGTGAGGAAGGTCCAACTGCAGGTTATTTGCCATTAGGAAATGAGAGACCAGATGTAAAGAAAAAAACATAAGTCAACAAAGACTTTGACAACCCATGGAACTGAATCTGCATGGAATCAGTTTCTCTGCCGGTTGGGCATTGGGCTGCAAAGCCAAAATACCAAATTTGATTTAGTGGAATTCAGAATTCCAATTTCAATGCAGTTTAGGAAATGTTCTGGTGTAACAGAGGCTTTTGCTTAAAAGTCCTTTATGTTTTTCAGATCTTCTAACCAGTCATCGCCTGCCAGTCTTTTGTCAACTGATTCTTAAAGTTGGAAACTTCCTGAACTACGTAAGGACTTTTTTTGTCTTCTCCTCCCCCCATTACAGTCTGTGAATGATCTCCTTTAGGGTTGTAATTTGGATGGACACAGGAGTTACATCTGCTTTTTTTCTCTCTTGTAGGGAAGTCACACAGGCGATGCCGATGGGTTTAAAATCAGCACTTTACTCAAACTAACAGAAACCAAAGCCAACCAAACCCGCATTACACTGCTCCACCATATTCTAGAGGTACCACTGCCAAGTCCTGCACAGTAGGGAAGAGGGAGGGTTTTACCACAGATGAAACATTTCTCCTACTCTGCTGTTAGCTAATGCCACATGCTCATACTCATATCCTCTCTGGCAAGCCCCAGAGTGTCACAAGTCAGGAGAATTTGAATCACTTTGGTGACTCTGGTGGAGGCTGCTTGTGGGCACTACTCCTTATTTTAAGACTTGATCTGCTTCCCTCCAGCATCTTTTCCCACAGTGTCTGCAACTTCCTGTCATATTTGTGCAATCTGCGCATCAGCAGCTGCAAACTACAGAGCACAAAGCTGTCCTGGCTCATCTGTACCCATTCAGCCTTTCTGCCTTTCCATGGACTTTCCCTTTTCCTCCAAACTGTGCTCAGGCTTTTCATGCTTCTCTCCAAGCCCCCATGGTTTTCCTATTCCCTGCAATGATGTTTTTATCTTTTTTCTCCATGTTTTGCTCTGCCATCTTCATTCATCAGTGTCCCTTGGTTTCAGTAATGCGTGTTCAAGCCCCGCTGTAGCTGGCAGTGGCTTCAGCAAGGACAGCTGTGAAAGTAAAGAATGCAAGATTCAAGGCCTTTTAGTGTCCTTCTGGGACTGTGGGAAGTGTCAGATTACATCAAACCATAGTCTTGCTCCCCTCCATGCTCAAGAAGAGCTCTGCTTTGCTTTGAACTACGAGTATTTCTGAGGGTTCAGCGTTCTTCTGTGTTTTTATAGCCAGGGGAAACGCCTTTCCTCTCTGAATGTGTAAACTGCAGACAGGGGGGCAGTAGCAGAACACAGCACAGTCATCCTTCCTGGACACTTCTGTCCATGTGTCTTTCCCCCAGCTTCCCCTCGGCTCCTGCCACACACCAAATAACACTTCTTTCTTTCTTCCTCTTCAGGAAGTAGAAAACAGCCACAAGGACCTACTGGAACTGCCAAAGGATCTTGAATATGTTTCAAAAGCAGCAGGGTAAAATTGTGTGTCACTTCCTTTGAATTAAAAACAAAAATAAATCCCATGCACATCAACAATGTACCAGAAATTAGGACACACACAGCTGGTACAGAGATTAACAAGATGGCATCTTACATAGTTATAACTGAAAGATTTGGCTGATGAATGTTGAAAGCCCTTTAATATATAATAATTCTACTACAGCTGGCAACACTTAGGGCTGAAATTTGCAGAGCAGTCAGTTAAAACTGCCTCCCAGACCCTTCTGAAATGTGCACTGCTTTTGTGGTGGTAGGAGCTGGTGGAGGTCAGCTACCCAGACAGTTCTGAAGTACCTCCAGGCAGGGGAAGTGAGCTAGTGCTGAGCACAGGTGGAGAACAGCCTTTGAGCAGGTGGGCTTTTTTTGGCATTCATCTATCCAATACACAGAATTGTAGGAAGGCCTGGCAGCTTTTCCATAAGTACTGTGGGAGGAAGCTGGTTTCCATGAACTTGCACTGTATAGAAAGTTCAGAGCACAGGGTTCAGTTCAGTGAAGTGGTGGGAAGCAAAGGGGTGACCAAACCATCACTTCAGACTTATCCATTCCTTGGTCAGCTCAAAATGCTGGAGTGTCAGCTAATGGCAGGGTTCTGTGTGATTTCAGAATTAATCTTGATATTATACGCACGGAGTCTGGTACCAATTTAAAGAAGTTGCTGGAGCTTCAGCGGAAAGTCTTATCATCAAATGAGGATGTGAAACAACAGTATGAGAAACCCATCCAGGTCAGTAATGGAGCTGCCTTAGATCTCCCCCATTACACATTGAGAGGTGGTGCATGGTACATCTGCAGCTGAGGAGCCTCACGAGAGGGGAGAAAATATTGCCACAAGACATGCTCTCAAATTTGGAAATAGGCTGCAGTGCCACACAACCAAAATGTACATTTGGCAGCTGCACCCCAAACCTAGATATCTTTGGTGAGGCCACTTCTTAGGGTGTGTGCCCCAGCTGCTCTGTCCGTGCTTCTGTGTGACTCCTCACTTTAAGAGAAGATGGGCATCTTGTGTGTGGATCTCCAGAGTGGAGCCCTTTGCTTGGGATTAAGCTTTGCATGGAGCTTGCTCAAGCCAGACTGCCCTATAAATTGGTACAGCACAGTTGCCAAGAGCAAAGATCATCTGAAAATCTTATTTCTTCTCACCTGCTTCCCAAAAGCTCTGCTGCAGTTAAAAGCCAGGACCCAGAGTCCTGCTCTAAGCTCTAATCCTTTCTCTGTGAGTGCACTTCAGTCGTTGTCCTCTGGATGGTGTTTTACTGTGTGCTTTTAATGCATTTCAGGACAGCATTGATGCCTCCAGAAAGCTGGAAGAAGAATTTGAAACCATTGAAAAGAAGAGAGAGGAACTTGCAAATTATCTCTGTGAAGATCCAAGCAAGTTGTCCTTAGAGGACATATTTAGCATCATGAAGACCTTCAGAGATCTCTTCATCCGAGCCCTGAAGGTTGGCACCTGCAAACAGGAGCATCCCTAGTGCTGGAAGCTGCCTCCATTCCAATGGACAGGGGTGGGATGGGCACCCCAGTCCGGGGGGGAACTGGTTACAGCCTCCTCCTTTTGGCACTTGGCATCAGGTCTCCCAGTGAAGTGGTGTCTGATCCCTTCTCCACTGCATCCTCATGCAGTTCTGGTGCTGCTGGGCCTGGCCCAAACACCAGGCATTTGTGATTTTCTTGCAACTTTAGCTTTAGAGTCAGTCACAAAGATGCTTTTGGGCCAAGTGTGCAAGTTTTAGAGAAAGAGGCTTACAAAACTTAACCCTTTGCTCCAGCCTGAGCAAACAGGCTCAGAGGGGGGATATGTAGTAAAAAAGCCACCTGTTTGGAAAATGCTGTGGCTTCAGTATCTCCCACTTTCACCTCAGCTAGAGGTCAGGCAGGTGAGCACAGTGCAGGTAGCTGTGTGAGGCACATCACCACTGCTACCTCTGACTGGGATGTGGCAGAGCATGGCCAAGTCAGCAGTCCCCTCTCACCATTTTGGTAAGACAGCCCTTATTCCCAATGCCCATTTTATTTATTGCACATGACGAAGCCAGGATTTCTCTTCCTTCATCTCTAGATCTCCTTTCTCTTCATCAGCTTCTTCAGCAGACATTTGCCCAACCTTCTCATGCCACTGTTACCTTCCTGCAGGAAAACAAGGACAGAAAGGAGCAAGCTGCCAAAGCAGAGAAGAGGAAAAAACAGCTAGAAGAGGAAGAGGGGAAGAGACAGAAGGGAGAAAATGGAAAAGTCAGTGAGTATCTGAAATGGCTTCAAAAAATAGAGATGGAGCCATAGGAGCTCTTTGGCCCTGCTTTAATGGACCAGTAGTGGTAATTTATTTTGTAGGTTTCTAGGTGCTGGCTGACTAAAGGCTTTTAGGTGTCTTACAGCCATAGCTAAGAATTGACTTTCCACAGTTGCAGCTGGGCAGAGAAGTTAATTTTAGGTTTGCTGACTGAACAGCAAAGAAGAAAGAAAATCACCACAAATTAAACATTTCAGTTAACTTTTCCAGTTTCTAAACATAACTTTTGAATCCCAAATCTAAAAAGAAACATTTGACTTATCCACCATCCAAGGTCCTCATATACACTTGAATAGTCTCTCTTCACCACAGTTGTCCCAAAAATCTTACATGTTGCTTAAATATGCCTTCTTCTGGATGAAAATGAAAGGCTGAAAAATGTAATTGCAAGAAGCTGAGAGGAAAGAAAAATCAAAGTTATTTTTCCTCAAAAAAAGAAAAAAATGTTTCCCACCAACATTGATAACAAACAGAATATTTCACGGTCATGGAACAGCCAGGGACATATCCAGGCAGAGCTGGTGCCAGGCTGTAGCACCTGGACTTGGGAGCAAATCCCTTGTGTTCACCAGGATGGGCTGCTGTGGGATCACAGAGCACTGGCTGCTCCCAGGTCTGCTGTGGGTGCCTTGCTCCTGCCCGGTGGCTGCAGGAGCCGCCTCCAGCAGTGGCATCCCTGCAGTCTGCTCCTGGCCTGTCTCAGGGACAGGTGTAACACCCATCTCTCTCCCCCAGTCAAGAAGGGGCTGGTGAAGCAGGAGGAGGTGTGTGTCATCGACGCCCTGCTCGCCGACATCAGGAAAGGGTTCACGCTGAGGAAGACGAAGAACAGACACGAGGCCGAGGCAGTTCCTAAACCCTTGTCTGCAGAGAGCCCAGAGGAAAGCCAGTCTGGTAAGGACACAGACCTGACTGTACCTGCAGCTATTCATTCCCATCTGCCTCTGAGCCAAGCATGCACCAGTGAGAAACTTCTGTGTTTGTATTTGGGGCATTTATTTAAAAAGGCTTTGCAGCCAGTGCCAAGGAGAAGAGGAGCAGAAAGCCTTGAGCTGTTGCTAGCCATGTCTGTCCCAAAATTAGCAGGAATTTGGAGCAGCATGGCCCTGCATCTGTGTTGATAAACCCTCTGAGATGCTTGACCCCCGTGTCAGCCATGGCACCATGCTGATGGGGCACTGCTGTTATACCCCACACAAGTTCCCTGCATGCTCTCAAATCTCAGTAGCACTGTGTTTCTGTCTTGGAGACTGCTGCCTCCCATCTTAGTCTACACTTGTGAGACTGAAGAAACCCTTTAAAAAAGATAAGAAACCCTATTTGCAGAAGTACCCAAGTCCTTTAGGTGCTTGTGAGGAGACAGCCCATGGGTTTATCTTTACTTTGGTCTCTTGACCTCAGTGTCTCATTTGCAGTTTGCAAATCCAAGGACATTGGTCTGTCCATGGCTCTGCTAGACCTGCTCTGCAAGGGCAGGTTAAGGCTGGCTGATGGGCAGACTTGAAGTCCTCACACAGCCAAGCCAACAGTCCAGCCCGGTCCAGGACCTCACAGGCAGGTTCTCTCTTCTGCTGTAGACTTTCAGGCTTCCTTGCAAGTCCCGGAGCCTCCATGGAAATCAGCCATTTTGTAGCAAAGACACATTAACACCTGCTGAAAACAAATCAGGGGCTTTGCTGAGCTGGAGCCTGGACTCCAGCCAGGGTGACCACATGGGTATAAGGAGGGGAGGTACAGGGAGGATGAACTGGCGCTGCCTCTGCATAGCTGCTTTAGGGTCAGTGCTCGCTCCACAGGCAGCTGCTGACCTGTAACCTCTGCAGGGTAGCTGCATCTTGGCTCATTCCTGGTTAAACTTCAGCTGTGGCTGATTGTGTGTTTTCTGTTTAAAGGACAGAGCATGAAGGATCCACAAGCAGCAAGGAAGCAGATTGATGACAAGACCAAGCAAAACAAGGATGATCATCCCTCAGAAAGCACTCCTCCCTCAACCACTGCCCCAATGGAGACAGGTGGAGGTGTTACAAATGCTTCAGCTTCAGGCCAGGTATCTGAAAACAGTGCTGGAGGAGGTCTGCCACTGGAGTCCCAGACCAAAAGCCCCTCAGAGAGCATGGTGGAAGCTGATGGAGCCAGTCAGACCACGCTGGGCCATGGGATGGAGCAGTCAAACAACATGGAAAGCCTCCAGCCCAGCTCAAAGAGTGGCTCCCTTGCCTTCTCTGTGGCTGACATAGGCACAAGGATAAGCTTTGTGAGCAGCACTTCAGCCTCTGCTCTGAGAGACCAGCTCAGCTGGACTAACGGGTCCATGCCAGGAGGCCAGGACAAGGAATGCCCAGCTGGTGGCTCAGAGGGTGCTCAGCCTGCTCCCTGCAGTGATGCCCAGCAGGCAGAGTCAAAAGAAATGACCAAGGAAAATGAAGACCCGGGTACAGACTCGCTGTTGGACACATCTCAAGACAAGTCCTTCTCAGAGGAGCCGGCCACTGACTCCTCTTGCTCAGCAACACTTCCCCCAGAGCAAACTCACAGCGACAGGGAAAAGCAGAGGCCATCAGGGAAAAGGAAGAAGAAGAAGAGGCACAGCAAAAGCTACTCAGGTAGCCTATTTTATAAATAGCTCTCGGGGACTGACTTAAATGTGGGAACCTTCCTGATATATTTGTATACACCTGTTTCTTTCCACTTCAAGGCCCAATGCCCCCTGCCCCTAGAGTCACACTGTGTCATGCAGCTATTATATTTTTCAAACCTGAAAGAGCTTTAAAAAGAAAAACCCAAGCATAGTTCATTCTGGTGACACATATAAGTAGTTTATAAAGGAGTAATGATGAATCAATAATTCAAAAGCCCATTACACATATGCAGTAAAAATGGCAATAAGCACATCTGTCAAGTGTGCTAAAGACAGCTACAAGGCATGGTTATGTGCAAACAAGAGCTCCATTAGGCTCCAGAGCAGTGATTAAGAGCAGTTAATACTTGGTACTTAATCAGCAATCACCCCCTCTGAACTACTTATAAACACATAAAAGCAGCAACATCAATGCTGCCTTGGGGTTGTTTGGTTTTTCCCCTCATTGCAACAGCACTTTGCCTGACAACCTGCCCCAGGGGTACTTTAGGTGGCTTCTAAACATCAGGCCCTCAAACCATCACTGCAGAGGGAGGGGGAAGGGTCAGTCACTGAAAAAGAGCATCTTGCTGATGCTTCCACCAAGGATCATCCATCCTCCACCTGGGCTGCCCTGCTGGGGCTGGGAGGGAGCTCAGCTCCTGAAGCCACACAGGCCCCCCTCTTCTTACCAAAAGTCCTCAGCCAGTCCTGGGAAGAGTGTCCAGGTCCTTTAGATCCTACCACCCCTGCGTCAGTACCTTAATCCCAAATTGTAGATGCCTCGTAGGGAAGACAGATGGGTCTGTAACCCTTTAGAACTTAAAATATAGTTTCCAAAGCCTGTTTACTGCAAGATCCTGAGGTCAAACAAATGGGCAGGCAAATGGGAAAGTCTCTTTTTACCAATGCTTGATTTTTCCCTTTCAAGGAGAAAGGAAAGGAGGGTTTGAATACCCATTGCTGAGAAAGACAGCATAGGCTGAGCAGCTACCACAGAGGGACTTACCCTTTTAATGCAGCATGCCGCAGGGTTGTAGTAATTTACATTTCTAAACATGCCACTTTCCCCTAGTTAAAAACAGGCCACAAATGAGAAGTGATTTCCTGTAATGTTGGTTCCTGAAGTTGCTTCTCCTGAGGAGCAGAAGCTGCAGCAATGGGAGCATCCTGTGCTCCCAGCCCTGGCAATGCTTTCCTGACACCTGAAATTAGGACTTCTGGCTTAAGAACTGACCCCAGCCTGCAAAAGCCACAGGGTTCCCTGGGCATCCAGGGATGGCATCAAGAGGGTTGGAACTAGATGATCTTTAAGGCCCCTTCCAACCCAAACCATTCAAAGATTCTGTGTTCTTAGGGACCTCTCTGCTACTACATAGTATTTTCATCATAAACAGTTCCCTGTTGTTACCCTGGCCTTGCCATGATCAGATATATTTAGTGTCTCTCTTTTGTTCAAAAGCAGAGGTTGAGACTGATACTGGAGATAATAAAACAAAAAAAGGTTGTGTGGCACAATGAGGTATGTAAACTCACAAAGATTTCTTTTTTTTTTTGTGAACTAACCACAGCACTGGGACTTCACAGACCTAATCAGTATTCAGCATATCACCTAAGCTTTTTGTCTTTGTGTCTAATCACAAACACATGTGAAATAAATTTGTTACTCTGATTTTTACTCTCCAGGGTGTTGATCTTGTGTTCAGTGGAGTCAGTGCTGATCTCCATTCGACACATGGTCACAGCCCACATGCTTGTCCTCTGTGTCAGCAGCAGCCAAACTGCTTCTGCCTGCAGATAATTAAAAGCCATTATTCTAACCAAACAATCAGACTTCATGTGATGAACAAAGTCCTTGCTTTGATCACATTATTTTCTCAAAAACTGTAAAAATGCAATTTCAGTACCTACCTCCAGCAAAGAGCATTTGGTTTGCTTGTGGGTTACCACTTTCTATAGCACTGTTTAAATATGGGTATCTGGAAAGGGGAATAAAACACTGGACCCAGAGGCAAATACCAGCTGGGGCAAGATACCAGCTCCCACTCGAAGCTAAATTCAACTCCAGAGTTGCATCCCTGCATCCTTCACTGATGCTGGCAACATATGGTTGCCCCTCAAAAGGAGCTTGAGGATGAGACTTTCATTTGCAAAACTTCCCCTGTTTTTACAGCAAGTGGAAAGAAAAGCAAGAAAAATAAACAACTGAAATACCCACTGTACTGAAATTGCATAGTTACGCCTTGTCCTTTCCATGCTGATGAGCATCTCTTATGGACTAAATCAATATCATCAAATCTCTTTGTCTTGCTTCCTGAAAGGAATGTATTTATTGTCCAGCATCCCCAGTTCCCTGGGGCTGGGAGCCCAGCTGGGAGCCGTGCTCCTGCACAGAGACAGGAGGAGTCTGTGCAGGATTTCCCCACAGGACTGCTTTTGTTCCTGCACCTGGAGCATCACTGCTAGCAAGAGAAAATGGGATATACTTTGGGTAGTTACAGTCCTCACTACTCCTGCCCTCCTTTTGGCCCTTTTCTTGCAGTACCATAGGAGTACCTGAAGTGGAAGTAGCTCTGTTGGTTAAAAATCTAAGGAAGATTTCCTGCAGGAACAGAAAATAGTAGCAATGGAGCATAGGTGAGAAGCACACCAGGACCAGTGGACAAGCTGCATTGGAAGGGCAGCTGGAACCATGAGTTAAGCTTAACTCCAAATTTTTTTTAAGCATACAGGCTTAAAAAAAGTCATATTTGAAAAAAAATATATGAAACACAGTTTTGTTTTGTCCTAGGAAGACATAGAAATGCAGCACAGACAAATGCAGGGGCATACAATATCTTTATGAAGTCAGGCAGGAGTTTCACTGCATCCTTGGAATGCAGTGCCTGGCATTGCACCAGCAGAGCCCACCTGGGCTTTGATGCCAGGAGGGCAGCAATGAGCTGCACCTCAAAACCTGCACTTCTCTTTTTCCTCTTCTTCTTCTGTATGTCAGCAAGGGCAGCAGAAGCAAAACCCCATTTACTTGTTTAAATCTCCTGCCAGAGAGCTTCCTCTCCCAAATGCAGCTCCTGTCTTGATGAGACAGATAAGACAGAACTTCTTGATAAGACAGATTCAGCAAGCCTGGAGTGTTACCAATCAATATTTTTCCCTAGGATCTTCCACCTGATTTTTTTTTTTTAATTTTATGTTTTTTCCCAAGCAAACATAGTCTGTTCAGGTCTCCACTAGCTCTCTTTTGGTACAGGATATTTCTTTTTCTGGTGGATTTGCTGATGTGGAAGTAAATGTCTCAGTGAAGCCACAGAAATCTTCTTCCTTCTTGTGCAGATCCAGTTGCAGGGATCAAGACTCAAACCCCTTATGAGTTTTTACAGCTTCCCTAAAAGCAGCAGAGGGCAGGAACTCTGTGGTAATATTTCAGAGCAGTAAAAGACTGTAATCAGCTACTGAGTTCTGGCTTCACCTTGACCACATCTTGTTATGCAGCAATTTCTGTAATAATGTCTTTAAATGTCAGCTTTTACATCTAAAGAGTGGTATTCCACATTATCTTAATGTTCTTGAAAGAAATGGTTTAGCTGTTTTTCCTCTGGAATCAAGGCACTGGTGGGCACACTGTGTGCACCCTGGTAACATCTCAACTCATTGCCAACCGTGTCCAGAAAGAGCTTAAAGAATCATTTTATAAAGGTGACAGTAAAAGAGAGGAGAGACTGTACAAACACGTGGACTCAAGAGAGCTGCTCTTTGAGTGTGCCTCCCTTAAACCCTAGAGAATTGCTACAGACAAATGTTCATGTCTGTTTGTGCAGCTCCCCTTTTCCTCCCCTCTGTATGTCACTTGGAATGGTTAGGGGGAAGAAAAGCCTTGGAAGCACAATTCCATGAGCAACTGGGCTTTAGCAATTTCCTTTCTCACAAACCTACTTGATTTATTCCCTAGAAAGCAAAAGGAAAACCAAACCAGGAGTACAGACCAGCTCAGAGACCACAGCCTGGCGAGGAGGGAGGGAAAAGGCAGAAGGGCAGCTATGACCTGCCCACAGCACAGTGGCACATCAACCTTCCCCTGCAAAGACACAGAAAGGATTGAGAGTCCAGGTTTTCCTTTAATTCTTGAGGGACAGATGATTCACCTCCCCTTCTGCAGACCCAATATTGTTTGTGGGCAGTTTTTAAACAGACTGTGAGAATGTCATCAATCTAATGCTCATCTTCCTGCTAGCCCTTTGCCTTCATGTCTGCCTTCAGAAATGGTATTTGATTCAGTTATGGAGTGAGACAGGCTACAGTGTGCTGCCCCATCCTTCTGACAGTCCTGCTAAATCCTCTAGATTTAGTTACCTCAGCAATTTAATACCTAGAAGGATACATGTTATTGGACTAAACTTAAAAGCACAGTTGCCCAAACTCTGGAGCATCAAGATTGGTTCCGGAAACATGAAGTTTTTATTAAGTACATCAAACTACCTGTTTTTAGATTATCTGAGGAACAGATGAAACTGATTTCCCTAGCAGCACCTCAACCATTAGATACATTAGCATGCAAAAACACCACTTTTGTTCATAGTTGCAAATAATTTACATTTCCCCCTCTTCCTGCAGGTGTCGTGGCAAGGCAGAAGGTATGAGAGAACCTCTCATGTGTCCCTGGAGTGCTGCCAGCTTCTGGGACTCCAGGTTCTGCATCAATGAAATGCCACCATGGACAACTTCTTCCCCATGAAGACCCACAGCCTCTCCTCATGCAGCCTTTCACCCCCCTCCCCAGGACCTAAAGAGCCTCCCCAGAGACTTTGGACCCCTCAGCCTGTGCCTTGCACTGGGCACCTGTGGGGGCAGGGGATGGTTCTGTGCATAGTGGTGGTGAAAGGGTCAGACCTGTCATCCACTGTCCTGGAAGCCAGGTCTTTCAACCTGCTCTTAGGCCAAACTCCTCTTGAAATGACAGCTGAGTGTGGCCCAAGAACAGACTGCAGTGTTTAGCCCTTGAAGAAGTGTTAAAAACAGTAGTGCCTCAATTAAATTAAGGGTATAAATTAAGCAGTGGCTGTACCATCACAGGTGGGGGTGTGTTGTGTTAAGTCCCTCTTCTCATTGCCCACTGATGACTTATATTGGACCAGGTCCAAGACCCAGATTAGACAAATGTATTTTTACTCTCAATTGCTTAAAGCAAGGGAGATTGGTTACAGGGAAAAAAAAAAAAAAAAAAAAAAAAAACAAGTAAAAGAAAAAGTATGTATTTTACTAAGCATATGGCCATATAAACAGTGTCTGGTTCCTACATGATGCTTATGTGCAATTAAGTTGAAGTGCATCAGTAGTCTTAAGTAGTCTTGTCATACTCCCTGATGCATCCATCAGCTTTGAGAGAACCAGGGCCCTGGCTTCTCTTGCTAAAGCAACAGGAAGAGGTTTTCCAGAGTGTTCTATTGGACACATTTTCAGCTTATCCTATAGTAAATCTCTGGGTTTGACTTCCATTGTCAGCTGCTTGTACTCAAAGAGTCTGTGTCCAAGCTGCAGAACGTGTGGAATCATGTTACTTTGGCTTTAAAACTGGGACTGTGCAGTACTGTGTTTTCAAAATTCAGAGCTTTATTTCTCAAGTTTTGTAATAACACTGTATAATAATTTTGTACATAGCTGTCCATTTAAAATTATCTATGTTTGTTGAATCTATGGTGTGATATGTGCTGAAACATAAATCCAGTGGAAGAGCTGGGTACATTTCAGAACTGTTCATTTATATGGTAACTCACTGTGGCTAAACTAATGTGCAGGCTAAAGCTTATTTTGCTCTGCTTAATAGGGCTTGTAATGTCCTTGTTATACTGAAAACTTAGAAGTGAAACCAAGAATTAAATCACTGGTTTGTTTAACCCAGGCATCACTATGATAATATTGAGAACTGGTCAACAGAAGCAGAGGTGAGTTGAGAACAGACACGTGGGCACGTTCAGTGCAGGAGACACTGCAGAGTAGCACAGCCCTGTTGCAACAGAAAACTCCTTCCTGCTGGCAGAAGCAGGGATACCCCCAGCATTCCCTGGAGAACCATGTCACCCAGGTTTGGTTTGCAGGACTGTCTCTAGCACATCTACAGGTAACTCCCCTTTTTTCCCCTCTTTTCCAGTCTCAGAGCACATCACCCAAGCACCATATTTTTACTCCTCAATCTAGCTCTGCTGCTCTCAGATTAGACTCCAGGCTGCAAAAACCTGAGTATTAAACACATTCTCCCAGCTCTGTGTCTCCAGAAGAGCCTGCAGCCCAGGCTAGCAGTGCACAGCCAGCCTCCTCCTCACCACCTCACTGTTTGATCAAAAGGAACATCATCATTTGGAGATGCAGGAGTGGGGAACAAACAGGTTTTCTGGGTGTTACCTAGGGAACCTTTCTGCTGATGTCCCACTGGCTGCTCACTTCAGATACTGCAGCATGTGTCCATTTCTCCATCTGGGTCTTTCAGCTTCCCTGATTTCCACCCAGAGAGAGCAGCTCATTTCCACAGCCAGAGTTTTTATTACTCTGTGTGCTTACCTTGGCCTTAAAAGAGAGGGTTTTTGGCATTATCTGTCCCTTGCTTTCAAGAGTTTACAAAGAAATGGGTTATTTTAAGCCACCAGAGGCTCTTTGTTCAGTAGTCATCTGTAAATTATCTATTCAATCACATCCCAATCAGCAGCCTCAAGCACAACATTTATAATTTATTGCTCAGAGCAGCTCTGCTTCCATTACAGTGATTATTTCAGAAGAACAGAAGAAAATAATCAGAGCAGGTCAAAGACTGAAATTCAACTGGGATGTGCAGTTTTGTTCCATTTATGAGCTTGAAATAAAGCTCATGACCCTGAAGATTTTTCAGTGGTTGCAAGACCAAATTAATTGTTAATAACAATAAATTGTTGGTGAAAAGAATATAATGGCCAATTCAACAGAGCTTTGGTCTTTTAAGTCAACCATGAGTACAGACCTCAAAATAGAATTTCTGTGGTGTCTTACAGCAACTGCACACGGAGTCTGGTATGTAAACCAGGCTGTGATCACCACAAGCTTCTTGCTGCCAAATAAATGCATATTCTGTAATTAAGCATTGGCTATATGATGAAATGAAAGTACAGGAGAAATCAGCAGTAGTCTTTTCCAAATATTTCACATCAAAAATCAGATATGTTTAATGAGATGGATTTTCAGGGTTAGTTTTTGGGGAGTTTTGGTTGGGTTTTTTTTTTTCCCCCCCAATACTGAAAATATTTCAAAGTTTAGAATAAAAATAAATACTTGGTGAGTTTCTTTTCTCTGGTGGGATGGGGAAGACCTATCATTCATGACAATTTATCCACCACAGTCCTATATTTTCCACATAGTATATAAAGCACCTAAGCATAATTGTCATATATGCAAATAATTGTCATATATGCTTAGTAATAATTACCAATTGTTTTGCTCTTCTGCCAGTTCCCTCAGTACCCTTGGGTGGATCCTATCCAGCCCCATGGATTTGTGAGTGCCTAAATGGCACAGCAGGTCACTGACCATTTCCTCCTGGATTGTGGGGGACCTGTTCTGCTCTGTGTCCCTGTGTGCCAGCTCAGGGGGCTGGTTACCCTGAGGATAACCAGTCTTACTGTTAAAGACTGAGGCAAAGAAGGCAGCCTTTTCCTCATCTGTGGTGATAATGTTCCCCTCCACATCCCATAAAGGATGGAGATTTTCCTTGTCCCTCTTTTGTTGGCAGCATATTTATAAAAACATTTTTATAATCTTAAACAGCAGTGGCCAGATTGAGTTCTAGCTGAACTTTTGCCTTCCTAATTTTCTCTCTACATAACATCTCACCATCCCTAAAAATGTTCAAGGAACTACTTGATGTGACACTTAGTGCTGCAGTTTAGTTGGCACAGTGGTGTTTGGTCAAAGGTTCAAAGGTTGGACCTGATGATCTTGGAGGTCCTTCTCCAGTGTTAATGATTCTGTGAAAAGAAGGAGAGATATAAATGGAGCTATATCTAGTTCATGAGCACCACCACAGACTTGCACTCTACTTGGAGCATGGCTGAAATCTCAAAGCTATGCCAGTATCTCTTGGGCTGAGTGCATCATTTGGTCCTCTCCTACATTCCATACAGCCAAGGGGGCTGAGAAATGCATTCTGTTCCAGTTAGAAAGAGGCAGAATAAATTGAAATAAAAGAAAAATACATAAGCCTGTTTTAGGAAAATTAACCAGTTTCCATTCCATCTAAATGTAAAGCTTGGATCTAGGGCTTCATATTTCTTGTACACAGTGATCAAACAAGTACAACGTGCAAGCCTACCAAAGCTAAACATCACGCTAGGAACCCTGGCTTATTCTGTCTCTGTGGTAACAGCCATGGCCATGAAATATGGGTGAACATGTTGGTCATGAGGTTATGTCCCCATAATGTGTCTGAAAGCAAATACAGCCACCAACTCCATCAGAAATCACATTTTGTTTGGTCACCTCACAATCAAAATGGGACAGGATATGATAAACAGCTTTCCCATTACTAGACGTGTGACCACAGAGGGTTAAAAATGGGGTAGTGATAGTGACAGGACCTCTCTAGATGTTTGCAATTACTGCATAGTGTCAATCTTGCAAAATAACCGCATGATTTGCAGGATTTGCAACAGAAATGAGGTCCATAGTAAAGAAAAATGTTTCCAATTCGTTACTACAGAACAGGTACTAGACCTTAAATACCAGGGGAGAAATTGATCACTGCAAGTTAATCAACATATTCAGACAGCTCTGTGAGTAACTCACCCCTTCATCCGTGCTGTGCTAGCACTTAATTCACATTAGGAACTCTCTAATGCTCTCTTTGCTGCAGCATAAACAACTCCTGCCAGAGCTGTGTGTGACAACTCACACAGAGCCAGGTGTCTGTAGGAATTAGCAGGAGCCCTGTGCTTCCCTGATGGAGACTTTAGGCAGGCTCAGCTTGCATTACTCAAAGTCAGAAGACAAAAATCACCCTGTGGCAGTCAGCTCCTATCAAGTCAGTTTAGATACACTCCCAGCCTGTCAAAGTAGGTTTTTCTAAGATCAGCAGTCTTTGCTGATGACACCTACATTATTATGGTTATGGTTGGTTTGCCCTGCTCAGGGCATGCAGAACCTGATGTGTTTTTCTGGTACTTATGTGGCTTCATACAGCATAATCTAGTCATGAATTAGTGATAATTAATGACCAAATCCATCAGTCAGAATAGATGAAGAAAGAGGAGAAGCAGAATCAGCACAGGCAAAAAGAGTAACAGGTCTATGAGATCTGGTCCTGTAACCCTTTGAAACCCACAACCTGATTTTGTAATCTAAATGAAACCCTCAATAGCACACAATTCCCAGGACTCGTCCTTTCAGACCAAGAGGTTTTTCTATACACTTTGCCACATTGTGTACCTCCATTTGTTCAGATTTTCACAGCTCACTTAGACAAAACCAGAGCAGTGATGATGATCCTCTGAAAGGGAGCTTGGACAAAACCATTTCCACGGTCTTTCCCAACCAATGTGTTTATGATTCTCTGTTCAGCAATAAGCAGATACAAGAGAAGTAGAAAAGGCAGGAGTAATAAGAGTCCAGAAACCCTTTCAGGTCTGTGTGTTAATCCTCTTTGGTGAACCAGTGTTATACACAGACGAATATGCCCCAGGGGAAGTGACTGCATTCACCATACCAACAGTCTACAAACCCATCCTGAGTCACAGACAAATGGTTTGTTTTTCTAAAATACCTCCTGAATTGGAGAGACCCCAGTAACAACAGCACAAGAAGGACGTTTTCTCCCTCCAAATATTTTCAACTGCTCTACCTTGGTAGAGGTCTAGAGGACAGAGAAGAGACCCTGATCTCCATAAGGCGTGTTCTGTGACACACAGCTGCTGCAGAGGTCTGGTACAAACCATAGCACAAAGGTGTGTGGATCAAATGAGAGCCAGCACAGCAATCTCTTCAAACCATGACCTATCTCAAACCTAGCAAATATCCAAAGATTAAAGCTATTATGTCCTGCCTTTAATCCCTTTAGCTATACAAGGCCCAACTAAAGTAACTGTTGACATTTCTTTCAATTTTGAAGACTTCATCCCTGTTCTCTACAAATTCCTCTGTTGATCCTACAACACATCTCCTCCCAGCCTTCTGCTTCTCAGAGTCTGTCCCCGTACTCTACAGACCCCTTTCCATGGTTCCTTGGACTCCTCACTGCTGCAGGGCCCAGAGACCAGCAAAGTGGTCCTAGCAGCAGTGCCTCCTAACATCTGCCGCCCACAGCTGCTGTGCTGGCCCCGGCTCCTTCTGCAGCACATCCCAAGGTTCCTGCCTTACCACCAGCTGCCAAAAAGTGGAGCCAGCTCCCTTGGAGGACTTTTTCATTAACTCCATCCCTAGGGCAGAGTCCACAGTTTAAGCACACATAGTTCACAGCCACATTCCTGCCAGCAGCTGGGGCAGTTACAGAGTTAAAAGTGAATGCTTTCCCTTTGCTTCCAACTTTTTCCAACTGCTTCCAGTTTCCAACAGCTTCCAGCTTTTTGACAAGAGGAAGTGGAGGCACACCAGTAGCTGGATCCTAATGGGTGGTGGACTGCAAAGACTAAAGAGGGTTCTGACAGACAGAGCACTGAAATGAAATGTCAGCAACTTGGGCTACTGAGATTACTCATTTTCTGCCACTTTCCTAAGAGGCTGTAGGCAAGCTCAAAACCTGTGCCTCAGTTTCCCCATCTCTAAAATGGGGGTAATGGCTTCAGTTGAAACACTTTGACAAACATTTATGAAAAATACCACAAGAGAAATATTGTTAGCAATAAGAAAAAGAAAATTCCCTTTTTCTCTTTACTGTTTGCAGCCATACTAGTCTCAAAACATAAGGAAGAGGGGAACTTGCAAGGAATTACTATTCTACAAAGGCCTCTCTGACCCCAGGTTGCAGAAAAACCTTGAAAACCCCTAGGAATTTATCTGAAAGGAAAAGAGTGACTCTTACAGTGAGAATATTGCTTGTGCAAGAAAGGATTAAGATTTCTATTTTCTCCTACTTCTTATTTTTATCCTTGTAAGAATCATAATCATCACGAATAAATTACACAAGTTGCAAAGTCAACAGTGAGGAATATTACACCAGGAGCATCTTAATGCAAGTCAGTGCCTGAATCCAAAGCAGAGCAAGTGGAGCCCATTGGGAGCTAATGAACAACAGCTTTGTTCTAGTTAGGAAGCAGCTGTCTGCATAAGCAAGTGACTAACCCTGTCCCCCCTTGGGTTGCACCTCCTGCTGCTCAACTCCAGCCATTTGGTAGGAAATACATCTTCATATACTCAAAACTGTCTTACACTGCAGGTGTTGACTCTGTGCTTACACTTTTGGTGGTTACCTTGAATGTGTGCGGGGTACAGTTTTTAAACAACTTCCGGCTCAAGAGAAAACTTTTAGGTATTTATAGCACACAAGGGGAAATACCAGGTCTTCTGAAACATTCATTGAAACCCCTGTTTATAGTGTAATAGTGACCAATGAAGGAAATTCCCATTACAAAGAAAATCAAGTTTTATAAAACAAGGTAGCCCCACATCAGTCCTTTAGCAACACAAGCAGTGAAAAATTGGGAGTGTTTACATGATCCAAATTGCAGAGAAGATTTTTTTTTAGTCTGACTTAAAATTCTAAACTCTATGTTGTCAAAATACAGCTTCTCTTTCAAGGCTAATGAGATGTGTGCCTATTTTTAGCATGTCAGTAGTCAGATAAAAAGTGGAAATGAAAGCCTGTTTGGTTGTGGTCCTCAAGCATCATCAGCTTTCCCCATAAAACAAAAGGTGGAGTAGTAGAGCACTGAAAACGGCTTCACAGTTAATTGCAAGTTAACTGATTCAACAGGATCATCAGGACTGGGCTGATATATTGAGTCAATCCCTGTCCCCTGCCCTGCCTAAGTGGTGCCAGTGCAAATGCTTGTCTGGCTGCACTGAGATGTGTGTTTATTTATGTATGTATTCACCGGGGACAGGAGGCTGCACTTTCTAAGGGGAAATTTCACACAGTGATTTCTTTTTAATATATACCCACAAGCTCATTTGAACATTATCAGCTATGTAAGTTACAGCTGCCTTGAAGTTAAACCAGAGCTTTAATCTCTTTAAAAGCATGGGGTTTTTTTACACAGTCTCTAAAGTATAATCTTTGGAGGTACATTATTATAAGCCTATTTATCATTCAAAGCATATTAGCTGTTTCTTGTATAGTACTACTTGTTAGTAGGATTTTTAAAAATAAGACTTTTCTTTACACAAACCCTGTAGCAATTTAGATGAGCACTCTGATTAAAAGAAAAAGAGCTTCCTAATTAATAGTCTTGCTGATTCTCCCTATAGCTTAATTAAAATAAACAAGTAGTAGAATTTTAACATGAGCATTTCTAATAAGATTTTTTTTTTTAATCAGCTCATTTTACTCCTAATACTTCTAGCAAAAAGTGGCTTATTTCTCATTAGGCTTTCTCATTTCTCATTAGGTTTTTTCATAGGGCTAAATCCTTCACTTGTCCTGTTAGGGTAATTACAGACATATGTACAAGTTTACCTCAAAGATTGTGAAGTCCTAAAGGGGATACATTAAGTTGTTTACTTAAATTAAATGTAAGCCTGCTTTACCTTTGGGGAAACTGCTTATTTGTGCAAAAAGAAATATGGAAACCAATGACAAATTAATTCAAGTAAACTGCAAATGTGGTTAATATTAATTTTCTATTATAGGCCTTTGACTTAGTTATTTTAACTGGTACCATTTAGTACGTAAATCAAATGTTATTTACTGGCTGATTTAACATTTAATGTTTCTAATGTAAGCCATTTTTACTAAATTAAGACTGAAAAAATATATCAAAATTTTATTGCTCTCTTTTGCCTTAGATGCATTGGTTCACAATTTTACTGGGGCTGTAAGAGCTGGAGACTGTCACCACTATGAGCTGCTAGGTTTCAAAGATAAACTGTTCCGAATTACAGGAGATGCTTTACAGGTATACTGTGGACTAGAGATGCATCAATGGCAGGTTTTAATGCAGCTCCCTTAATGAGTTTTTTCTGTGTTAGTAACTGCCCAAAATTGCTGTGTCTGGAGGCAAATGGTTCATAAGTGTTATGATACATGATAATATATCATCATTCATAGGTATTAACCTAGCTCTTTGAGAACATAAATGTGGTGTATGTACCAAAAAAATCTCTCATGCTGCACTGGAAATAAAAGTCCCCACCTAGTTAAGACTGCTGATGCTATTAATGTGTGTTTTGCTCAAAAATGGGATGACAGGGGGCTTTGTTTCTGTCTACATAGAGTCCCTAAAAATGCTGCACCTACTGTGTCATTTCTGCAGCATTGATAGCTTGCTCACTGCTCCCCTTTCAGCACGTGCTGCTCCTGCCATTTTTGATGGTCGTTGCTGAAGATGTTATAAAGAGAGAAATCATACAGCAGCTCCAGCTACTGAGACTAAGTGTCCCAGGACACTGCTCATCCACAAGAAATGCAACTGTTTGCAAAGGTTTGCTCAGTCAAGCAAACAAAGCTAAGTCCTGAGCCAGCAAATGCTCCACTAACTTTGGTAGGACTGTCTCCATGTTTAAAACTGGCCATACAGACAAGATAGGGACTTCTGCAGTCTTTTGCAAGAAGCTATAAGAGAAATTGTACAGTCTAAAGACAAATATAAAGACTTTCCCTAGATTAAAATTTGGTTTAAGGGCAAAATAGGAAAGATAATCTTATTCACTGAAATGCTTATAAGTCATTTCCATGTGTAGTTACAAGTACCTAAGCAGCTCATCCTGAATCCTCCCCCTCAGCTGTAGCTTGTTTACTTTATTAGGCTATTTTGAGAGTTTCTCTTTAAATCCCCTGCACCCTTCTGCACTTAAGGTAAATTGTGGCAACCTGGTTTTTCAGGGCTGACTGTGTCCCTGCTGTTTGAGATGTCCCCTCTATAGAGCAACTGCAGTAAGTTCTCCAGGAGGCATCTCTCCACCCCTTCATTCATCCCACCAAACAGCTGTCAACAGGGGAAAAAACAACGAGGTAAGGGTTTACTATGCAGTTAGCATTTGCTCTGTCTGTTTTTATGTATTTATGTATTGTTGTTATAACAAGAATGTAGAAAGAACAAGAGAAGTCAAAAATGAGCCTTATGGCCAGAAGGACTGCCTTGCTCCCCACTCGCCAAGGTGAAACTGCTATAAGCTGTCACTTGTAAAGCAGTTAGAAATATTCCTGTTGCTTACCTTAATGTGAAGGCCACTGTTATTTCTGTGTCTCTGCAGGAATTAGAAGTAGAGAGCAGTTGTGAGGAACTTTGCTAATCCATGCATCCATCTTGTCTTGTAGAGCAGGAAAATGGGACCGGGGCAAGCCATGGAGAGCCTGCTATCAAGCATGCACTGCTCAAATCACCACAAAACAGTGCCTAGAAGATCTGTTCCAAAGGTGAACAAATGCACTGAAGTTAATATGGACTTGGAAGAGGAGAACCCCAGGGAAGATCTGAGCCTTTCTCCAACCACTGGCCTTTCTAGGAAGTCAGAGCATTGTCCAGGGAGCACATCATCTTCCCAGAAAGATGTTTCCTCTTCCTCCCAAGAACAGTCTGTCATGCCAGCTCTGCTACCACAGCTGCCCCCACCTCCACCCCTACCTCCTGGGTGCAAGGTGCCTCTTCCCCCTGTTTCCATGCCTGGCATAAATGCCCCATCACTCCCATCTCCTCATCCATGCAGCAATCCTGGGTGCAGCCATCCTAGCTGTGGATGTGGGGGGCAGCCCCACGATAGGAAGACACCAACACTGAGGATGAAGGTGCTCCACTGGCAGAAGCTCCCCTCTGACGTGGTGAGACGTACGTGCTTGTTTGTGACACTGGGCTGATGGGTTCGTGCGCTGATGTTGGGGGAATAAACCTTCACTCATAAATCAGGTCACACATGTGGTCCCATTGCTTGCTCTCAACCATAATCACAAAATGAATATGGAAAGGCAGTCCTCTGCCAATTAGTGGAGGAAATAGTAGTTTGGGAGGAGCTCTGGGCTGAGGCTCTGTGGCTGCTGAAGTTACCTTCTCTTAACCTCTCAATCTCTGTTATTTGTAAAAGGAATGTTGTGAGTCTGCACAGATTAAGGTTTGCAAAACGCTCTGAGTGTGTGGAGTGGAAATATCCTTTGAATGGTCATGTTCTGTGGTTCTCCTTAATGAATTTCTGGTGCATCATTAGTGAGTAAAATCTCAGCTGATGGTTTTGCTTTGCTTTTTATGTTCTTGCGCAGCCAAAAGGTGCATCAGCCAAGATCTGAGGCTGAAAATTCTTGTCAGTAGGGCTGGGGAATGTGTACCCTCAGGATAGCCCCCAGCTTCATTTCATACTGACCACAGGCATGTGATTTGTGTGGTGTTTCACACAAATATCCTTTGAATGGTCATGTTCTGTGGTTCTCCTTAATGAATTTCTGGTGCATCATTAGTGAGTAAAATCTCAGCTGATGGTTTTGCTTTGCTTTTTATGTTCTTGCGCAGCCAAAAGGTGCATCAGCCAAGATCTGAGGCTGAAAATTCTTGTCAGTAGGGCTGGGGAATGTGTACCCTCAGGATAGCCCCCAGCTTCATTTCATACTGACCACAGGCATGTGATTTGTGTGATGTTCCACACACAAAATAACCCTAAGAGTCTGTGGTTAGCATGTGCCAAAAGGGCTTGAAGGTCTTGTTCAAGAGGCTAGAAACACACCTCCAGTTTTGCTGCAGTTTTTAATGTTCAGTTCACACAACACAGATCTCAGTTGTTCTTCCTTGCTTATCTCCAGGACAAGGGGTCATAAGGGGCAAGAACTTGCTGCTATGACAAAATATATAAACACAGATGTAAAAAAACCTGAGCCATGGACCGCTGTCTTGTGCAGAGACACAAACTGAGATTCATCCCCAATGCATTCAGTGTCCCTGTTGCAATCTCTCCTAAAGCAAAAGGAGGTGAGATCCTGTCTTAAAGGTTCCCGTGTTGCACAAGATCATGTTTGGAAGTTCTATTTGTTTTTCAGATAGGTCCCAATGATTCTGGTAATAGTGTTGGGCTTGGGAGTCTTTATCTCTTGCAAAAAGAGATGTTTACCTAATTGGATGCACATCCCCTGTTTTGGTACCACAATCCTCCAATGTGTAGCTGGTCAGCAATAGCAAAAACAATTTGGAGCAGCCATTAAGTTCATCTTCACTGAGCCTTCAGCTCAGTGAATTGAATGTGGCACTAATCTTCCAGGTTTAATTAGGCCTCAAACCTTTGGGATGCTCTCTGTGGGAGCTGTCACTCTTAAATAATTCACATTTGTCCAGGGCTAATGAGCATCATATTTCATTCATCCTCATTTTCCCTTTTACAAATCACACTGCCTTGAAAGTGCTCCTCAACCTCTGTGGTCCATCTTGAGCTTTTATTCTCTTGCAGAAAGCCACTCCATATGGGCTGTGATGCCAAGCAGCAGCAAGGAGCTTGTGGAACCTGACTATGCAAGCTTGGAGCTTCTTTTCTCTGTCCCATCAAAGATCCCTACAGAGAAAACAGGACCAAAAATAAAGAAAACAAAAGAGGTACTTGGACTGCCCACTTTTTGTAGAAAATAGCAAAGTTCTTGGAAGTGAAAAGCCTCATTCTTTATTGTTGTCAATCATTTATAATAACAAAGTTTGAAATATTTTGAGATCCACTGTCTGAGGCTGCCTTAAAAAAAAACACAGGGGAGGTTTAGAACGAAACAAGTTGAAGTAACTCTGCTGAAGGATAGGTTTTCATCCGAGGCAGGGAGGACATGGGAATTTCAATATGAATTATAAACTGGAATAAGCAAATCAATTTCCTTCTCTCTGCCTTTGCCTCTTTCTAAAACATATCTAATAGCTGTATTGTTGTCACTGGGATTTGATTAATGAAGGTTATAGATTATATTATTACCACAAAGGAATGAATCTCAACCAATAAACAAACAAAACCTCTAGAAAATCCATTAAATCCAAGGTAAATGTATTTCTAGCTGACTGATTTTTTCCTTTTTACAGATCACATTTGTAGGTCCAAAGAAAAGCCTCCTTCTGAGTATATTTCTGAAGCAATTTAAGTGGTAAGATTTGGAGGATAACTCTGAATTACTGATTTGATGTGTCTATGTGTTTATTGAGATATTAAATGAAATTAATTTAGCAGAAATACTTTACAAGTACTAGCTTTCTTTAACAAGAAGTCAACTTTTTTCCCTTTTTTTTTTTTTTATAATGATAGGTGACAGTCTCTTTTCAGACAATATCATTTTTCAAATTAGTATTAAATCTAGAATGGTCTACAGAGTCCTAAAGAGACAATGTTCATAAATAACAGTACAGTTATGTAGAAACATGTTTTTCTTTGGTATTATTGTCATAAATATCAAATTCTGGCAGGAACTGTTAGTGAAGATTGTTGAATGGAAGTTTCAAGTCACTTCATAGCTTTTAAAGAGGCATTTCCAGGGGTTCAGATCCAAAATCATACATAGTTTTTATATGCAGTTTTTCTATAAATAGGAAACAGTTTGAATAATTAAACAAATGGAAATTTTCCAAGTCACAGCCCTCCTGGAGGGGTGGGGGAAGAAAAGAATTTGTACTAGTTTTTGGGAAAATATCTTTACTCTTAGGTTCCCTGAAACTATGGCAGGATGATGATGGATGTTCTGCTCCCTCTGCCCTTTTTGTCATGGCCCATGTTAAAAGGGTTTCAAGAGGAAACTCAGCCAAGAAATCCCTTTTCATTAAGAATAAATCAGAACGAGTCAGAGGGATGTTTTTAGTTATCATTATTCTCTTTCCATGACAAACTGCTTCTCAGTGGGGGAGAATGGTGCATAGCCTAATGCAGATGCTATTTCCTCTTCCTGTTTGATCCCTGGGTAGTGGCTGAGCTCTCCTGGGAGCAGCTGGGATCAAAGAGCTGAGTCCCACTGCACTTGTGAGGGATGAGGCTGCTCTGGAGCCTGGTGCTGCCTCTGTCAGCTCTGGTGGCCGAGGGAGCCCGGCTCTCCGGAGCCCAAACCACAGCAATCTGGAAGCATTTCAAACACATGTTGCTTGCCAAAATTTCAGGCAAGGATTTGAGCTAAAACCTTCTGTGAGCCGTTGGTTTTATCCTTGTCTTTGCTGCAGATTGTGGGGGAATTCAAATGTAAATACCTTCTCAGTGACACCGGACGCCCACAGTTAAAGCAGAACTTTGGGGTTTGCTGTGTAAATATGAACAAAGGCCAAAAAGCACACCTAAATTATAAGGAATATTGCTTTAGGCTTAAAAGAAAAAAACCTTTGTATTTTCATATCTCCACTGTAATTTTGAGGACTATGATCCAAACTATAATGGGAGGCAAGCACAGTATGAATTACTTCAGTTGCTCCTGGAGTGCCACCAGAGAGATTGAGGTCTTTTTTGCCATGTTACTCCCCCAGTGCTCCACATCATTCCTCTCCTTCTTGCAGCTCCAATGAAGAGATTGCTGCCATGATTCAGAAAGGGGATAGATCCAAGCTGGATGCTGAGGTGCTGAGACAGCTACTTAAACTGCTGCCTGAAGACCAGGAGGTACCTATTAACGTGTCATTCTGGTGGAGCTCAGTGTATTGTGTGCTCAGCCTGAAACACCTGCACTGCTAAAGCAAGAAGCTATTACTGCATCCCACATCCTTCTGCTGCATCTAGGTCAATGAAATTCCAAGGCAGAGTGGTGGGAAGTCCATACCAGCAACAGTCTGGCCTCTTCACACAAAGGTTGAGCAAGAACATGTTGGGAGACTCTACACAGGTGTAGACAAAGTTCTGCTCTCCATCCTGTTATTTTAATTAAGTGGATGAAGCAGAACAGGATTTGTAGACTTAGGTGAATTGAGAGCCTTTCAGAGCAAGTTTCAAAAAGGAGTAAGGGAAAGGACCCATCTTTTTAAAGGGTTTCTGGGTATCTGTGCATTATAGCTTCCTGAATCTCTGCCTACAGGTCAGGAATTCATCCTAGGAGATGCTGTACAAAGGCAAAGGACCTTCCAGTCAAGATAAAACCTACATGTTTGCCCTTGCAAACCAGTTCATATGTAGAATTTATTGTTCATCTGCTTTATTCCCATTGCCTATGCACACAGCAAGTTCAGAAAAGCAAGTTTCATGCCTGTAAGAAGAAAATGGCACCAGAAATGTTTGTGTGGTTATTTTCCTTGCTAAATTAAAATGTGTGGTTATTTTGCTCTTTTATTCCCTGTTAGATAAATAGCCTGAAATCTTGCAAAAAAGAAAAATCACAGCTGGCAAATGCAGATCAGTTTTATCTCCATCTTTTGGAAGTTCCCAGGTTAGCAAAATCTTCCTTGTCTCTTTCCATGAGTGTGGTTCTTACAAGACTTGTCCATAAAAATTAACGCCTCTGTTTCTTGTGCTAAAGGGATGTTCCTGACATCCAGTCTTCAGGATAAATCATCTGACTGCTATTTGTGGTCCTTGTATAAGAATTATTTTTTTCCTTCCCAAAGGCCAGAGAGACTTTCAGACACCTTTGGCAAACTACAGTTAAAATAACCTTGGTATGAAAAAACCCTTGACTGTTGAACAGCTATTCCTGTGTGGCGTGAAGCTGCAGACTGAATCCTGTCACCAGGCTGCTGATTCACTCCACCCCTGGGCTACAGATCCCAGTTCACCCACTGGAGAGCCCACAAATCCCAGAGTGAATCACAGCAGTGCCTGTGCTTTCACCACCTCCCCAGTTTTTACCAAGTCAAATGAGGTGCACACAGAGAACTCTTTCTGCTGCTCACAAAAAGATGGTGATATATTATAATTAATAGCAGTAGCTGTCCATAAATCTGAGTAGTTGCCATGCCACAACCAGAGATACTTTTTTGAAAATGTGGTGGTGAAAATGGGGCTTTTCATTTTCTTAGACTTCTAGCTAGATTTAAAAGTGCTTTAGAAAATGTTTTCCTTTCACAATATTAATCTGTGATGAAGCATAAATGTCATTAAAGGACATCTCTGCCAAAATATTTCAAATTTGTTTGTGAAGTTAGAAAGAACTAAAATCCTGGCTGGTGTTGCCCAGGAATTGTAAAAAGTTATGGCCTCATTATGCAAGGTAGCCACTGCCAGATGTCAGTCCAGCATTGCTTTCTGAAAGTGGAGATGATAATAGTTTCTAGGACATCTTTGGAAATATCTGTGTTTGATTTATTTATAATCCAGCTCTCATATGAGAGCATTAAGGAGACCATAAGAATGTTGGTACTGCGCTTTGCCTAAAATGGATGATGCTCTTGCTGAACACAAGTCAATTAATCAGGCCCGTGGGATTTGTTTTTTGTGGTGTTTGTTGGGGTTTTTTCCACTGATCTCTTTTTAGCTACCAGCTGAGGATTGAATGTATGCTGATTTGTGAGGAAACAAAAATTCTGCTGGAGTGTTTGTGGCCAAAAGCACAAGCCATCAGGACAGCCTGTGAAAGTAAGTACATCAGTGCTGCATCAGTGCCCGGGTTCAGCCACTTTCTTTTACTTGATTAACATCAGTGGTAGCCTATGCTATAATCTAATCAAAATTAACCTTTTAATTGCTGAATGTGTAGCAAACATCAAAATGATTCTGCAAATTCCTGCTCCTAGAATACATTCTGAAGAACTGCAGTTTGTGCTGTTCTGCTCTGAAGTAGTAGTTCTGAAGAGAAATAAGGAAATTTCCTTCATCAGAGAATCACAAAATAGTTTGGGTTGGAAAGGGCCTTAACAATGATCCTGTTCCAACCTCCCTGCCATAGGCAGAAACACCTTGCACTAGACCTGCTTGCTTAGAGCCCTACCCAACCTGGCCTTGAACACTTCCAGGGTTCACAGAATCATTTCAGTTGGAAAAGATCTCTAAGATCACTGGGTCCAGCCTTTGACCCATCAAAACCTTATCAACTAGACTTTAGCACGTAGTGCCAAGTGGTTTCTTGAACACCTTCAGGAATGGTGACTCTGCCGCCCTGGACAGTTCATTCCACTGCTTAACAACTCTTTCTGTGAAAAATTCCTCCTGATGTCCAACCTGAACCTCTCCTGGTGCAGCTTGAATTCTCTCATCCTGTCACTGGGAGAAGAGGCTGAACTCCCTCTGACTACAACCTTTCAGGGACTTGTCAACAGCAGTAAGGTCTCTCCTGAGATGGACATGGCAGTGCCAGATCCTGTCTGAATATAGGTTACATTTTTGTGTGCAGAGGAGATTTTTGTCCTTAACAATGAATCAATGCCAGTTTTTCCTGTAGTGTGCCCTGATGCAGTCCAGCTTAGCTCTGTGGCGGAGCAGGACACAGTGACATACCAGAATCTGATGTGGCTGCCAGAAAAAGGCATCCCAGATGATGTTCACTAATATTTCAGGAGACCCCTCCACCCAAAATTAGCCCTGGTTTTAGTTTTAAGTTGTCTCTTTATTGAAGATACTCTTGCATTCCAGCTTCAGTTCAATGGTTTCAGAGAGTCATTGATCTCCTGTTAAACACTTAAACTGCCAGCTTTTATATTTACACACAAAACAGGGCTCTACCTGGATGTCTGATGTCAGTGCTGTGGTTACTCTTTATTGGGGTGCAATCAACAGCTCTTTGTAGTCCCACCCTGACATCCCTGCTCCCCCTCCATCTCATTGTGAGGGTCAGTGTTTCTGTTCTAATTCTGCCAAAAACTCTACTCTCACCCCAGATTCTCCTGTGAAAATATGCATCTTGTGATCATCACTCTCACTAACAATGATAACGAGGCACAAAGCCCTTTGCTTTTCTTAACTAGAATAATATGTGCTGGGAATGAGGACTATAGACTTTCACAAGTTTATATACTTTCTTGTGTGTGGTCTTGTATTCTTCTTCATAGGGCTGCTGCAGGGTTGACACATCTATACTCCAAAGGTAATGGAAAAACTAGTTTTCCATCTACTTGTAAAGAAAAGATCACAATAGAAAGTTATTCATTTGACTTCCATTCAGCTGATTTATTTCTGTTACTGGTATTTTTCCAAATCCATAACAATGGCTTGACATAATCTTGGATGAAAATTTTGTTACCATCACTGCCAAACCTAATGAAAATCCTATTTCAGGTAATTTAATTTTATTTATTGAAAATGCCTCTCTTTGTATTCTTTAGCAATTCTTACCAGTCACCGACTGCCAGTGTTTTGCCAATTGATTCTTAAAGTTGGAAACTTTCTGAACTATGTAAGTAAAGTGATTTCTTTACTTGTTGTATTCTAAAGATAACAGAAAATAATGCAATACTTGAAAACTGAAGGAAGGAACTTTTTCATGTATCTTCCAGGGGCGTCACAGTGGAGATGCTGGAGGTTTTAAAATTAGTGCCTTGCTCAAACTGACAGAAACAAAAGCAAACCAAAACAACATTACTCTGCTTCACCATATTTTGGAGGTACAACAAAACTTAAAAGAAATTAATCTTGTGTGCACTCTCAAATATTAATTCCCCAGAAGCTAAGAGGCTTTTACCTCAGTAATACCCCACTACAGGTACCTGGAGGGTAAGCCTCTGTGCTGGAAATACCATGCAAACTTTTCCACAGCTCTCTGTGCAGATGAGATGACATCCATGCACAGTAATATTTAGAGAGGTAACACTAGGTTTCCTTCCTCAAGTTCACTTGACATGTCTGCTTGCTGTTTTCTTTCTCTTCTTCAACTGCTCCCTTGTGTTGACACATATCTCAAATGCATCTGTCAAATTAAATTTATTTTTGTGGTATGAAGACAAAAATCTCAGGTCAGCCTGCACACTGTGGCAGCCCATGGGATGTCAGCCTCAGCACTTAAAATGAGTCTCTTCCTTCTTTTTAACTCCCTGTGGATGCCAACATGAGAAAAAGAATGAACAAGACTAAATTTATCCCTACGTTTATAAGAATGAAACTTGAAGTGTTAAGTTTTTAGTCCTGATGTTGTCCAGCTGAAAAACTTTCATGCTCTTTGACAGCCTCTATAAGATAACCATTTTTTCTCTTCAATTTTAGGAGGTTGAAAAAAAACATAGAGATCTCCTGCAGCTTCCCAGAGATCTTGACTTTGTTTCCAAGGCAGTGGGGTAGGACATTATTGTTTGTTTTTGTCATGTATGAATTGCCAACCTCTTTAAAGCCAGCAAGGAGCTGAGTCATTTTATGATGGTGTAATAAGGTCACAGGATTTCTCTGCTGTAGGAGAGAGTGGTTCCCTTCAGCACCAAACAGTGTTGAAATTTTTATAGTTCAACCTGGTTAAGACTTTTAGGTGGAGCTCAGTATGATTTTTCTTTCTGTGGATCCAGTACAACTTTAGAAGAAAACTTTGTAAATAGTGAATTTCCCTCATTTTCAAGGAGCAGAGTCCTCTTCCACATATTGCAATAGAAACATATCTTCCCTGAGGTTTCTCAGTCAGTTCAAGAAGTGTTTGGACAATATTTTTGGGGCACACAATGTGACTCTTGGGGATGTCCCTGTGCAGGGCCAGGAGTTGCAACTTGAGGATCCTGGTGGAATCCTCAATATTCAGCACATTCTGTGATTTTTAGGTGAATGTCCATCTGAAGGTACAAAGCTTATGTAAGAAGGGAATGATTGGGGTGGTTTACTGGCAACTGGGGGGGACTTATCAGAGCTGACTATCAGCATGGGTTTCTAATACATGTGGGTAGAAAGTCAAAAGTCTCCAGAATCAGGTTTTTTCTTTCTCCCATTGCCAGCTCTTTCTCTTTAACTCAAAGGAATCACATGTAGATATGCTCAGTTACACCAATCAGAATCCACATTTGTAGCACCAGGATTAACATTTTTAATCCTGTTATGAATTCAGAGGATTCACAGGAACCTTGTAGTGATTTAGATTTCATTGTAACTCAAAGAAGAAGTAACTTTTAAATCTGCCAATGGATTGACATTTATTATCTAGCTGCTAAATAATTTTTTGAAAGTGTTTTAATTCCATAATTAAACAGAAAAACACTGTGGCTTAACACTGTGAGTTACCTTTGCAGAAGATAAACTGAATGCTGTTTTTGGATTGTGTTATAACAGAAATTCTTTTCCGGACTGAAACTAGATCTTTCTGGCCAATGATATAATTGTACTCCTTGTATAATGTAATTGCCCTCTACTTTAATCAAACTCTCAAACTTACAAAATTGATTTGCTAATTAGCCTGTGGAGAACTGTGCACGGTGCAAATCCTGCAAAGGACTCTCCGAATGCTGCTCACATCTGGATGCACCATGAAACACCAAGCCAGGTTTTGCTGATTCAGTAAATTTTGTCTGGCCCAGAGAGAGCTCAGAACATCAGAAGATGTTGGTTTGGCAGTGGTTGTGTTTGGATCTCCACACAAGCTAAAGTAACACAGAGAGGAGATACAGTTTTGGACTATAAATAGATTGGGGAGAAAAGGCAAGGAGGGAAAAGAACCAGCTACATAAGGACGGTGTTGGCACAGGGGAGATGAGCTTGTGTTGCCTGTGAATAAAAATAGGCTGGAATTTTTCTGGAGTTTTTTGAATACTCGGACAGTGAGGTTCTTCCACAGTCCATCCAGGGAGGTAGTGAGGGCAAAAGCATAGAGTCTTTCTTAGATGAGGGTTTGTGCACATGAAAAAGCATTTATACAGAAAAGAGCTACCTGCAAAAGCAGGGTCTGGGCTGGACAATTAATTCCATGTGCATTTGCAGAGATGATAATGTTTATTATAACCTTTGAAGGGGTAAGTCTTTTGTTTGCATTAACTTAAATGTACTGTCCCTTTTGTGGACCTTTCAGAATCCACATTGACGCCATGCAGGCCGAGGCAGGTGCCAATTTGAAGAAACTGCTGGAAATAGAGAAGCGTTTATTTTTGTCGACAGATGATTTAAAAATACAGCATGGAAAATCTGTGCAAGTAGGTAATGTGAGTGTGACACGTTTCCCATCTTTCTTCCTAAGCACTCTCTTCTTAAAGGCAGTGTAATTCAGGTTACAACTGATTATAAAGCCCTGTGGGAAAGGGGTCATTATACCCTCCCACTGTGCCCTGATGGAAGGAGTATCCCAGATGTTCCTCCTTTCTGTAATGTGGTACTGGGATAAGGAAACAGCTGAGGACGAGACAGATTTTTCTGTGGGAAAAAGAAAGGAAGGCCCTAAAAATGGAATGTAGGCTGCAACTATAAATGTGTATAGTGCAGCACAGAAACATGCTTTGTCTCTCTGTGCTTTGTGAGGAAAAAAGTGGATAGATTTGCAATATGCTTTTCCCTCCCCCCCCCCAAATCATATTTCCTAACATCCTAGATTTTTGTATTCTCAGAATGGGTCACTTAACTAAAGCTGTAAGGCAGAAATCCTGCATGTCCCTTGCTCAGTCATCCCAGGCTGTGCCACATTTACGCATGGTTGTGTGATTAAATGAGGGAAAATGCAGATGATTCAATTAAAAAATAAATATCATACATTGTGAACCTGTCTTAGTTGTTAGTTTTTAAAAAACTGACTGCTCTCTGTTATGTGGCTGAAGTCTTCTGGGCAACTCAGAATATGCTACTTTTTAATATGTATAAATTGTGTTACAAAATGTGTCTCAGGGCAGCCTCAATGCTTCAAAGGACCTGCAGAAGGAATTTGCCACCATTGAAAAGAAGAAGGAAGAACTTGCAGATTATCTTTGTGAAGACCGAAAAAATTTGTCTTTGGAAGATGTATTCAACATAATGAAAACCTTCAGAGAGATCTTCCTCAAGACATTACAGGTGGTTTGCCCTTGTGACTGTTTAGAAATAGGTTGAGAACTATTTTTTTTTTTTTAATCAAGCAATAACTTTTATTTCCTTCTACTCTAAACTGGGCTATGTAACCCTGGTTGCAGAAGTAAATGAAAGTAATGTGCTTGCAAACTGCAGCAGAAAATGAGTATGTGGGCAAATATAAAATTTGGGGCTTTTTTTGTTTGTTTGTGGGGTTTCATTTTGTTGATTGATTGGGTTGTTTTTTCTTTTTTTTGGGTGGGGGGAGGAGGGGTTTGCTGTGGAGAACAGTTTAAGTAATTTCTCCCACTGAAAATTATTAACCAGTAATAATGTCCTCAATGTAAGAGGACCTCTGTGGCATGTGAAAGAATGAGCAACCTGACATGCTTTATAGACTTTGCTGATAGACAAAAGGTAAATTTTCCAATATGCAAAGCCTAACTGGAAGGTGTGTTTATGTGTTGGTATTTCATTGTACTAGTTAGCTCGAAAGAGTGTGTTTTGTGTTCCACAAAACCCTTCTGAATCTCCAAATGGATTCTATTTCTTAACTTGTAGGACTTCACTCCTTGCAATAAGGAGTAAGAAAACAGCAACTTCACCATAAAAGTTGTGTAGAGCACCTTCCAATTTGTAAATGCTCTAGTAAACCTCTATTTCATTTCCCTTATAACACACTTCACACCTGGACTAACATACTTTAGGGTTTTCTTAATGCCAGGTGATAGTGGCTTCACATTCATACATATTTAACAGCAAGAATCACCCATTCCTGGGCTGACTCCAGGAGAGCCTCAGCCTGGATAAACCTTCTGTAGAGAAAACCATCTGCATTAGCAAGAATACACACAGCTCTGCTGCCAAGAGAGACTGGCAGCTGGGGCAGTCTTCAGGGCAGATCATAGATTCAGATGAAAACAATGAAATTTCTGAGGAAGTTCTAGAAGATGAAAGACAAAAAATATATCCTCTACTATTCCCACTACCTGCTTCTCCAGTAAAGCACTGAGCTGAAATTTTCCAAGCAATGCAGCTATCCAGGCTCTGAAATAATGTGATACTGCCACAGATAGTCTGGAAAATTAACCCTATAAACCACAGATGTTTTGGCAATATGCTTGATCCTTACAGTTCCTAAAACTTTAGGCACCAAGGAAAGAACTAAGAGAGTCAAGAACATAATGGGTCAGCACCTGTGGAGAGCTATACTGGAAATTTACTGTGAAAGGTAATTTCAGCAATGGCAGTTCTTTCAAGAAACAATCCCAGTAAAGGTTATGGAGTGTCCTAGTACAGCTGCAGGAGATTCAAACTACATTTATGGGTGCTTCTTGCTCACAGCCAGGTCAGAGCAACTAGAAAGAAGCTTCTTTTTATATCCCAAAATGTAAACTCCCTTTCATCTCGTTTTGAGTTCAATTTCTCAGCAGCACCTCACCTCAAAGGTACCATAGCTAATAATAGCCATGTTGTCTGCACCTCTTTTCCACTGCAGACCTAGAATTAATCTCCTCTTCCTCTTGCCTTGCTTTCTTACTACTTCACCACAGTAAAGATATTATTTGTACTTGAAACAGCAACATGCTGAAAAGCTGAAGGTTTTAATTTCTAAAGCATCTTTTTATTCTGTGATTTTGATTTTTACACTAGAATCAGCCATAGGCATCATCACTTCCCAGTGCCATTTATTTTAAGCTTTAATGCTAAGGTGTAACTTTTATTTTGAGATGAGTCTTCTGTGCAATGCAGGTCTCTTAGCACTGCCAAAATTGTTAGTGCTATCTTTCCATTCCCACATCAAATAAAAAGGGAAATAGTTTCGATAAATAGTGATTCTTCATTTCTCCTAAGCTTATCTACAGAGATTTGGGGTTTGTTACTTTGCTCAAACAAAATCTTTCTCCCTTCCCTGAGGGTTCTTTCTGATGTCTTGTCCTTCAGGTAACAAAAAAATTGAGTTACAAAAATGGAATTAATTTAATAAGACTCTGCCATCTTTCTCTCCATCTACCTGGAGGAAAAAAACCCAAATCAACAAAGCCTTTCCAAATACCCAAATGATATCCAAAACTGACAGTGAAAGGAAGCAAGGGAGCTGTTTTGTCACCCAGAGCTGATGACTCTTTCACCAGTTCTCAAAAAATAAAAGAAGCAGATGGCAGGAGGAAGGAGACAGGGAGAAAATAGCTCCTCAGCTCAAAGACAAAAAAATCAGAAATGGAGTTTTGCTGAGAACTGAGTGGTAAAATTGTGGGGGAAAGAATCACTGTGTGATTATAGGGAATTGTGGGAAACATTTGATTTCCCTTAGCATTTGCAGCTGTTCATAGAAGGCACCTCCCAGCAAAGAGACGGTGTAATCTCAGGAAAAGGAGGAAAAAAAATGTTTCACAAAATCTGCTCTAGGAAGTATTCAGTTGATGACAGAGGTTATACAGACAGCTCTGCACAGGGATAGCTCCTCTGTGTCCTCCCCTAGGATAACCATGCTGGAGCAGATGCTCTTCAGGAGGGTGCATATGGTGTTGGAACAGGATGTGCTTTAGATAGTATGGGGATAAACAGTTGTCCTGGAGCATCTTTACATTCAAAAATCAAGCAAGTATCTAACATCCCACAAAGTGCAAATCCAAAGTGACTCCCTCTTTCACTGAATCTCATCCCTGTAGCTGCCTTCACTAATCCAGGAAGGTGGAGAAGGGATTGTGAGTATTCATTTCTCTGCCCTACTACCACTGTACCTTTTTGGACTTTCTTGTGTTGAAGAAACTTTAAGTGTGTTTACATTGAATTGTTGTGTTGTTTGGGTTTGTTTTTTTTTTTACAATTTTTCTGAAGAAAAATTTGGTTCAGGCTTGCTCAATTGATAAATTTATTCCTAATGTGTTTTAGCTTGCTCTCACTGCTGTGTGTGCTGTTCAATTAGCAGAACAACATATTCCTGAATTCACCTCCTTTATTTCTTATGGCATATTACATAGAGATTCTCCCAGGGCCCACAAATCTGCAAATCTCTCAGCCATAGTATCCCAAAGATGTTATGCTAAGACAGCAGGAATTTATCAGGAAAGCACATAGGAGCCCTATACTGATGGAAGGCTTCTAGCCTCTCCATAAAACTTCACCTGTATCCCATTTTTTCAGAAGCACCATCTATTTGGGGCAAATGGATCATTTTCTTTCTCTGTCAAGAGTACACACATTTTTTTTCTTTTCAAGGCACCCACTGACAGTTTCCACAACCTTGAGCAACCTAGTGCTCCTATATTTCAAACAGATTAACTCTGTTACTGCTCACAAGTTTTCTTTATTTGTTTGAAAGTTCCTTTGGACCAAAGAATCCTAGATTTTTGATTTCTATAAAGGCTAGTTCTATAAACTTGTGCACATTTTCTTGGACTTGTTCAGCTCATCTTATGGAAATAGTGGCAGATGATCCATAGCAATCAAACAGATTTATCACTATCATAGGAAATTGTATTTTCTGCTTCAAACTCTCTGCAAAGCAGACCACACATGTCTCATCAAAAATCTTGTCTGCACCAAATCGTCAGCATCTTCCTGAATGTTATTAGGTTGTGTGATATGACACAGCAGCCTGTTAAGTACTGATCTACTTGAAATGTGTGGATTAACTACTCACTGGTTGCAATCAAAAGCAGGCAAGCTTCCAGGTGGGATGGCAATGTTCTGGTGACAAATGCAGCTCTGGAACAAGAACTGCAGGAGCATTTAAGAAAATGGCTTTTATCATCTTTGTTATACTACAGTTATCTCAGATATTCAGAACTACCTTCTCCCACTGTTGTGTTAGTTATCAAAAGCCAGGAATACTCTTCCACTGAATAATTGTCTTCTTTTGCTAGCAGTAATCATTCTGATCCTTATTTCCTCGATTAATTGTACTATTCTGGTACCAGCAGCTCTGTGGAGACCAGAATCCTGCCTATCTACATAAATCCCAGCAGGATTTATGCCATTCTGGCAATTGTGTGAGTGGTACCAATAAACATCCAGCCTGGACTCTGGCTCTGAACTGTAGTGCAGAAATACTACTGGCAAATTTAATGAGAGCCTGAAGAGAAACTGTGAATTGCTGTTTAACACAGCTGAGCAGCTCCTGAAAATTCTGGTAGAAATCCCTGAATACAAACAAGGTTGCTATGGGATAAATCTCTAGAATGCTAATTAAGTTAAACTAATGTTCTCTATTGTGGACAAAGGGACTAATTAAGAAGAATGCATTTCAGTCCATAGTTGAAAGTTGCAGTTAAAGCTGATGAAATAGTTTGCTGGTAACATCATCACATGGATAAGGCCAAAGGGATTGACCAGGAAGCTCTGTTCTGCTATTTACCCTCAAACCCCAGCAGCTGAGAGTTTCAAGTGCACACAGGGCATGTTCAGAATACCTATTCATTGCAAACTGAGAGCTTCTTAACAAGCTTTTCCTTCAGAAACTCTTATTTATTGTTTTATTTGTCATTCTGTCTGAATGCAGGAAAATCAAGAAAGGAAGGAGCAAGCTGCAAAATCTGAGAAAAGGAAGAAATGTTTTAAAGGAGAAGATGCAAAGAGGCTAAAGGGAGAGTATGGAAAGTGTCATACATTTAGCAATTAATTGTTTTTATTAGCCAATCTTTTCTTAATTAGAAGGAATTTATCTGTTAGGTCTGGCAGATCTGATGCAATGAGAGTGACTTAGATGATGTAGTTATCAAGCAGATACACAGTGAGACATCAATTATCAATTTTCAAGTGCAAGTGAATGCTTGGAAGAAATCATGATAGGGATGTTAGAAAAAAATACCACTCCCAATGAGCAAGTTTCTCCTACTTTGCTCAGAAGTGGAGGATATCCTGCTATTGTTCTGAATAGTTCTTGGGAGACTTTTAGGGTTATAGAAAGCTGCACACACTTGAACTTCATGCAGCACAGCACAGTGTTATTGTTACCACAACATCTGCCTTCTGATCAGAGATCTGATTCCTTTAAAGGAGTTATGTCAGATCTTGAAGAAGTGTCTGTGCTGATTGATGCAGAAAAGCACTTGCTGTGCTGAGCCTCCTTGGGTGTGAAGCATGTCCAGTGCTAATATTGGTATGTGTATATTTTAAATTTTCATTTTGGCAAATACTTGGCATCCACTTTTATTGAAGGTTTCTGCCAATAACATTTGGTTACAATTCTTGGTTCTTCAGAGCACCACTGCCAAGAAGCCATCAGAAGCTACTCCATCTGAGTGGAGTTCATGTAAATTTTATGCTAGATGCTCAACTCTTGGAAAACTTATTTTTCTTGTATCTGGTGTCTAAACAGATGGCCTCCTTTGAGATCCTTTTTCAAGACATTCACTTTTAGAAATACATTTTTAAGATACATAAAATCCATTTAAAACTGACCAAAACAAAGTTTTCAATATTGTCTTGTCAAGTTCTACCACAAATATGTTTTAAATACTTTGCAATTATAACATACTTAATGTAAAGCTGCAGGTTAAAATAAAAAAAAAATTAAAAAAAAAAAACAAACAAAAACTTTTTGCTACAAATACAAAAAAGTAACCTAGTATATGATAAAATAAAGTATATGATAAAATAAAATCAGGAAGCAACATTTATCAGCTGTAAGAATTAGAGGTGTGCTTCAACCCGGTAAAGAAAAGGATCACCAAACCAGAAGAACCTTCTGTATTTCCAGGAGACAGTTTGGGTGGAACTGTCATTATTTTTGTTCCTTTTTGAGAAGGTGGATTTAATTCTTGGGGAGTATAAACTTGAACATAAAGAGCATTTAGAGTCTGAATTATTTTTCAGTACTGATTTTAGAGAACTGTGCATAGCAGTGGTGACAAAGACAATCTGGAACTTTTAAAATCTATTTTAATCTCAGTCAAAGTACGGTGACAAAATAGCAGAGAGTATCAGATGCTGAAGCTCATCTTAAAATTCTTCATTCTATGTAAAATAGGTTTTTTGGGATTTTTCTAGTCATATAATCAGCAAGTTAAGGAACTCTTTTCTGAAGCAGGGAATGAAAAGACAGTAATCTGGTGAACCCCTATCAGCCTGTGCTTACAGGATTGTCAAGGCCTGGTTCCATAAAGAATGAAATAACCCTTTAACTTTGCAGGTATCTCCCTTAATGCCAGTGCCACACAGCACACAGGGCAATCCTCTGCAGGGATCTTTAAAGGTCCCAATCCTGCAGTCTCTGAATCTCTGACCTTAAGTCCAGTCACATGCTCTGTCAGTGTGAATATCTGGTTTGTCCAGTTGTCTGAGGATCATTTCTCTGCAGCTGACAGATCTGCCAGGGACAGCACACAGCAGCAATGTCCCTTAGGGCCAGCAATAATGTCACTCTGGATTTCAAACAGGAGAGTAAAGTCAGAAGCACCCATTGCTGATGTATTCAGTGATTACAAGTGAGGGCTTCAGCTGCTGGGAACAAAACTGAATCAAAAACTGTTACCAAAATTCAAGTGGAGGGTACTATTTAGACAACTGAGCAATATCTTACTTGATTCCATACATTAGAAACAACTTTTCTGTGAATAAGATTTAAGATAAGATTTCCAAAATAATTTGGTGACAGACTCATGCTGATTGCAGGGACTCAGGCATTCAAGGGCTGGGTTTTTTTTTAACTCTTCTGGACATGTTTATATATGTTGGTTTGTTTGTTTTGTTTATATGTTTATATATGTTGGGGTTTTTTTTCTCTCCACATGCTTCATAGTGAAATAAGCAACTCCTCTGCTTTATTTTCTTCAGTTTCTGTTGCAGTAGCTTTCATTACTAGGCATTTAAATTCTTCTGGAGAATTTTTCAGATAATTGCAAGGACTATATTTTATATGTTACTTCAAGAAAAATAACATATATTGTATATATGTTACTACAAGAGAAATAATATCTAGAGGTTTCTTTAGCTAACCGAGTGGAAAAATTGGGTGTTTCTAATGGAAATTTGGGGATACAGCTAATGACCAGAGTAAGCAACAGAACAAGAACACTTAAGAACAAAACATGAAAATATGCATTTAAATATCTGCTGAGAATTTACATGTGCCACTATAATACTGTAATTGCAGCACAAAATGAAATGTTGTTAAAAGATAAAGAGCAGGTAAGTTTTGATGAACAGTACAGAAGTTCCAGAGCATAACTGCTGTCATTACACATAGAAAGCAACTGCAAAAGCAGACTCCTAATCCATTTCCATATATTGATATATCCAGGGTCAAATACAAGAGCTTTCTTCTTGCAAAATTCTTATTGTCTGTTTTAACACAGGCCTTACTTGTTTGGCTGTAAGAAACAAGCTGATATATGATAAAATGTCACCAACACAAATTGCTCTTGCAATAGCAAAAGCATCCAGTCTTCAAGAACTGGCGGAATCTGCTGATATTCTGCTGCTAAAATCTTACTGGGTCATTGTTCTATTGCTTGAGTTGGCTTTTATAAAGCATGTTATAATGATTTAGAAACTATGTATAAAGGATAAGTACAACTTTCAGTGCAGAGTTTACTTACAACTGCATTGTATTCCAGTATGTTTTTGTAACCCAGGATGAATTTTACTTTTGTATATCTTCATTTTAGTAAACAGAGCTAAACAAAATTTGTGAGGCTTATTAGTTGAAGATTTAAATGACATACTAGCAAGTGAGATCCTGAGCAAGTGCTTTTCTTGTGCTGATAGTGAATACCGTAATGATATTTTTATTTTATTTAAGTGCAAATGACAGGACAGATTATCTGGATCTTAATCTCCTAAAAAGACGGGGAATAAATGAGGGGGGAAAAAAGCTTCTTAATTGCATCAGGCAGTATAAAACTGCTAAGCAGTTAAATTAATTCCCCGTGAGCTCTAGAAAACCGGAAAAATTCTTTAAAATAAAAAAAAATTCTTGACCCTGTACCTGTAATCTTGTACGCTCTTGGGTGCCATTCTGTACCCAAGAGTTCAATGAGTGCCACAGTTTTTTTACCAAGAGCCTGGCAGACTTCAGGCCATGCTCTCACAGGCATAAATGAGCATAACCATACTGCAATGCTCCTTTAATTTCTTTTTAAATCTACATCCCCCTGCATAACCTCCACCTCTTTATTGGCTGGAAAGATTCGAGTTGAGATCATTTCATTTAAATGTGTCTTTAAATCTTTCCACAGGTTTTATGACATCGTATTTCTGTGTATAATGTTTACTCAAATAGCTGAAATGATGTGAAGAAACCTCTAGTTTTGGTATCAGCTTGATTATTTGCTGGGCAGAGAGAAAGAAGTTATAGGTGTCCCATCCCTGGGAGTATTCAAGGCCAGGCAGGATGGGGCTTGGAGCAACCTGGTCTGGCAGCAGGTGTTCCTGCCCATGGCAGAGGGGTTGGAATGAGGTGATCTCTAAGGGCCCTTCCAACCCAAACCATTCACCCATTAAAGGTTTCCATCTAGGATGCCAAGACAAAGTAATGTTCACATCTCTAGTTGGCAAAAAGAGATCTAAAGCAACAATGTCTGTCACATCCCACCTGAAATCCTTAAGTCCTCAGGCAATCTGGAGTGACAGTCCAAATACAATTTTGTGGGGTATTTGCTCCAGTTTATACATTCAGTGTTCATGAGGGAGGGATTTGGCAGCAAAGCCACCTGATGTGAGAGCTTACAGCTGAATGGGGAGCACACTCCCAGTAAGTGAGTAAGTGATTGCAGGTTTAGGTGGCAGCTGAACAACTTCTTAAATGTTGCTGAACTGTTTGACCCGGGCATCTAAACAGGTGTTCCTCTCAATGTACCTTTTGAGAGTTTGGGCCAAAGTCTTTAGAAAATACCTACAGCTCTGGGACCTATATAGTTAGTAAAGTTGGTCTAACTCAAATCAGTTAATGTTGAATCATTTCTACCTAAAATCTTCTCAAAAATGCCCAAGGATAACAGCAATCCTGAAATCTGGCCAAGCTGCTGCTGTGCTCAAATGTGATCCTTATAAGTAGTGTTGGAGCAAAGATGGTCTTATTCACAGCTTTTGTTTCAAGCTTATTAAAGCTTTACACACCTGTCCATGCTTATCAGATTAGTTTGTTAATCTAATAAAACACGCAAACACTTTTCATTTCATCCTACACACCACAGAGAAAACACATTACCAGTCCCTTGTAATTTGCAGCAGGCTTTACATATTTGCAGGCTGTTATCATGTCACCTTTCGTCTCCTTTTTACTGGACTAACAGCTTTTCAGCCTAGGGCTTTCCTAGTATTTGCATCTCAGGATTTTCCACACCTGTGTTCATGCACTTGTGGATCTCTTCCTGATTTTCTTCAAATGGATCTCATCTTCCCCACTGTGCAGTGCTGGATCTTCAGCAAGGTTCAGGACAGTGAAAGGACACCTGCCTGCATTTCAGAGGTTGTTATTCCATCTCAGCAAGATATTTGTTTTCTTCTGCAACCATGTTAACATTTTGACCCTTATTCAGAGAGGCATCCTGCTCTCTAACATGATGCTTGTTGCTTTCATTTTCATTCACCTGCACATTCAATAAATACTTCAAGTCTCTCACAGAAACGGGAAATAAAATGGAACCACAAATACTGCCTTTCTGATTTGATATGTACTTTATCCAATTAATTAGTTCTTTATTACTTTCCAAGTATAGATCCTCATGAGCTTTTGCACCATTTTACTATTTTTATCAGGGATATAAACAAACAGGTGTTTGGTAAAAATGCAGTTCTGAAAAGAAACAGTATCGTTTGGGTTAATTTATTCTGAAGTAAATCTAAAGTGCACTGCTTTAATCATGTGCATGTATTTTGCTCTTATTAGTCACCCAGAACTAAAAAGCACTGCAGTTTTTTATCTGAGAAGGCAAATGCTTGATGTTTTCCCGTGAATTTGCAAAGGTCAAGTGTTGCCAGATGAATTGGTTTTAATGGAGGAGCTTTAAGGAACAGGGAGCTAATCTGAGACAGCAATTCTGATTACTGAACTACCAGCTCATTCCCTTCTTTATCAGAGCCCAGCACCAGGTGACTCACAGGGGACAAGGCTGCTGCCTTCCTGTGGCACTTACAAGTCTCATGCACTCTGCATGACCTCACTGTTAATATCTTACTAAATTTAAAAGTCAAACATTTGCTTTTAACTGAGCAAAATCTACCTTGGAGATCTGTTTGTTTTTTCCATCTCACACATCAAAATGTATTTAAATCCATTGATTTCAGTGGACTTAAGTTTCCTTTTCACTTGCTGTTAGAAGTGTGGCACTTGGTGTCTCACTTCAGGTAATTAACCTGCTTCGTTATTCTTTCTATGATTAGTTAAATCATTTGAATTTTTATCATGAGAAGTGTTCTCCTAGTTGATTAGTTTGCTTTCAAAGTGTCCAGCAGAACAGTTTACAGAAACAGAAGGTTTGGCATTGGTGGCACAATGAAAGAAAATAAAACTGGAATTTATGACCATCTCAGAAGGACAGTGAATGTACCTTTTTGGAAGATACATGAAAGTTATTCATTGTGGCTGAGGTCCACAAAGACCAAATAGCAGAAAAGTCTATCATCTCCTGTCAAAAAGACTGGAGTCTGTCCTTAAGCAGGCCAATTTACACGTGGTCACATCAGGATGATTTGCTTTCAAGAAAACCAGACCACAACCAAAACCCAACCAAATGCAAGAGCAACAATAACATTAATATGGAAAAATATCTGAGTTCTATACTACTAGGTATAGAGTACCATAAAGAGAGAAAAAAAACCAAACATGCAAGAATGGCTATGTTAATTATAAAAATAATAATAAATAGAACGCCAACATCCTCTCTGACTCCAAAATGTAGCTGTAAACAGCTTCTTCTGCAGAGGAACACCACCAGGAATATGTATTTTTGAAGCAAAGGATGTATTTGTATTCTGTCTGTGTGGAGCTGACTCGCAAGTCTTCAGTTTTGAGGAGAATCAGCGAAGGAACTGCTCAGTGATGCTACTGCTACATTTCACTGTCCTTGGGGCTCCTGTTTTCAAATTGTAAAAACAACCATAAACACAATGCCTGAAAAATATTTATTCCACAATGAGATGGCACAGTTTTTATTACGTTATGGACAAAATTATTTTGTTATTAAGTTGCAAAAAAAACCTCTGAAACATGCCAGAATGGTAAGGGAAGGTTTAGAGGAAATTTTTAAAGAAAATAAAGCCTGAAGTTGAATAAAACCGGGGTAAACTACAAAATGGAAAAGCAAAAGCCAAACCAGATCACTCTGGCAGTGGCTCCCTTTGACAGCTATCAAGACAGACGAAATGCAGTAGACATAGGCTTCATTAAGACACTCCATGTAGTGCAGAGTATGGGCTGAGAACAATTACAAAGGCAGCTAAAGAGAAGTCACTAACAATAATTTCTGTTGCTCAGCAGGACCAGACTGGCTGCATATGTTTAAGGGGACGACAGACCAGTGCAGAATTTTTTTAGATGAGGTCCACAAGCTGTCACTGTGTGGCTTGGAAGAGAAAATGGCCAGTGCTAGGTGTTCCCACATGAGATGGAACAAGTTCAAGCTCGAGTGGTCTGATGTTGGGCAGCCTTAGACTGCCTGGTACCAGGGCAAGAAGCCCAAAGAGTAAAGCCTGTGCTTGAGGACTCATGGTGCATATTATACTGAAAGAATCAAATGTCTTAAAAGAATTCACCGTAACTAATTCCTGTATTCGGTCTGGCTGAGATGGCATCAATTTTTCCCATAGCAGCTCTCCTAGAGCTGTGCTTTGCAATGGTAGCTGGAAGGGTGTTGATAACACACCAGGGTTTTGTCTACTGCTGAGTGTTGCTTGCACATCATCATCTCTCCAACATTCCTCCCTTCACAAGTAGGCTGTGGGAGGGGACATAACCAGGACAGCCGACCCAAACTAATCAAAGGGTCTACTCAGGTAAAGCAAAGAGAAAGGAGGAAGGGCGCCATTTATTTTTTATGACATTTGTCTTCCAGAGCAACCACTAAATGCACAGAAGCCCTGCATCCCAGGAAGTGGTCAAGCATCATTTGCTGATGGGAAGTAGAGAATCACATCTTTTTGGTTTTTCCTTTGCTTGTGTGCACATGACCTTTGTTTTTGCTTCAGAAAACTGCCTTTACCTTGACCCATGAGGGGTTTTATCATCTTATTTTCTCTGCCCCCATTCTGCTGAGGAGGGAAGCAACTGGCTCCAGCCAAGGTTAACCCACCACACATCCCTCAAACTGAAATAATGTTCAAGATAAAAATAAAGGTTAAAATTCTAGAACGCAAAATTACAAAACCCAAGCTGGAGTCTCATCTCACAGGCCACAATACATCACACATGGCATCTGGCTGTGAATATATGCATGAAATGCCAAGCAGCTGAATTGTGCATGTGAAGTGTGAATGGCAGAAAGAGTCAGCAGAATTTCAGTGTGTGAGATACCAGCACTGCAGTGAGGTGTGAGAAAGAAGCTGACTCTCACCACGTATGTGAAACTTGGCAAGTCCAGGAATATCTTAGGTGAGATATTTCCATCTGAGAAGACTAATTGCCTGGTAGAAGGCAACAGTGAACTTGACATGGACCACAGCGTACAATTCTCTCTGCCCATATTCAAGAAACATCAAAAATCAGAACAGGTGCAGGGCTGGCAGGTGAGAATCATCAGCAGTTTGAGAGTCTGCCTTGAGAGAAGAGCAAAAAAACTTGTCTTTCTGCTGAACAACATAGCTGGAGACTGGATGCAATTCTGTCTATAAATAAACACACAGGGAAGGGAAAGGAAGAAGTATTTAAGCTAAATGGCAACATCAGCATAGAACATATGGCTATAAATCAGCCAGAAGGCTGGAAATTAGCAGAGGTTTCTAACTAGAACAGCCCTGGAACTTATTCAATAGGAACAGCGAGGTGCTGTATGATTTCACTGACTGCACAAGCCTGAGAACCAGGCTCAAACATCAGGAGTTCCCTTCCTGTCTTCCATATTTATTATCACCACTGTTTCCTGCTACATACTCAGCTGGAGCATATAAGTGTTAAATTTTCTCTACCTCTTTTTTCTAGAAGAAACGCTGCAAATGCTAGAATTGAAGTAAAGCAAATGTCTCCTCCTTTTGCCATCATGAATCCCTACAAGGTGCTGGAGTCTGGATTATGACCTGTACATGCACATACATAAACACATCCACGTATGTCTATAGCAATGGGTAGAGCTTTACATACCACATACAAGGCACAAACATGCATGTTTGAAGTGGGCTGTACACACTGGATATTTTTATTTCTCAGGAGTTCATTAGAGTATTCCAATAGTTTCTTTTCATCCTTCTGCCAGAGTAATAGGTTGTGGAACTACCCTTCTGTATTTTGACAACTGCACAAACTATGTGCTTGTGTAATCTCATAAATATCACAGCATCTCATCTGAGTCAGGGTGTAAGAGAGGGAATGTGCCACTGGAAAATGCTGAATTTCTGTCCCTTGCTCTCTTGGTAGGGATCACACACACGCAATTCCCAGGAGGAGCACGGAAGCAGCAGCTGGTGCAGTTCCCTCTGCACTGAAGCTGCACCCTGGTATGTTCTGCTGTTTTGCCTCCATGCATGTGTGTGTGTGTGTGTGTTGGTACATACATGCATTTATACACCTCACACTAACTCCGGTGCATGTGCCTCAGACTAGTCTGTTAATGCATTTCAACTCACTTTTATAAAGCACACTGTGCCAACACGCCTGGAGCTACAGGACATGTGCTGCAGAAAAAGCCAAGCCTAGCCTGTGATCATGCATGGGGACTGGGTTATAGGTGACAGGCATGATCTGTTCGCCTGTCACAACACAGAAGTGGGTGTTTAAATCTGTCCTTGTGACACAGCTCCACATGCCTCACTTGTTTATCTGTCTCAAAGGGATGGCCCTGTGGGGTTTGTTTTCGGGTCAGTGTGTGAGTGTATGTGTGGGTGTACATGTGTGCCTCGCCAAAATAGTCTCGAGCGTCTCAGGCCATGGAACAGACTATGTATGTGCCTATCAACAGGGTAAGTGCCAGTGCACTAACAACAGTCATATGTATTTTAGGCTAACGTGTGTGTCAGTCAAACTCAGAGTGCGCCTGCCCGCGTTTCTCAGGCCAGCGGCTGGATGTTTGTGTCTCATGATCTGTGTGTGCTGGAGCAGCTTGTGTGCTTGTCCCTTTCCTTCCAATTGTCACATATCACAGGGTACCTGTGCACATGCCAGGCTTCTCTGAGTGTGCAATTCCCCACATGTCTGACAGCAACAGTCCCAAATGCCTCAGGGCAGCATCTGTCTTGCAGTGACAGCAGCCTGTGCTCCTCGGGTCAGTGCCTGCCTGTCAGTGACACAGGGTCATGTGCCTCAGGACTCTATGTGTGTGTGTGTGTCTCACAGGGACAACAGCTCCTGTGCCTAAGACCCTGACACCTCAGTAACAGTGACCCGGCTTGTGAGTGGCACAGTGACAGTCATGCGCCTCAGTACGACGCGTGTCTGTACATCTGCGTGACACAGCCCCGCAGGCCTCAGACCGCTGTGACAGCCACACGCCTTGAACCCGTGTGCTGCAGCTCTGCCATGCAGCCCCCTGACAGAGTGACACAGCTTCAGACCCCTGTGTGAGAGCGCCTCACAGACTGATGTTTGTCCACCTGTCTGTCTGTACCACAGGCTCATCTCAGACTCCTGTGTCTGCCTGAGGGTGACAAGGGCCTGCCTGCATCCCTCTGAGATGCCCGATACATGCATGCCCTGGGGCTGTGCACTCCTCACAGCTCCACAGCCTCTGTCAGCTGTGCCTGTGTGCAAGGGGACCGTGAGTGTGAGGGGACCCTGCTCGTGTGGGGTGCTCCGTGAGCATGTGTGTAAGGGGACTGTGTCTGTGAGGCACTACAGTGTGTGGGAGGGGACTTGGAGTACGAGAGGCGCTGTGAAAGAGAGCGTGTGTCTGTGAGTCAGTCTGTGTGTCTGTCTGTGTGTCGATGTGTGTCTGGACCGTGCGTGTGAGCGCGGCCGGGCGGGCGGCCGAGGCCGAGGCCGGGGGGCAGCGGCCCCGCACGTCAGCGCGGGGCGGGCGGCGGCGGCGGCGCCCTTAAATGCGGGCGGCGGCGGCGCGGAGCTGGCAGCGCGCAGGGCTCGGCGGCGGCGGGGAGCGAGGCAGCGTGAGGTGGCGGCGGCTGCTGCTGCTGCTGCGGCCACAGCCACAGCCACCCTCCACCCAGCATGTCGGGCACCCGAGCGTCCAACGACCGCAGCGGCCACCCCGCCGCCGGCGGGCTGAAGCGGGCGCGCAGCGAGCCGGGCGGTAACAAAGTGACGGTGGTGCTGGGGGCGCAGTGGGGGGACGAAGGCAAGGGCAAGGTGGTCGACCTGCTGGCCACCGAGTCGGATATTGTGTGCCGGTGCCAGGTGGGTGCCGAGCCGGCTCTTTCAGCCACTCCCTCGGCTCTTCCCCACGCTGCGTTCCCCTCGGCTCCCGCTTTCCCCCAGCTCCTCTCGGCCCGCGCCCTCCTCCCCGTGCGGGTCCCCTCTGTCCCCCGCTGCTCCGCCTTTCCTCCCTCCAGCGCTCTCTCCTTCCAGCTGCCGCTCCTCGCTCCCGCTGCTTTTCTCCCTCCCCGCTCCCTGTCTGCAGTCCCCGTCCCTCTCCCGCGGCGGGACGCGAACGTGCCCGGGCGGGCAGCCGTGTGCCGCACACATCCCCCGGCCCAGCCCGCCTGCGCCTCCAAATGCCACTCGGAAAGAAACAAGCCCTGAGCTATAAATATAAATAGCTGACCCCTCACGATAAGCGACACTGAATCCCGAGGTGCCGGCGGCGGGGGCCCGGGGAGGAGCCGCTCCGGGCGCTTCCCGGCACTTCCAGGCACTGGGCTGCCCCGGGAAGCCGAGCCCCGCGGCCCGGGGTGCGGTCAGGCTTGCGGGGATGTTCCCCTGCCTGTGGTGGGGTGGCTGGGTGTCTCCGGGCGTGCTGCTGCTCCGGGGAAAAGCCGGCCTGAAGGCCAGCCGTAATAAACCTCAGGAGTCTGCCGAAGTTTTACTGCAGGGGTTCTGTTTTGGATGGGTGGACTGTTCCCTGCAAAGCGCTTGGAAGTTTATTCTAAAAAATAAGTATAAAATTGACCATGAGTAAAATAGGGGGAAAAATACAATTTACGTACAAATAAGGTTTTAGAGTTGCATGAAAACAGGAAACATCTTGCATGGCTTTGTTTATGGGTATTTTTGAGTTGAATACATTGTAAGGATTCCCATAACAATGTATTTGCATAATATAAACGAAATTAGACACATACGTGACTCCAAATAGAATGGTAGAATGGGTTGGAAGGGACCTTAAAGATCATCTAGTTCCAATACCCATGCCGTGGGCTGGGGACATCCTCCACTAGACTGGGTTGTTTAAAAGCCCTATCCAGCCTGGCCTTGAACACCTCCAGGGATGGGGCATCAATAACTTCTAAAGAACTGTTTTCAAACATTAGTTATTAACATATTAGACCAATACAACTAATATTCTGTCTGTTGTTCCTTTAAACTATGTGAGCACATTAAAAAGTAGTCAGTTTTGTCCAGCTCAACTGGTATGTACCATGAAATTTATTCTGCTTTAAAATGCATGATAGCTACTAAAAAGCTACAGACATCCTTGAATCCAAGGTAATAAATCCAAGGACGTTTTTCTAATTAAGTGTATTATGTAAATAAATGTTATCATGCAGGTTAAATATTTAGAAGGTGGAGGAAGTATTTTCGTTTGGGACATTAAACTCCCAAGATTTTGAATCACCTTGGGGAGAAGTTTCCTTGCAAAAGGTGGCTAATGAATATGCATTACCAGGACCGTACCTTTTATTTTTTTTTTCTATATTTATTTCCCCGTTGCCTCCCCCAGTAACATGTTACTAGGAATTTAAACTCGGGTCTTGGGATTGCTTTGGTGAGAAAACAAAAAATTAAAAGTTTTAGCTGAGGAGGAGCATTTCATAAAGACCCCTGTCAAACAGTGAGTTCTCATGGGGTTACTGTTACTATTACAAGGAGTCGTGTTGGTTCTTTTTCAGGCTCAATTTTGCAGGGTGCCCTGAAGCTGCTTTCTGGATCTGCTTTCTTTGAAGCTGCCCTGGTTCTGCTGTCCATCCAGCAAGCTATTTTGCAAGCGTGGCCCCCAGGTGCAGCCTCAGGATGCCCTCTGAAGGATACAGGAGTGTGTGTGTGTGAGCATGCCACAGGGGTTAGTGTGTTAGCAACAGGCTTAGATGGTTTAATGTGCTGCTGGGCACGTTGGATTGTCTTCCTGCAGCCTGATGAGACCAGGATGGATGGAAGGCAGGTGGATCTAGAAAAGCACTGGGCTCTTTTCAAAAGAGTGTTCCCCAATACAGTGTGTGAGACTATAATAGGATTCCTGATACACTGGTTAGAAGGAGATGTCTTCAGGATTAGGGCCAACTAGAAAGCATTTGAAAAAGAAAATATGAGTCATGATTTACTTTTGAGTGGCAAATATTATGTAACTTTAAAGAGGACTGGATTTTTTGAATACTTCAGTGGGTGTTTTGTGCATTTGGTAATTTTAATTGTGCCATTTTAATAATTTAATATTTCATATTTTCAAAGCCAATCATGCAAGTAGATAATGGTGTATGATTTTTGCCTCTGTTAGAAGTCTGTTAAGGTTTAGTAAAGATATGCACATATTTAAGGATGTGAACAGTACTGATGAGTTCTCTCAGTGTGATAATGGCAGGTCATTAACTTACAGATGTAATCAGTTTGAGGGGCACTTTATTAATGCTGTGTAGTGCCATGAAAAAGCTCAGTGTTTGGACCAGAACCTTGCTGCTTCACGGTGCTCCTGGAAACAAAAAAAAAAAAAAAAACTTTCAGTGCCATAGCACTTGTGTATTAGAAGAAATTTCCGAAACAAGAAATACTGAATGACTGACTTATTAGAGATTTTAGAGAAAATTTCAGAAAAATTTGTGCCAGACTTTTTTTGTCAGAATATGGTGATTGAAAGTATTATTTATTACCTGATGTCTTGTCCACTCAATTTTCCAAGACATTGATGGAAAGGATGTACAGCTTATTTTAGTCCTCAGTGAAATGGAAGCAGAGAAAGCTTGAAACTTAATATCTGAAAAACAGATTTTCATGTCTTCTGAAATCATGTCCCAGCTAGAGTAATTCTTCATCCTAGCAGGATACTCTTTGAGCTAACCTTTTAAAAAAGGTGGGACTGCCCTCCTTTCTCTGTAGGGATTTAAATTCTGTGTAGGGATTTTCAAATTTGAGTTTGAAAGGGGTTTTAAAAAACAGTAATTCCCTAATGTTTCCATGAAAGGAAATAACTTTCATTAAATATTTCTCAAGTATTTTATTGTGTTGGGTGCATAAAAATAATCTGTGACATCGGTTGCTGCAGAGGAAATGAAATTCTATTTTCTAGGATACTAGAATAAAAGGCAAGCAGGTGAATGGCAATAGAAGTCCATCACAGGCACAAGGGAAGCTTTAAAGTATGTGAAAAGAAAATTCTGCATTAAAACTCCAGCCTCTGTAATTTTCCTGAGCATTCAGAGTTTCGCGTGAATTGATGATTTAATTTGTTGACCAGTGCTAAGATTATACAGTCTGAGATCAAAATAATTAGGTACAAACCGTTCAGTGACACTGAAATATGTGACATAATTTAAATATGAAATATTAGTTTGCCAGAAGTAACTGACTTCATTTCACCTTTCTACTTGTAGCATTCTTTATGAAAGAGGGTGTTTCAGAAAGGATAAAAGATCTCTGAATGCTCTTATGGATGATGCTGTACAAAACTCTTCACAGACTGCTTTCATTAAGATACAAGATACACAGGCACACAAACCCATATAAAGCAGCAAAAAAGGTATTTCTAAATAAACTAATAACAGCAGGCTGTTAAGGAACTGAGTAGGTTTAATGGAAAACATCACAACATTTTTTTCCTGTAAACTGCTCTTTCAGCGGGCAAAGAATTTCAGAAGAAAAACATTAGAGGCAAATATTTCTTTCTTATTGTGGCCTCCTGGGGTATGGAGCTGTCACGTGATGCCACACAATACTTTTAATCCCTGATATATTTTTAGGGAAGGGTAAAAACAAAGATTTCAATGGTAAATATTTCATTTTGATGTTTCTTTAAAAAAGAGGTTTTGCTTAACAATATTTGTTTAAAGCTTTTAACTAAGAATATTTGACATAAAGATGGGAGTTCACGTTTTATGTAGCCTCTTAGCATGTTGTCAGAGTATGAGATGAAGTAATTTGGATACATCTAACACAGGAAGAGAGCTTTGGTGTTGATCAAAAGCTGATTTCAGATTGTGACTTTATCTGTGATGCCTCTCATTCCAGATGTACCTTTCTCACATCACCTCATTGCTTGTTTTGTGTGTACCTTCAAGGCTAGAGCTGGTGGCTGGTGCTAGCTACCAGGGTTTTAATTAGCTGGTTTCTCAGATCAGTTTTGGAGTATGATCAAACAGTCACCTGTCACAAGTGCCAAGGGGCCAAGGTGGTGTGCTTCCAGAGGGCCTGCTTGGACAAGAGCTGTTCCTAAAAAGTCACACATCATAAGTTCTCAGTTAACTGAGGCCAGCTGGTTGTCATGCAGTTCTAGCTGTTTCCTTGAGGTGAAACTACATAAGGTACACTGTAATAATAACTTTTCACTAAAAATGCCCCATAAACTTGATAAAAAATTCAAAGGAAAGGAAAGATTTCCAGAAGCCTAAGGTGAAAGACAGAAATGCTATTGCTAAGTGTGTAGAGGCTCTATGATAATCACCTCTACCTGCCCCAGGTCACAGCATGGTTACTGAATAGATGTGTAAACCAGCTGCAACACGAACGTGTGCCTTTCCTCCCTTCACACCAACAGCAGTGATTCAGCAGCAGGGACTAGGCCAAGGCAGCTTTTAAGAAATTTTTCAAGCTGTCATTTGGTGCTGCTGTTCCAGTGTGCCCGTGACAATGCTGGATATGTCAGTCCTGTGACAATTCTGCCTTCTGGAAATCTGGAAACAATCTGCCTGATGTTATCTGCATTTCTTTAAGAACTGACTTGTAAGAAGCAATACCAAATAGTAAGAATGTGATTGCATTAAGAGCTGTTAGATTTCTTAAGCTTCTCTTAAAGTTTCTGTTTTGCACAAAATATGCAGTCACCTTTTAAAATATTTCTCCTATCAAGTCTATGATTTCAGGTTAAGAACTGCTTTATTTTCAAAGATCATCTGATCTTTTGAGGCACATGGACAAAAATTACAGTTGATATTAATAGTGAAGAAAAGCTGAGGAGGTTGAAAAGAGCACCAGAAAAAATGGCTGTTAAGGTCTTTTGTGATTGAGTAGTTCAGAGTTCCTTGGACTGAGAGGTTTAACCAGGTCATAAACCAAGGGTGTGGAGTGGCTTATTTTCTCTATGTAGTGGATGTTAACAAATAAGTTTGAGAAGGTTTTACCAGTAAGAAAATCCTGGCAATGCCTTGGGTTTGAGGAAGCATTGCAACGTTCGGGAACAATTTAAGCAAGGGTGAAGGGATGTGCCCAGTGTTTCCAAACAAGTAACTGTTGTATATTATTGTAAGTTTCCCTGTTTCCTTGTGTTAGTGTTTTAATGAATACAATGTCAATTTCATCTGTTTTAGTCACAGTGCTTTGAGGAATGCAAAGGAAAATACTGTGGGCAAGCAATTGAACAATAAAACCCAAGCGTGGCAGAAATGACAGACCAGTAGTTTCTCTGGGTGCTTTAGGTGCGAGATGGGGAGGTTTCCTTTGTTCCCCTGTTGCTGCTGACAGGGCAGGGGAAGCAGCCACACGTTGTTGTGACATTTCCCTATTGATCATGGGCTACTGAAACTGTTTGCAACAGGGATTAAACTAGGGCAGTTTTATGTGATGATTATGTGGAGTTACAGGAGCTTGTTTGCTGCTGTTTCTCTCTGTGTGTGTCATGTGTTGCTCTCCTTTCAATGAGACTTAACTGTGATATTTAGTGTCATTTTTGCCTGTAGGATAAAGTAGCATGGAAAGGCTTTAATCTCCTAATGATTTAGTGCTTGATGATCTTCAGTGAAGAGATTGATGACCTTGAAGTCATGAGTGTACAGTGACTGTTGTTTTTGATTTCTCAAATATTTGGGAAGATTGATAATCCCATTTGCATGTACGCTCACACAGGTTTCTAAGTAATTTTTTACAAGATTCCCTGCAAAAACACAAGTAGGTTTTATTTCACTGTTCAACACAGGAGAGGATTTAAGTGTGAGTTGTTTCTTTAGGTACAATGAAGTAGTCCACCCTTCCAAACCTGAAAATTTTTTGTAGCAATTTGTCGCTTCTGCAGTACTTTATCCAATTTTATTTTTCATTATGCTTATACATACTTACATGCCACACTATATCATTTTAAGCTTTAGAACAACATGGTGACACTGCTATTTTAAACTAGCCTTTCCTTTGGGCATCAGCAAGATCATCTCAGGACCACCAGGATTATAAATACTGTATGAGAAGGTCAGGTTTAAAGTTTCCAAATCTCCATAAGAAAGCAAGCTTAATTTTCAATCCCCTTTATAAAGCCTGATGAATTTATTATCCTTTACAACCATCAAAAGAAAACAGCTGAAAATTACACTGAAATTATATCTGTTCTATTTCATTCCTGTTCTTAACTTGTTTACAGATATAAGAAAAGTTATGTTCATATCCTTGGATCATATTACTACCCACAGGGACGTGACTATGCTTCTTCAGCAGAGAGAATTAAAGGCGTGCAGACTTATCTAGTTTTTTTTCATGTTTGGTTTTCTTTTTTTTTAATGTTCTGCTAGCATTAGAATATTTTTTTCCACTGTAGCATTTTCTACCAATACACCTTGAATTTATATTCTTTGCATCTGTTGCTGGAGTAAATATGTATTTTGTTATAGTGGTCTGTTGTGGTATGTTGTTTTGATGTGACTTGACAAAACAATTAATTCAGTTAGAGAGAAAATCACTAATGTTTGAATGTCTAGTTTGCCTATGCTGATTGTTGTTTGAAACCTGAGTTGAATTAGACTTGGCTTTTCCAGTTGCATTTTTCAAATGCTTAGGAAGACCAAGGCATCTGTATAAGTTAGGGTCATTTTTTGTAGTGAAGAAATAATACTACATTTTTGGTGCAGTATGTGATATAAGCTTCAGGTTTTTTATTTGTGCTACAAATAATTTTATGTTCCTTTAAAGGGTGAAAAGTCTTGCTCAGTTCTTCTTAAGAATGTTTGTGTTTATAATCATACTGATTATCTCATGAGGTTTTAGAAGGTCTCCCATGAGAATCTGTGAGTTTTTGGAGAGATCTCTGTTTTAGTTGGGACAGTGGGATCCTATGGGTTTTGCTCCTTCTTTGAGACAGCAAAGGGGCACACTTGAACAGGGCAGGAGTCAGAGCAGTTCTGTGTGGAGTCGTTTGTACCTGAAGTCATTACTGCAACATAGTCTTGGGAAAGAAGAGCCAAACAACCTAGATTTGGCTGAGGATGGTTGGAGTCTGGAGACAAACTCAGACCAGTTGTTTGTCACCACCACAGCTTTAAAAATCACCATTCCATCGGTTCTTGTGGTCTTAAGGATACTTCTGAATATTCCCAACCCACCTCTTCCAATGGGTTGAGTTAAAAAATAAAAAAACTAAGTTATGGTCCACCTCTTGAAATCTGAGTTGGAGCAAGTTGGATGTTACTTGGCAATAGTTAAACTGGAAAAAAATAGTAAAAAAACCTTCCAGTTTTTACAGTCTAGTAAGGGAAACTAACAAGCAGCTGTGGCAATAACCTTTCAGCTGGAATGTGCACCACTTGCAGTCATTGACAGAAGTGTTCACACACAGGTGATTCAGTGACACTGTGTTGAAGGATCTACATCTACAAGCAGTTAATGTGTTGCAGTTGTCTGGCTGGATGTTTTTAATACCAGTGATGCTCAAACCTCATTTGCAATGGTGTAAATAATAAGAAATCCCATGAAAGTCAATGCGTCTATATTATTATGAAGTTCATGTCAGAGCCAGTCGTGCTGGTAGCAGTTATTAGCTACATTTATTCAAATTAGTTCCAGGCAGTTGCTGATGTAAGTTAGAAATAGCCATTGTTAATTAAATTGCAAAGAGAATAAACAATTTATGTAACAATGTTCCTTCTTGTTTATTCACATAAAAAATGCTATAATAAACTGAACAAAAATATTCAATTCAGGTAACAAAACTGAAGTATTTTGTAGCCGGCTTGATAGTATGATGAGAGAGGTATTTGGCCTGCAGATACACTTGAATTTCAGAAAACGTTTTGTTCTATTGATGGCTGGAATTAGTATTACTGGGACACTTATCACAGAGAGAGACAGGAGTCACAGTATTTGTTTTCAGATGAAGGCTTCCCATGCTGGTTTGTGGCTGGTATTTCAATTCATAGATTATAAATTCATATAATAATGCCAGAGGGGATCATCTTGTAATCTTGTCCCCGTACCAAGGACACAGTATTCTAGTGACAGTTGCACGACTGCCAAAAGGAGAGGTAATACAATCTTTCTACTCCTACTTGATATTCCCATTTATACACGCGAGGTTTGCCTCAGGCATGTCAGCCAGTACTGAAACTGTGTTCAGATAGCCCCATGTGCTTCGTAGCACAGATATCTCCTTGAACTACGTTTTTGTTTCTAATTTGTGTATTTAAAACCTAGTTGTGACGTTTCATGTGTTCACTGCATGTAACAGTGACTAAGGAGCTCTGTGTGCTGCTGGTGTGTCACTCACACCGTGGTGGTGTTGGCTGCAGATCTTCAGTAACCAGTTTCTCTTATTTCCCCGTTGTTAACTGGAAGAGGGTGAGATCTTATCACTGTGGGACACATCAAAAATTAACCTATTTCTTGTTCACACTCTGGTTACAGCTTGAAACTATCATCCAGTTTTAAGGTTTTATATGTGATCTGATGATTTTTTTATATTAATCTACTTAAATTGTGTTTGGGCATTGTGAGGAGCACTGGGCAAATGAAGGATGTGCCAACCAGGAGAGCATCTGGTAACACTCCTCCACACTACCTGCCTGGCAAGAGCAGCCAGAAGCACCTGTGAGCATCAGGACACATTTCTTTCCTGTTCAAACATGTATCATTAGGCTAATTGGGAGAATCAGGTACCTGAACAGCCTCACTTCTGCTCCCAAAATAAATTCTCTGTCTTGGGATGTTTTGGCTGCAGAAAATAAAGAGATTATTTTAAAAACAACACAGGCCAAAGCAGCAGCCTTTAAGCAGTTTGGGAGGTGGGTTTGTTTCTTCATGGCTTTTGTAAGTTCTACTGTGAAGACAATGACTGTTCTCTGGCAACCTGTTCATAATAATTATCAGTTCCCTGGTGCTGTTTATTCCAGCTACAGTTGTTAACACTGGTAAAATATAGCTTCTCAGTTTAGTGTATTGATACAGTTCTGGTGTTCAAGCACTCTGGAACAGTAATCAATGTACATCAGTACATCAATCCAATACCACAAGTAGATCAGTATGTACATAAAAGCTTGGGAATTGATTTTTTTTTTTAAACAAAGTGCTGTACTGAAAAAAGACTGTACAATGTTGCATGAGGTAGTTTAGTTCCTCTAGCTCCTTCTAGTACTGGGACAATATGTAATTTTACACTTGAATTATTAAATTTCAGAAAATATAGATTAAATTCTTACAGAAAAAAAAAAATCAGTTTTTATCTGAGTACAATGTATTAATTTTTTAAAAATTATTTAAATATATACCCCAGATCCCACTGCACCTGTGGAAGGGACACACTCTGGAGCAGAGGAAGAGTGTGAGGAGTGTATATGGATGCCACTGGAACAGCTTCCCTCATGGGGCCTTCCTGGGAACAGCATTTCCTACAGCAAAATGGTTTAATGGGAATGCCTGGACTACACAGCAACTTATTGCTAGCCATACCATCATTTCACAATACAAATCATGCCAAAATGGCACGAATGATTAATCCATTAGAAGTTGTTGCCTTAACATTCCCTTTGTTAGAGACATTTTTTAAGAACTGAAGAAAGTACCATCTCTAGGGACCTAGGAACCTGCAAATGGTTGAAGATCAATTTCAGGTGGGCTCAGTGCTGCATGGCAGAGTCTGGATATTAAGTGGAAGTTTGATGTCCTCGTGTTTGAAACAAGGGCCAAGCAGAGGCTCCAAAAGTGTTTTGGTCTAAGAGGACGAAGCATCCTGAGGGTCCAGAGAGCACTGTCACTTGGTGTTAGTGTTCACACCACTTGAATGAAATACCATTTGAGGGAAAGAGGGGAGCTCACACAGCTGCAGTGTACCAGGCAGTCCTCTGCACCTTCAAAAGTGTAGTCTTCAAATAAACCCCATGTAAGATTTTTAGGTTCACTTACATTTTTTTTAGGAGAAGAAATGTCTCATATAAGCCATATACTGACTCTCAAAACTGGAGTAAAATTAGAAAAGGAGTAGATGTCTCTAATATCTCAGATTTAGGCTACCAATATGCTGTAAGAATATCTATGTAACTGAACATGAGAAATTACTGAGGTGACCAGATAATAAACAGAAAATGTCTCATCAGACCAATGTAAAGTTTTGCAAGTGTGTGGTCATGTCTCTTGGGTAATTCAATGCTCTGCTATCACTTCAATTATATTTATAAAAAAATAATTAGTTAAGCTGTAAAAATATAGCTGGAAAATACTTGTTTAGGAAACACAGACCAACAGGAGCAGTGCAAAATGCAGTTCCAGAGATGTCAATACTAGTTTTTAATTGGAGAAATGCTGGTTTAGATAGTCTGTCACTGAATTTTTGATGTGTGTTATCTATCCAGAGGGACTGAAACTGTATCAGGGATTTTGGCCATTCAAGGATGTACAATATCTGATGGTGTTTCTGTGCTTCAGCATTTTTTATGTATGCCAACTTTCACAAGCTGCCTGATTAACATCCCTTTTTAAGCATTTGCTAAAAAAAGAGCATTTGTCTGGGTGTCAGTTGTTCAGGAAGTTTTCCAAAAGCATAAACTGTCTTTCATAAGCATTCTCATACTACTGTATCCACCCTCTGAAATTTTAGGATACAAAAGGATACCTTAGGATACCTTTGACTGTAATTTAGGAATGCTGTTATCTCAGATTGTGAGTCCTCAAGCCTGACTTCATTTGTTCATATTCATGTTGATTAAGAAAGCAGAGTGTAACTATAGCATTGTGACAACAAATACTTTTGAAGCAGCCTGGTTCCCCATTTTCTGAGGAAAAGAGGAAATTGTTACTTGCAATAGAGGTTAAATTGGTGTTAAACGATGGAGTTAATTCTTTTTAAGTTTCCATCTTGCCATTGTCTATAGGGGAGCAGAAAAGGAAAGCTGGGAGTCCCAGAAGAAGTTACTAGCTTTTTTCTCAGCCTGATAATAAAATAAACCAGTATTTCAATCAGTGCCATCCACCAGAGTCAGACCTCTTAAATATCATGTAAAGTACTCTCCTGCCTGAGTAATTAACCTTCTAGATAACTGAGTGCTTTTAACTAGATCCAGATTCCTACAACTGATTTATTATATCTGGGAGGCAAGAAAAATAGCAAGGATTCTCTGGACAAATTATAACTCTGCATTAGCAAGACATTTTGAAATCCTTCCCATCCCAAGGATGAGCTATCCATCAGTTTTTCAGTCAAATTAAATCTGTGTGTACTATTTTTTCTGTTCTAACTCCTTAGCTCTCCCTTAGCAGGTTATCTCAAGGTTGAACTCAAAAGTTCCAAAGCATAAAAATTCTTTTTATCAAGTTTGCAGACATATTTCCTAAGGTTCTCCATCACCCTGCTTAAAAAAAAAACATTATCTTTTTGTAACCCATAGTTCTTATTTTCTTAATGTTGTGTTTCAGAATTTATCCACATTTTGAAATTATTTTTGCCATATTCCTGTGTTTTACATACAAACAGGCAAATGAGTAAATGAAGAATAAATTAAGCTCTGCTTTAAAGTGTGTTCTACCATTCTTTTTCATAAATGACTGTTCTTTCTCAGCATTTTTGTGTAACTCCACTCATTCATCCAACACTCTTTATTGTCTGCAAATTACCAGTGGCAGTCTCAGTTCCCCTGCCGGTAGATGCCCTCTTTCTAGACAGTTTAAATCATTCAGTTCTCATATCAAACACACAAAGATTTGCAGTCATTTGGGAAAACTGAAGGCCTGTAGCATCACAGCACATAAGCAGTCAGGTTTCAACCTTATCAGTAGAAGACAAACTTACTTTAAGACATGGCAGGAAAAAACACTAAGCCTGCTGAGAAAACTGGACCTTTATTTCTTAATATTTCAGGTCAGATCAACTCATGACCTTGATTTTCTCATGTCTTTCCAAGTTTCTGTGTTGCCACATGATTCTCTTTTAAAAGAGTTTGTGGAAAAGCAGTTTAGTAAGTAAAATGCCAGCTCCTGTTCTTGGTTCTGGTAGGTAGTCATGTAAGTCATGAATTGTAGCAGGCCATAAAGTGGTGGTGATGGTAACTGGGAAGATCATCTCTTGGCCATTTTCTGGGTTGGTCCTGTGTAGGGCCAGGAGTTGGACTGCTGTGGGCCCCTTCAAGCTGAGGATATTCTGTGACTGACAAGGTCATTCAGTGTAGCAGCCATGTCTGCACATGGTTCCAACCTGACAAAGAGCCTCTGTCTTGAACACCAAGAGAAGCAGTAGCTGTTTGCGGTTGGGCAGGTGGGAGGAGCTTCTATTCAAAGGGAAATACTGGGCTTAAACTCAAGGAAATCTCCATGTACAGAAGATGCATAAAAAGGATGCGCTTGTGTAGGCATGTCAGAGACAGGACTCCAAGGGTGGTAGTTAATTCCAGTTTCTTTTCCAGAAAGCTTTAGTTCTTGTCTATCTTATGCCACCACTCCTGTATTAACTCCTGCTCTGCCCCAGCCCTGCCTTGACTTGAGGGTATCCTTCTGTTTCACAATTCTACAGTCCTTCTGAACTCCTTTAACTCCCTCACTGTCCTGTTTGAGCCCTCTTTACAATGTTAAAACATGTTAAGAAACTGTAAGGTGGAGAAAGCAGTGACCAAAAACATGTATAAATAAAAAGAGATGCTCTTGCCAAATCATCTGCTTAGAGTTTAGATCATTATTCTTCACATGTTTCTTTCTCTTGCAGGGTGGGAATAATGCAGGCCATACCGTCGTTGTTGATGGGAAAGAATATGATTTTCACCTGTTTCCTAGTGGCATCATTAATCCAAAGGCAATTTCTTTTATTGGTAAGACATTTTGGAAGTTATTATAAAAATGACATTGTGTAGTGGATAGCTGGAACTGTACTTTACAAAAAGAAGGAAAGAAGAATGTGACTCTCAGTCAGATTTGCTTTAGCTTCAGCTGTTTGACTTTTATTTCACTGCTGCTTTACCATGAAGAGTTACTCTACTTTCAGTGTCAGTTTAGTTTCCACTGTTAGAAAACTGAAAGCAAGAACATCTTGTCATATTCTTTCTTATACTTTATGGTAAAATTTTGACCCCACCCTCTACTTGCAATCTCTTTTTATACTTTCAGAAATATATGTGCTATTCTTTGAGCACACAAATGCCAGGACTTAGCTAAATAAATAATAAAAATTATCTCTCACATCTGTTTACTGACTTCCAGAAATGGGCCCCAAAATGCAGGACTCTACTTAGGAGGTCATTATCCAGACCCCTTTTTGTTCATATCACCAGCTGTTTAGGGTGATGTTGTATTTTTCTATAAAGATACTTGGTGCAGATGGCATCATAAAAAGATTTGCAGCATTCACTGGACATTAAACTCATATTTAAATGGTAGGCAAATTTAAGCCTCTTGTCCAAAGTTTTGATTCTTTCTGAGAGAAATCATGTATAGACTGTTCAAGAAATGGGTGTAAGTTCTAGTGAGTCATAGAATTTCAGTTTTGTTCCATTTAATAATTTCCAAATGGATAACTAGAACCTATTAAACATTTTTTTCTCTCAGCTAAATATGGTGTGTTGTCTTGCTTTCCTATTTACTCCCTCGTCAATTAGTAATGACTACAACTTGAGTTATGCTAAATTTAGGCTGAGACAGGCTCTTGCATATATTTCTGACATTCCCAAGAAGGAGGCAGCAGCTGTTTCCAGCCCACTGCATCACTAATCCTCCGTGTCTCGCCAGCACTGCTCTTTATCGCTCGTGGGTTCTATTTTGTAGCTCAAAAGCAGGGGGAAGGCATTGCTAATGTATCACAGCACTAGTTTGAGCTGGGTTTAAAACAGAAACCTGAATATTGAAGAAGATTTAAATATTTTCACCCAGGCTTGTCAGTGTGGTAAGGCCAGGGAGTTCTTTGAGCTTTTCCCTGTGAACAATTGAGGCTGAAGTTGCAGGGCAAAGTCCACCATGAACAAAGACAAGAATCCGCTTACCTCAGCTGGCTCTGCACCAGCCTGGCGTTCACGCCTGAAACAAACCAGCTCTGCTTTTCCTGAGGTTAGCAGCCCAGCAGCTGCTTGCCCCAAGTCAGGATTTATCCAAAAAGTTCTCAAGATCACTTTGTGTGAACTCTAGTTTTACTTCTTAAATAAAATTTTAGACAGCAAGTGTTTACAGGCCTTATGTCCTAAAAATAAGTGTTTTATTTCTTGCTTTAAAATAAATCATTTATGTTCCCAAAGGTAATGGAGTGGTTATACATTTACCAGGCCTGTTTGAAGAAGCTGAAAAGAATGAAAAGAAAGGTTTGTATCAAGTAATTTTTAACCTACCTTTATATTAGCAGCCAGATTGAGGATTTTTGTAAGCTCTTGTTTCTGACCATAAATATGCAGTGCAGTAATAACATTCTGGATTTTAAATGAGGAAACAGTATTTAAAATGTTGAAATGTGTGGTAGTCTTTAGACATATTTCCAAAAGCAGTCTTTTCATGGAGTTTTATGGCATTTGATGCCACATTGGAAAGAGAATAAATGCTGAAATGTGTGCTGAACTTCCCTTGACCTCAAATAGGGATGATTTAACCAATAATTTTGTGCCCAAATATAAACTCATTTCTGCTTTAAGCAAGGCTTTAGACCCTATGACCTTCCAAGAGCCTCTACTTTTTCAATTGTTTTTTATTTCTATGTAGAAATTCTCTATTTTCTGAGGCACAAATGGAGTTTAAGTGATGTATTGTGTAGCAAGTTAAGCAAGAATATTTATTTAAAGAATTTTGTGTAAGCCACAGCATTCTGGCATTTAAGAACTATCTTTGTCCATACCAAAATGAGAAAGCTGATAAGTCAAAAAGAAGAAAAGTTTCTCAACAGAAACATTGCTGCTATTTGATTTGTCTTGTGGTTTATCCATTTTGTCTACAGTTATCTTAACAAGAAGCCATATAAACTAGCAAAAAGACAGAAAAAGTAAAAGCCAATGTCAAAGCTCAACCAATCAGCACAACTAAAATCCTACCTTTCTTCATCTTTTGACAGGTTTGAAAGATTGGGAGAAAAGACTGATTATATCAGATAGAGCACATATAGGTAAGTGAAGAGTGAAGGGGAAAAAACCCTCACAAAAGATTGCTTAGCTCATGAGGCTAAATTAAATTATTATTCCACAGAGCAGCTATGTGTTTGATCTAACACAGCTTCTATTATGCTGTGTAATCTGAAGCATGATAATGGAGTCTGTGTCCCCTGAAGAGTGATGTTTTACATGTTTTCACAATGTTTAAGGACCACTCCCTCTGTTTTCACTTGAGGAGGCCTGTGCACTGTCAGTGACAGCAGAGGCACTTTGTCTTGAAATTATGGATGTCTGTGATTTAAAGAATATTTTTTCTCCTTTGTTCTCTCACTGTATCCATTTGATTTTCCACTGCAGTGTTTGACTTTCACCAGGCAGTAGATGGGCTCCAGGAAGTGCAACGTCAAGCACAAGAAGGCAAAAAGTAAATATTTTAACACCCTCATTTCATTAATAGTTCCACAGATTTGGAAAATTTGTGTCATTTTGGAAAACAGAAATGCTGTGTGTCTCTGAAGAGCCTTGTTGATGTTAATAATTCTGTGCTTCTGTTCTGTTCCTACTTATGTTAGTGAACAAACTGTCAGCCAGACTCAAGGCCTCATTAATTACTGAATACCACAAATATTAGCAATACTCATGCAAAGCCTGAAAGGTGCTATATATTTTTTATTATTGTAGAACTTTAATATTAATTTTTTTATGTCTCAGACATCCTGTCTGGTATATGATATAGTGAAGAGCTTTGACAAAATTACTTGGCATAAAGTGTACTTTTGCATGTATTTATATATTGAGGGGGGTGTTTCTTTTTACTTAGTATTGGCACAACAAAAAAGGGGATTGGACCAACATATTCTTCCAAAGCTGCACGAACAGGCCTTCGGATTTGTGACCTCCTCTCTGACTTTGATGAATTTTCTTCAAGGTACAACTATTTTCATTTGTAAATATTGTCTTAAAGACTGATACATTTTGCCTGACAGATTTGCTTTTAAGGAGACTTGCTTTTGCTTTTAATTTTGTTTTTAAATATGTGTCTGAATTTTGTATATAAATTGTCTAGAAGGAGAAGAAAACTGGAAAGAATGTGTGTGTGTATTTCCTGTACTTCACAGAGTTTCTCATAATTTAAAATGGAATTTTGAACATTGGGAAATGCATTGGTTGAGGTGTCAGAGTCCTGAGTATTTTCTCCTTATAGTGTTGAGTATATATTGTGCAATTTCAATATATATTGTATAATATAAACTGAGTTCTTGCCAAAGGTTCTGTGATTCTGTGACTATGTTCCTCATAGATACAATTTCAATTTTTACAGATTTAAAAACCTGGCACAACAGTACAAGTCAATGTTTCCCACATTGGAAATTGATACAGAAGGACAACTGAAAAAGCTGAAGGTAAGAGTTTATCACTTTAAATATTTATTTTCATTTTAAAAGATAAAAATGAAGTGTACTACTAATTGAGCTAATGTAGATGAAAAATGCATATGTTCATTATTATAAAAGCTTTTAATAAACATTAGCTATGCTTTGTAGTAGAATGTTCTCTCTTGCTGTAGGCATTAATGTAAGCTCTGTGGAGGATTTAATTCTCCTATAATATTTTATTTTTTTGAATGTTGTTTAAAATTACTTGTATCAAAGTAGTCAAGAGAATGCAGGGTGATGACTTCAGTTAGTGTCCAGTGTCAGTGGGACTTCCTTGCTTACTGAAGAATTGTTTGTGGAAGCATGTTTCAAGATCCTAGTATTGCAAGAAAATTATCTTTTTACAAATAAATACAGAAGAGACACTAGCAAAACAGCTTTCATGAATATGTATGAAAAGAGGATGTTAAAAACATCTCTTATGTTTCCCAAGTTTTTTTCTTATACTTTTTTAGAGCTGACACCCTGAGGGTATTTTTTAACGTTCAAAAGGAGAGATATATATTTTTTCTTTTGGTGCTTGGACTAGTTCTAAGTCCCATTCTCAGTGTGGCTAGACTGCAGCACACTATCTAAAGACTATAGCAACAAAATTCAGTGGGTTTACCACATCTCTTTTAACAGAAATGATACAGAAATTATGGCATTCTAATGTCATAATAAGTCATGTTTTCTTATATGAGTGGTTCAATAGATTGAAAGGAGTATAAACTAATGGTTGTATTTTTCAGGAAAACACAGTTATTGAGGCTGGAAGCTTAGACTTATCTGTATGTTTTGTCTTTCAAAAGTGAACACAGTGTTCCCTGCTTCCAGCTATTGTCTGGGGAAGCTGACATTTGTACTCAATTTGCAGGGATATGCTGAAAAAATAAGACCCATGGTTCGAGATGGTGTGTATTTTATGTATGAAGCTCTTCATGGCTCCCCAAAGAAGATCCTTGTTGAAGGAGCCAATGCAGCATTACTTGATATTGACTTTGGTAAGTTATATTCTAAATTCAGCTTAACTCCTAAGAGATCAGTTTTGTTTTGATTTGTGTTTATATTGACTTTGCAAACAGCAGGAAAATAGAGAAAATAGGGTTTCCTTAATAGGAACAGATCTCCCAGAAGTAAAGCTCATTAAAACAGAGATTGTATCATTAACAGGATTAGTGTTTAGGGTTTAAATATTGATTTTTACTGAAGTTTATTCCAGTGCAGCTGAAATTTCACTGCAGATATTCTTGTCTTGATTGCTTTTAAATGTGTGTGCACATTGCCAAACAATCCAGGTACTCATTGCAGTCAGTTTAGGTAATTCCTCTGGCAAGGGAGGAGGATTAAACTGGTGCAGCAACCTCTAAGTCTTGCCACTACAGTTGGTCTCTGTTCTGCTTTCTTACCAAAAGTCTAGTTAAATTAATGAAGAAAAAATTAAGGACGGAAGAGATTCTCCAGTCCAGAGTCACTGTGTAGAGATCATAAGTAACCTCTTAAGACTTAGACAATTTGTGGCAAATACTCAGAGCCACTTGTACAGAGCACTGGGAATGCCAGTCTGTGACCTTTACACCAGGCTCTCCGTGAACGTAATGGAAATAATTTCTGTGATACACAGAACATTGAAAAAAAGCTTTACACAGCAGAAGCATCATATAATAGATCCCGTGCCTAATGGAGGTAGTACTGAGATGCTTTTGAATTTCTCCCTTGTGTGCAATCCTCGGTGAAAGTTGTAAAGGATGAATGACACATAATAAAAAGAATTTGCCTCCCTTTTTGGCTGCTGTTCCAGTTTAGCTTTAAAGCCAAACATAGAAGCGAAAACCTTCTTTGAACTGATAAAAACCAGTCTTTGTTTCTTACCATTGCTGACAGAGGGCTGTGCTGCTGTGTTTTCCTGGCAGGCACGTATCCCTTTGTGACCTCCTCGAACTGCACCGTGGGCGGTGTGTGCACGGGGCTGGGCGTTCCTCCGCAGCTCGTGGGGGATGTGTACGGCGTGGTGAAGGCTTACACCACCCGCGTGGGCATCGGCGCCTTCCCCACCGAGCAGATCAATGTAGGTTTAGTGTGACAAAATGTGCTGGCAACAAGTAGCAGTGCAATGGGGTAAGGGTTATTCCGCTGATAAATCAGCATGGTGATAATAATGCTGAGCAATTACACCCATGAAGAGAATATAATTACATTGTGAACTGAAAGTGTTTCCCATGAGAGGAGAGACACACGAGTGTGATGATGTTACATTGCAGTGACCACGCTTCTGTTGTGATGATCAATGTGAAAACAGATGTCATCATCTTATGTAACATCATTAGGTGTATTTCAGTGGAGAGAGTTTGTTGTGGACTGGAACTGTCAGTGCATCCCAGAAGAGCTTAAATTACAAGAACAACTTCTGTGCTTAACAGATTGTGTTCTGTGTGATTTATAGAATAAATGTGGTGTGTGTGTCAGCCAGTCATGCACAAATGGGTCGATAAAAAGAAGGGGAGGGATTTTAGTTGTTTTAAACTGTCTGCTGCATTTTCATTATCAAGAAACTAGAAAGCTCAGGATATTGATTATGAGCTATACATGCAGCAATCTCTAGGGCAGTGTTCCGAATCTAATTTAAGGACTTAGTCACTGAAATCCTTTCTCTAATGGCTCAGATGGGTTGATGGTGTCCTTTGGGTTTATGAATCATGAACCTAAAGTTTCTTTATTTTTTGCCACAGTATAACCACTGCCAGTCTGAATGGAACAGCTGGCAGTCTCACACTGTGGAAGAAGCAAGGAGCCTTAGGTGTTTGACCTGGACATTGTACAAGCATTGGTCTTGTCCCAGGCATTAACAGTCCTGTCACCAAAACCAAAAGATGTGTCAAAAGACCAGATGAAGAAAGTACATGCAAACAAAATTTTATAAAGGACTGAATTGTCAAGAAAATCTTCCTATTGGATGAAGAAGTGAGAAAAGTCTCCCCTTGGAACACAAAAGTCATATCAAATACATGATTTGAAATGCTAGTGATTGCAATACAAAAATCTTGTGCATAAGGGGATTTGTTATCTGCCTTAGTCCTCTCCTAGTAATTATTTTTTCCTGGAAAATAACTTTCAAATTGAAACAACTGTATTTTTCTTGCTATTTGTCTATATTTGTTTGTATTGTTTTCCAGCCATGTTTTCAGTGAAACACCATCAGCATTCTCTCTGTCTTATTTTAGGAAATTGGAGATCTTTTACAGTCCCGTGGCCATGAGTGGGGGGTAACTACGGGCAGAAAGAGACGCTGTGGCTGGTTAGATCTTGTCATTTTGAAATATGCTCATATGATCAACGGATTCACTGCGTAAGCATCACAGATTTTGCGCTACATTTGGAAGTGATAATTTTGTGCTTCGCAGAATAAATATGTAGGTAACATTAATATAAGTCCAGTAAAGTGTCACATTTTAAGCAATACAATAATGCACAGTGGGCAACTGAGAATTGTCTTAATCTAATAATGATCTAATTCCTGTGACTTTTTTGTTTTTCACATTGAGTGATTTTGCAACCTAATAGCTGTGATTTTTTTGGTACATGTTTTTACTGTGCTTTCATCCGACGACCAGTGGAGATTGGATCAATATATTGGTTTTCTAACAGTTTACTCCAGTGTTTTTGATCCAGTGCTTTCATACTGACTTGTGCCATGGTCTAAAACCTGTTGGGTTTGAGGTTTGGTTGACTAGTGGATCCTACTTGTAGGACCAATTCTACATCATTTGGAGCCACTGCCTTGAAAAGTGAAGTTAATGGAGTGATACAAGAGTACAGCAACTGGCACAGCTTTCATTCCAGTTTCAACAGGTTCATTTGTTTACAAAGGTGTAGTGAAATATTGTGTTATAAATTCTGCTTTTGAAGGGCTAAATTTTGTTTTCTTTGAGACCAAGTGGGTTCCTTGGTTGATGCATTCAGGCAAACTTGTGCATATATGCAAACATGTGACCCTGATGATTTTAATATGTTATAGACTGAAACATGATTTAATGTCATTTATGCTACTGATATTACTATGGTCTTGTTCATTAGTTTATCAAAAGGGCTTTTTGGCTTTGGTGTTTTTTCTTAATTGGATTTATGTTTTGCTTTAACTTATGCAGCTCTAGTTTATGTGGAAAATTTTAAGAAGGCATTAGGTTTCCTTCCATTTCAGCTCTATACAATTACTGCACTCCTATCAACAAAACTATATCCTCTCTGATAACTGTGATAGCTAAAAAAGAACGGGGAGATTTAAAAAGTTGAAGAACTGGCTCTATGGTGCTTCTTTCTCAAAAAGTCTTTTCACTTAATCCTTTCATTCATCATGTACTTAGTGAGCACATATAGCCTGGACTATTTTGCACATACCTGTCTAAGTCCTTAGCTGCTCAGATTTTGTAGGCAACACCTAGAATATTGTTTTGGAGAATTTGACTAGTTTTAAAATGCAAATTTATTCAGATCAGTGAGTACTACAGTGTCTTCTTGAGGTTCCATTTTTGTCTCCTGATGGGTTCATTCACAAAATTAATAAGGTTATTAAAGTAATAGCACAGCCCAGGCACTGAAAGGCAGGATGGGATCCTTCCTAATGAACTGCACATGTGGTTTTAGTAACTACACTATACTTGTTCTGTTATAAAAGTGTAATCAGTCACTAAGTCTGTCAGACAGTGGTTGTGAATCAGTAGGAATAACAGAAATAGTCCCTGTCAGTGATGTCATGTGTCATACCCATCCAAACCAGGCCCAGCAGGTGCCCCTTTCCACAGTCAGAGTGCACTTCCATGCACTGAGCTGAACACTGTGCTGAGCCTGTGTGAGCAGCCAAGCATTTGGAAATGTCTCGTGGTATCTGAGTCGAGTGTTCATCCCAGAGGTGTGAATTCAGTTAACAATAGTTTAATACCTTTTGTGTATTTCTTCTGGCTAGGCTGCTTGAGCTGGATTTGTGAAAGGGGGAAAAAAAGAAGTATTAAAAAGGAGATTCATCATGTGTGTAACTAACTGATGTTTTTTGTGCAGTTTGGCATTAACAAAACTGGATATTCTTGATGTCCTTGATGAAATTAAAATTGGTGTTGCCTACAAATTGGGTGGAAAAAGAATTCCATATTTTCCAGGTAAGTTGTTAAACCTCTATGTTCATTTTTATCTTTCCTGCCTGTTAAGCCAATTTTTCTTTTTAAAATCAGACTTGACTTCTTTTTCACTAGACATTCTGTGGCAATTTATGGAGCTGCAGTCTCTGTGTAAAGATTGCTGTACCATTGCATTGGCATTTTCCATTTACCTTGCATCTGTTTACAACAGCAAGAACTTCAGAACAAATAAAATCTTGTGTTAGGGCCTCTGTGTTGTGCCATTAGATTTTTTTATTGGCAAAAATCAGGAGTCTGAAAATCAGCAAGACTTGAGTCAGTGACTGTGTATCATTGGCAATAGCATTTAATGAAGCAAAATTGAAATAAAAGCTGTACAAAAATGAGATGGAAACAAGCACAATAAAGCTGTTTCTGCATGGCTTTATTAAGCTTTGTTAACAACAACACTGTGGTTAATAAAAATATGTATTGCCCCCTCAATAATGATTCACTTTTTAGGTGTAATGGTACACAATTTTTTTACATTAATGATGTTTTCAAGATATGTGTAACAGTCTCTGCCAAGAAAAGGAGTTTGTTCTGCTGAGCTATAGGGGAATCCAGAGGCACAGGGTGGATTGGCAGCCGCCAGCTTTCCCACCACTCTTGGTGGTTCCTGGCTGTGGACACAATGAGAATTCCAGTGGGGAAAAGCTTGTAGACATCGGAGTTTTTCACAAGACTGTTTTAACCTTGTTCTGTAAAGATGAAACTCTCTGAGACAGTAATGCCTTGTGTACTGTTTTATTCTGTGCAAATCTGAACCAAAAAGTGGAAGTACTGTAAACCTCAAAAAATCTTATTTCCTCAAAAATAAAACTGTGGTGTTGTTGTTGACTCCATGTTGACAGCACAGAGTACATTCTACAGTTTTTGGAAGAGGAAACTGTATCCTAGATCCTCTTCGATCAGATTTATCTTCCTAAGTATCAGACTTTAACCTCAATTAAGAATAAAGGAGTGAATGATTGAATAAACCAGTAAAAATACTATTTCCTCATATATCAGATTTTAATTGTTGTCAAAAGTCTTTATTGGTCAAGAGCCATGGGTCTGTTCTCTTAAGGCAGAGCAGCTAAAATCAAATGTGACAAAAGCTGTTCTTCCACAGCTAACCAGGAGATACTACAGAAGGTAGAAGTAGAGTATGAAACAATGCCTGGGTGGAAAACTGACACAACTGGAGCACGAAAATGGGAGGACCTCCCACCCAAGGCCCAGAACTACATCCGCTGTGTGGAAAACCATGTTGGCGTGCCAGGTACATTTCTTTGTAGATGTCCACATGAGGATGCCACAGCAGACAGACACAGCTCTGTGAAAGTGCTCAATTTGGTAGTTGGATGTCACTTTATTTGGGCAGGAGGGAATGAAAGTACCAGTGGTTGGGCTGATGGGGGTAAATGACGGCTTGCCAAGAAGCAGCAAAGGGTGGTGTTCAGCAGGCAGGTCTGCAGTGCTGCAGAGAGCTCCAAGCTGCTGCTGGCAAGGATTAACCAGAGGAAAGATAAACATGTGTTGTTCTTGGCAAATGGCCACCTTCTGTCAGTGAAAACTTAGGGGTCTCTTAGGTGCTTCGTGCTTCAGTGTGTAGTTAGGCTGATGTCCTCATCTCCCCCTTTCTCTTTGCATCCTGCACTGCATCCCTGTTTGAACTTAGATGTCTTTGTTTTGGGGTTTTTTTCCATTCTTACTTGTACAGGGAATTGTGTTGCATAACAGGTACAAGATTGCTTAGCCCAGGTTTTCCACTTTGGAAAAATGAGAATCTTAACATCATCCATCTGCAAAGGTCAAGCCACGCAGTTTTCTTCAAATCTAACTGCTAGAGCCCTAGATGTGCCAAGAGTTAGGTGTGGCATGAATGGTGGAGTTTGCAAGAGAATTTCCACAGTAACAAGCTTAGACAGCTGGCATGTGTGCTTTTGTTTTCCATAAAGCGCCTCAAAGGTCACATCAGTGGAGTACAGGCTGGTTACAGCCATGGCAATTCCTGCATCGGTCACGGATCAGGAAACATCTGATAGCAGAGACTGAAACTCAGAGAATGGCCTGTGTGTGGTCAAGGACACACAAGGGATGCATAAATACAGCTCCCCTTACCTTTATTCCTCTGGTTTGCTGTGCAAAGTCACGGTGCCTTGCTAGGTTTGAAGGCTAAAGGAGACCTACCCACAGTCAATTCTATAGCATGGGCAATAAAACTGCAGTGGAACAGCTACAGTGTGGAATTTGGGGTGGCTGCTCACACTGGATAATGTTTATAGTTAGAGCCTTACATTTAAAAATATTACAGTATGTAGGCATCACTATCTCCTGTTCCACATCATGCAGACTTCAGAGTCTGGCACAGCTCTGGCTTCCTCTCTGCAGGGATGTAGCTAAACATCCTGTCCAAACAATTGCTCTTAAACCTGCAACAAACATTCCTGACCTTCTATTAGACCTTCCATCTGCAATGTTTTGTATTTATGGTATCATTATTTTATGCTTTCAAACTTCAGTATACTGCACTTTTAGTCCAGTAGTGCAGCTGGAGTAGAGGGATTTTTGACAATGAGTCTTCCTTCCTAAAATGGGCCAGTCTGTAGTGAAGCATGATGAAAGGTGAAGATTATTCCAGTTCATTGATTATAGTATTTACTCTCAGTAATTGTTCTAACAGATGTGTTTTCCTCCCTAGTTAAATGGGTTGGAGTTGGGAAATCAAGAGAATCGATGATCCAGCTGTTTTAAACAAATGAAGAACTTCATGTGATGAGAAGCACAACTTGGCGTTCACCAGTTCCTTGCAGCTTCCTCTTGAAATGGAAATGCTATTTAAAACAAACAAATTCTTCTAGGAATTAAATAGAAAAAACCCCATATATTCTGTATTGTAACATTTTATTTAAGTTCTCAGTAAATTCAGTGTAAAATCTCCTTGGTGTCCATCATCAAAAAAGCCAAAAAAAGTACTCCTAACAAAATAGGGAAATCATTTTTTTCAATTGATCCATGTTACTATTTGAAAGTACTTTACACCTTTATAGTATTTCTCCTTGCTGAAACCAGTATCAAGCCTTTTGCAGTAATTATTGGGTAACTTTAGAATTGTGACGCTTGGATTTTTTCTTCAAATGTTAAAATATCTGTGTATCTGGGTTGGCAGTACTAGAACAGATACTATGCACTGAAATTGGTTGAATTGTAAAGATTTTCAGTTTATAAAATACATTAAAGTTAGGTGGGTATTTTTGACTGCACAAAGCAAGGCAAACACGATTACATATAATTTTTATATAATATTTTTGATAGCCTACTAAAATGAATGGAGAGCAGCTAAAATGTAAAATGTATTTATCACAAAACCTATCCTAGTAACTGAGATAACATCTGTAAAGGTGCCAAATTGGAGAAAGCTGACCTGTTTAATAATTCTTTGAACTATTCTGTGTATTAACAGGCTGGAGATTGTCAGGTGTGTGGCCTTCCTTTTATGCAGTAGGAAAAGGAACAAGTGAAGGTGGAGGGAGGAGAGTCCTCAGGGTACAAAACACATGAGGAGAGTAGAGCTGAGACAGCACACTGCACTTTCTCCATGAACCTGGGACATTTCTTCCTGCTAGTCCTGTGATTGAAGTTTCCCAAGTTCTACAGTGGTACTCTGTTGAGGAACTTGGGACTTGTGGCTCTGTAAGGCACTCGCTTCCACAGCTCATAGGTTTCCAAGAATAAATCAATGCATGACTCAATGGTGACTGCTGCAGTATTTACACCCCTCACACATTTTGACCTTCCTCAGCAAAATGTAATGCCTATTTATAGAAGGGGATGACACGTGGCAGCCAGGGCTGGGACATGTAGAAGCTGTGGAGAGGTCCCAGAATCTTCAAGAATGTACTTGGACTTCTTTGTGGATCTTCTAATTTGTAATGGTTATGCATCAAGAGCTCTCTAAAAGGCCTATCTCTTGTAGAGGAAAAAGATCATTCTAGAGACGGCATTATTCCCTAACTGCGAAGTTCTCCAAGTAGATGTTCCTTTTTTATATATGTCTCAGAAAGCTATAACAATATTTTTGTATCATTCCCATGGGCTGTGGAAATGGCATCACATCCTCAGTGGTGCCATTATGCTGTGTGTAAAAACAGCCCTTTTCTAACATGGTAACTCCAAGGGTACAAAACAATGACACTTGGCATTAGAAATGGAGAAAAAAGAAAAACCTGTCAGGAGGATGTTGTGCCACACTCATCCCCTTTGTCTCATCTCACTCAATATCAAATAGCAGATGATGTTCACAACCTTTTCTGTCAAGAACACTTTTAACAGTACCAGTGCAAAGCACTAAATGTAACTGTTTACGGATGTTTTGCTGCATGTAAGGCAGAATTCTTACACCATCCAGCTCTGGTGCAGTCTCTCCATGCCCCAGTTCATTATAGAGTCTGGCTTAATGAAAAAGCAAATACCCCTTTTCTCTAAAAAAACCCAACAAAACAGATCCCAAAGTTGTGAATCCTTACTTCTGTTTTAACTCCTTTGTCCATCTTTGACAAAGTGTTTAATCTCACTGCTACTGGTTTTGTAATCTGTAAAATTGCAATTAGTAATACATCCTCACCTCTTCAACACTGTCTTTTGGAGTTCCCTGGGTCAAGCCCTGCAGTCCTTGATCTGAATTGAGGAGGAAGCTCTCCCCATCATAGTTATAGCTGTTCTGAAAGACCAATGAGATTTCTGACCTTATTTAATGTTTGCAAAGCACTTCTGAAAGGTACTTGCTACGTGCTAATTATCACAAGCACTGTGAAGTGTGCCTCATTCATATGAGGTACTTTAAGCATAAAGATGCTTGGAGATACAGTAATTAAGTTTTGTTTTCACATGGCTTAACCCTGTGACATTTGCCTTCTGAATGATCTAGAGCTGTTCCTTTTCTTGGCCCCATCTTCCTCTGTGCATTTGTGCAGGGAGGTGGCCATTATATTTAAACTTTAGTTGATTTATAGGCAAAGTCCACAGTGACTAACAAGCCACTTGGTGTGCTGAATAACTGGATTAAATGATCAACTCTAAACTGAGTATTTGGCATATTGGAGACAATAGCTTTTATAACATAATTTTCACAGGATTACTTTCCACCTAATCTTTTCATTGTCCATTTTTCCATTAAGTATCCATTAGATCCACATGGCTTGTCCTTGCTTTCAAGGATTCATCAAAAAATCCAGTGATGTTGTCACTGAGCATGATGTAACAAGCAATTATCCCATGACTTACTCTGTTACCATAAAAATATCATGCATTTTATTTCATAGCATGGATATTTTAAATAAAAGTTCTACTCCTATTAAATTTTACATACGCTGTCATTAAGTTAAATGTGAGTAAGTTCAGGTTTTTATGAAAAAGCTCTTTCATCTACTGAGAGACACAGTGCTTAATAGGAACATTTTAATGTAAATTTCCTTTACTTTTGGCCATTTTCCATATATGTTCTTTTGTGTTGTTTAGAATTTCATTTAATAACAATCACCATGATGAATTTAACTACTTCTTTCTCCCCAGCCAAATTCAGTAATAATGGCTAAAACTGGCTGATGCATCATCCTGTTTGATATCTGGATGGAAGAATAAGGGAAAACATTTATTGAAAAGCTGTAATTTGTGGTAAAGATTATAGTTTTTTTAAAAGTAGCAGTCACAGACTCACTCCTGCACAGTAATGTTTTTGAGATATTTTCTGGCACTTACAATATGGCCTTCCTAGTGAGATTTACACTTCCTAACACATTCAGGATAGGATTTTGAAGCTTTTGTATTTGGCTATATTTGGTCTTACAGTTCTGGCATAATGCACTTTATAACAGGAAAGAAAATGAAGCATTTCCATAGTAATGTGCAATCTATACTTACACCTTATGCAGATTTTTTTCAAACTATTTTTGATCCACACCTGTTTATTTTGTCCTTGAAGTTATATTAAACAGATTTGAAGTAACAGTTCTTGGTCTCTATTTCTCTTATTTTTTAACAAAATTAACTTCATACAAAACCTGGTTTAATTTTTAATGAATTTTAGAAAATAAGTAGCAGCATTAGTGAATGAAGGTGTTTTCTCTCAGTCTATAGATTTTCACTGTTTGGCCTGTCTTCACAATTCCACAAACTTTGTCTCCCTTTCCCATTTACAAACTGAGCAGGGATCTACCTTTTATCACTGGGATTGGTGGTTAATCATCTTTGGTTAACTCACCTGAATGACCAATGGTTTTATAAGGAAAAATACGTCTTCTAAGTGGTGCAGAAACTCTTGCAATAAAAGTGAACTCCATTAAGATCTTTATCAGCAACACTGAGAGAAAGCAAAGGTCGATACTGGCTCAGATAAACAATTATCACCTCTAAAACTCACTGGGCTTCAGGTGAGTGTGTTAGGGCTTCCAGAAGCCTCCATAGAAACCACTCCTTTTCTCCTCTGTTTTAAAAGGAGTCAGAAACAGCAGGGAAGTGTCCTTTTCAGTAAATGACAGCAGGTCAATGCCTCACACACCACTCAGGGCAATGCCTGATGCCTCTGAGAGACTTGGTCTGCTAATTAATTAGTATTTCTTCATTTTCTTTGCATCAGTTATGTACATATATGCACACATATATGTACAATTTCACATAGAATGGTCTTTGGTAGCTGAAGCATCTTAGGTAGTGTCATCTAAATCCATGTCAGGCTGGCAATGCCCAAGTCAAAATACCAAACACCAAAAAACCAAACCAACACACCAAAAAAAAAGTTTTAAAAATACCCCCAAGCTGAAGAGCAATGTCTGATGTTTGGGATGGAGGAAAAAAATACATTCAAATACATTCCCCTAACCTCTGACATAATACTTTACATGGGGTCAAGCTCTAGCCAACTAATTATTCCCTGTAGAAGTGCCTTGATTCCTGTACAGTAACATGTCATGTCCATCAGAGAGCTGGTTTAAAGTGTTTCATGTTGGCAGAAAGGATGAGCTCACATTACCCTTTTAACTGGGCATCAGGCAAGAAAGGAAACCCAGCTCCAGCCATCTCATTTACAGAAGTGGCTGTTTGTGGTAGTCCATCAGGGCTGTAACCTGGTGGTTTGTTGGCCACTAATGAGTGTGTCAGTGCTTGCTTTGTCTCTTTATTAGATCCAGATTGCCAGTGACAAAGAGGATGCCTGAAGCACGGAGCCTGCTCAACTGACACTACATGGATCTATGGCATGGGGAAAGTGGGATTGTACAGGCTGCTCCAGGGGGGTAGGGAACTGGATCCTTTTGTTCCCAAATCACTGGTCCAACACAAATGAGCTTTGATAATGAGCGTGTTTTACAGAATGATTGCAAGATTTTGCATTTAAACTCTTGTATACTTACAGGAAATTAGTTGTTCTAAAATACTTTCATGTGTTACTAATATCTGTAGATTTCTGGAACAGACACTGTTCATTAAATATTTGCCCATCAGCTCTATAAGATGGTAAGAAAAATAAAACAGGAGAGAAGGTCTTTTGTAAGCACATACACTTTATATCTTCCATTAATGTAAAAAATTTTGTCCAACAGCTGCATTTTTCAGTGGTTGAAAGCAGTACAAATTTGAACACTGTCTAAATAAATGTGTTTGGCAAAAAAATGTCTTTGTCAAGAAAAAAAACCCCCAAACATTTGTGTATTTTAATGTTTCCACAGTCTCAAGATAATGCACCCTTCCTGTGACAGACATTACCTTTCAGGAGCTGAGTGTAGACACCAGAGTTTACATTGCAGGGCTGTAAATAGTGCCTCAGACAGCAGTGTTGGGTTTCAGGTGATCCTTTGCAGTGCCTGAAGAGTGGCAGAGCACTTCAAACAGTTTAGTTGGCTGCTGAAATCCTTAAAATACCCTGGGCTGAGTCACTTTTCTTAAGGACTGCAGAACATATATATGTCTGTCTTAAGGGCAGTCAACTATACATGCCCTTCTAGCAGAGGTGGCAGTGTCCATTTTTCCCCAGAGAAGACAAAACTTTTCCTGCTAACTGGGTCTAATTCTTGAAATGTGAGGAAACAGTGTTTGCTACTGAGGTTTCTCAGACTGGCTGGCCTGTAAATGGAAAAGATCCCAAGCACGTGGTGCTGGAGTTAGCTTTTGGTGATTCTGACAGAATGACAAGTGTGGAAACACAGTGTATTACCAGTCATGATCATAAAGTGGTGTTTCATGGTGTTCTTTGCTTCTGAAGAGGAAACTCACTGGGTCAAACCTATAGTAATTAGAGTTGTGTTTCCACTGAGATTCTTAAAACAGTGCAGCCCTCCACCATAAATGGAAACTTGCCCTTTGAGCTCTGAATTCCAGAACAGCTGAAAAAATTGATAAGCTTGGGGGCTTGTGGGAAGCTCCTGAAGCTCAGGAAGAGGCCCAGGATTCCTCATGTCTCAGCACAGGCTGGGGAGCACCTGCTTAAGGAACAGCTCTGCCAAGAATGACCTGAGGTTTAAATGAGATGTGAGGATGAGCATGAGCCAACAGCACATTTGCATCTTGAATAAAGCAGATGGTCTGCTGGGCTATAGTGAGGGGGATAATGGCCAGGAGAGGCAGGGAAGGTGTTTCCCATTACTCATGTTGATGAGTAGTACCACAGATTCCTGCTACATGTCCACTGTAATGCATCCATTGTAATGGCATGTTTTGCATCCTAAACAAATGGGTGAAGAAGAAAGGGAGACTTGCCAAGATGATGTGATATTCTAGTTTCAGGACTCTGCCTTGCTACAGATAAGACTCATTTTGCTCCCAGTGTACAGTCACGTGTATGTCAGTACCACGGTCACAGATCTGCTGCTCAGTTACCACCCCATAGCATTGAAAACAGTTCTGATTTTGAACTCCAATTCTCTTCTGTTTCATTTCTCCCAGCCATTGAGTCTGTGCCCTTGTGGTGACCTTGGCAGTGACTCTTATCACTGTTTCATGCTTTCGTTGGAAGCTGAGTTCTTTCAGAATTCAGGAATGCATTTTGTAGCTCTACCAATGGGGCCTCAGTTATGTCTGTCTGAGATAAAATATAGCTTGAAGACATTTACTGAGAAAGCTCACAAAAGGTTTGCCTTGTCATTCTGAAACAGCATTAAATTTCTATCTATAGCTTCCAAAGGAGATTATTGGAAAAGGAGACTAAGACACCATACCCCATTCCCTGAGTATTTGGTCCATTGATTTTTAGTACTGTATGTTCTACAGAAAAAAATAATATGCCTTCAGTGATCTCTACTTGCGTGTATCGGGTACTGGAATAAGTAACATCTCCAATTAGTAACATCTCTCTTCTTTGCCAGAAGAACTGAAGTTGGAATAAAATGGCAGGAAGCTCATGTGCTGGGTGCTGGACCTGGCCTGAAGAACAACCCATGTATGGGACAAACTGGGTGGGGGTTGTGAATTTTGAAGATCTAGGAGGAATATCAGGCTACTCTTCTTCATTATTCCATCAGTTATTCAATGCCAGTAGCACAGTTTTATATTTGAAGCAGTTACACTGGTGAAACATTTGTATATTTAAGTAACCCTTCCTACAGTTTAGGTCGGGATAATGGATCAGTATTAGAAACAGAGATAATACTGAACACTTCACCAACAATCTGGGGATCTTCTAAATCTTGCAGATAGGAAAGAAAAAAAGGACAGGATTGTGACACAATATCTTCTCTGATATCCTCATGCAGAAAAAAATAAAAAAATATTAATGTAAATACATGATAAGAAGCTACTGAGCATAAATACATAGAATAAGTTATAATAGATTCTAATATACATGGAGAAAAGTCAAGTGAAAAAAATAAAATAAGTTAGCTAGTTAAGGCATTACAAATAGGATAAGGCATTTTGACTATTAGAGATTGATTTGCCTCACACTATGTAATTAAAATACTAAAGCTGGTACTGATGAAAGTCTGAGCCCTATGCAAAATGCATTGATGATTTCCATGCAGAGGAAACAAGCCAGCAGCACAAAAATCTCATTCTATTAATTGGCACCCTGGATGGTAGGCCTAGGATTGAGCATTACTTTTATAGCTTATACCACACCACTCATGCAAACTGCTCAGCAGAGAGCAAAGAGAATGAGTGCCTTCAAGACTTCTCTGCATAAATGGATTTCATCTGGAAAGGCTGCGCTCAGGAAATTTCCACATTAGCACTTGTGATGGTCCCTGTAGCTGTGGCATGTTATCCTGGCAACGTTCAGGGAATCGCCTTGACTCTGTGCAGCTTCTGTTCTGTGCACAGAGATCTTCTCTGTGTGGGGCTGACAACACAGCCACACATATTTAAAATAAACACACTTTGTGGGCTGCTGCTGGGGATGGTTTGTTAGACTTGGTGAGTGCAGAGCTGGGTTCTTGGCCAGCCTGCACTGACACAGCCTCTTTCACTGAGCAGAGGCACCCTGAGTTATTCCAGCTGAACGGCTGCTCTGGGGAATGGAGAGAGGAGAGCATACCAGGAACAACATAAAGCTGTCTCGAAGCAAGGATTCACTTCCACAACAAAATAATAACAGCAGGGCTGGATGCGGCTAAAACATGGAGGGAGGAAGGTTTTGCCCATCTCTTCCCAAGCCATGTGTGGGAGAGGATCTTTGTACTGTGTGGGGATAGTGAAAGGACAGAGCTACCTCTCAGAGCTTCTCCCACATAAATCCACACTCAATAATGGATAGCACTACTTGGATAAAGATTTAAAGAATTCTTAGGACAACCACCTAGAATTAAATCAAAAACACTGCTGCCTGCAGAGAAAGAAAACAGAGCCCTTGGCACTATGTTAGGTCAGTGATAGCAGTTCTCACTGTCAGAGTTAATATTCCTTTTTTCATGACAGATTAAAATAATCTGGAAAGAAGCAAACTGAAAGAAAACAGTGCAACAGAAATGAAAGCACACTATGGGAGGGCCAGGAACAACAACAACCATGAAAAAAAACCAGGGAAAGTAGCCCTTTTGTAAACCCCTGTCAGCAGAACAATAACATCTTTGTAACAGCAAAAATAATTTATAGTTTTGAGGGTGCCCTCTAGTGAGTGGGACCCTTGGGTGCTCTGATCTGCTGCAGCACTGGTGCATCTCAGGGCTGCAGGAACAAAACCTGCTCTGAAACTCAACCATGCTGTGCTAATTTAAGAACAAGCACTGGCTGCAGTGACAAGATAGCAGAGCCTTCTCTTAACAGCAGGATGTCTCAAGACCCCAGCCCTTAATCCTGCATATCATAGGCTTGTCAAATATTTTATGGATGCATGAACCTCATCAAGAGCTCATCAAGATGAGGGCATGAACTCTGTGCTAGCAAGTCCTCATGAAACAACATGCTCTTGTGAACAGGTAATGTCTGAACCAGGTGTAGCCCCCTGATCCCAGCTGTAAACATGTCTGTTAAGGCTGATGTACTAGGAAAGGGAACACAACAAAGAAAACTGCCCCTAGCCCTTCCAGTAAAAGCAGTTTTATGCAAGAATGGTTTTTTTATCTTCAGATCCATATTGCAGAGCAGAGAAAGGACAGTGCAGTGGGGCTGGGCACATAGGGAGTGGTTCTTTACCCTAGGCCCACCAGGGGATGTGTGCCCGTCCTGATAGCCCATCCCACATAACACAGACTGCAGGCTGGCACATGGCCAACTATATCAGCTACTATCATACAATTTCCACTTGAAAGAATTCCCAGATTATTTCTTTAACCGTTTTAGCATGAAAACATTAAAGAAGAACCAGTGAGTTTGCCAAAAGCCATTCATTTTATACCAATTCAACTAAGGAAACTCCCTATTTAAAGAGCTGTGGGAGGCAGAGTCCCACCTCTATGTGATGTGCTTTGAAATCTTTCTAAATGGCTTAGAAATGGAGGAATAGAAAAAAATGGGAAGTTTTACTACAAGGACATGGAGAGGAGGTCTTTGGTATAAGTGAAGCTGAAGGGATTGATAAAGTATTTTAAGGCCTGGATCACTATTTATCTACTTCCAAATCACCAGTGGATCTTCCTCAAGGCTCATTGCTCTGGAACTAATAAAATGCTCAGCACCATTCTGCTGGGTAACAATTCAGAAGACAGGCAGGTGAACCAATTCCCTCCCCAGGATGCTCAGGCCCGCTGGTACAGAGCAGACAGAATTATTTTGCTCTCATACCTTGCAAAGAGGAGAGAGCTGGTGAGTAGCAGATGTTGGTGAAGGTGAGTCTTACAAAGCAATTAAGAGATGTCACCACCTGAGGCTGACTCAGAGCTGCAACAGAAGATTCCTGCAGTGGGGTAGTGGTGGCAATGTGTCAAATGTGATCAGCCCGCAGCAAAAGCTGGACTGGATGATCCTTGTGATTCCCTTCCAATCGGAATATCCTGTGATTCTGCAAAAGTACCCTTAAATTTACTCTTAAGTGTAAAGCAGCACTGTTCCAGCATGAACTACTCCCTTTCAAATCTACTTCATATTTGAGATCAGTGTTTCAGAGCACTCCTTCCCCACAAGTGGAATGGTGCTTTTAGCTCTTTTTTCATATTTCATCCAGTTCTCAGACAGCTGAGTTCCATCCATGTTTATCCCATGCCACGCTGATGAAACATGTGTGATCCACTGTCCTCTATCCTGTCAGGGCTCTTTCCAACTGCAATTACATTCTGATTAACCCCTATTCCCCAGAGAACTTCAGGGACATCAGAGTGTCTAGCTAGTGAATATTTACAAAGTAGTTTCCTTAGAAAGAAAAGGCCATGAGTTTTCCATATGCAGTTGGAAAATTCTGCTGAACATCCTTAAGCATGTGTTTGCAAGTATCTACAGAAAAAGCCAAAGTAGAAATCATTGCAGATAAAGAAAGAGTGGCAGGAGTAAGATTTTGGAGCTCAGAAGGGATTTTTGGGAATTGCTGTGAATTACAACCACGGCTTCTGCTCCACAGACCAGAAGGCTGGGCTCATCAGCTCTACAGAAGAACAATTAAAAAATCAGATTAACCTGTATGAAACCAGAGTGGTTGTACCTGCAAACTATTTGCAGTTCAGCAACTCACTCTCATCATTTTGGGGTTTGAACAATGCTCTCAGGCATTGGTGTGATTTTTAGGGCTCTCCTCGGTGGAGCCAGGATGCAGAGCTTGATGATCCTTGTGTGTCCCTCCCAACTCAGGATAGCTTGTGATCCTACAGCCATAGTTAGGCACTGCTCTTAGTACCACTGCTCTTGGGGTTTCAGCAGTTTTGGAAGAACTCGAGCAATGAAACCAGACAAGAGTTAGTCCATTAGGTATTGTGGCCCATTTTCAGCACATTAATCTATGCCATTCTAAGTCTTGTGCTAGTATTGAAAATGTACATTGAAAATGTACATTTTTATGAGTTTCTGAATGAAAGAAAGGCTTTTAAAAATACTGATTCTATCACTACTTTTTGAGAAGGTTGTTATTGTTTGGGTTTTGGTGTTTAGAGTGTTTCTTTGTTTTTTTCAGGAAGAAACACAAGTCTTTACTTGATAACTTGTTTTTGACCAGAACAAAACAAAGAAACCAGGAACAAGTCCTTCACCCTTAGCAGACTGTAAGTTCATTCATGAAAAAATCGCTCCTGTACTTGGCTGTGATTCTGTCCACAGTACATACAGAGGAAATTTTGAATTCAGAGACCTCTGGAAGAAATAGAACTGTCTTGACAGATCACCTTCAAGTGACACAAAACATAGCATGTAAAATCCAACACCAGTTTTAAACTTGTTTGCCCTGAGGAAAACAATGTATTTTCAAAATATACATAGTACCCAGACTGGCTGCCACTTGAAATGGCGTCTGATACTTTAACCCATGTAACCACACCTGCGGTGCTATAGAGCCCATCTGTAAATAGCAAATTAATTGTAGTAATTCCCTTTCACCGAAGAAGGTCTTGGAGAACTCCAGATTTAGCTGAAACTGGGTCTCAATCCTCAAAAACTCATTGTGCCCATAAGTGGTGAACCCACTCCTGATGTTGGCTGGTGCTGAGGAGCCCACCAGAGCCTCCTGGCCAGACAGGGATTCTCCAGCCTCCTTGGTGGTCTTTCAAAGAGGAAATTCTCAAGCTTGTGCACATTTTTGTTGGTTCCACAGCCCAAACCTGGGCAAGGCTCTTTTAGGCTGCACAAAGAGCACAGTGTAGTGTGGGGGCCTGCCAAAGAGGGTTCATAAGTTGGATGCAGGACTGGAAAGGATGCTAAGTAGGTTTACAGATAAAATTGGGAAGAGCTATTGATTCCCTGGAAGGCAGAGTTCTTGCAGACAGACCTCGACAAATTAGAGGGCTGGGCAATCACCAACTGTATGAAGTTTGAAAGGGAAAAGTGCTGGTTTCTGCACCTGGAACAGGGCAACTCTGGATGTAGAAACAGACTGGGGAACTAGGGGAGGGACCTGGGGGTCCTGGCTGATGGGAAGCTGGGCATGAGTGAGCCATGCCCGGGCAGCCAGCAGGGACAATCCTGTCCTGGGGGCATTAGGAACAGCATCTCCAGCCGGGAGAGGGAGGGGATGGTCCTGCTCTGCTCTGGGCTGGGACTGCCTCACCTCGAGTGCCAGGGGCAGTTTTGGGTGCCACAAAATAAAAAATGATTATATTATAAGAGAGCTTACAAAGGAGGGCCACAAGGAAGGTGAAGGGTCTGGTGGGGAAGCAGTATGAGGAGTAGCTGAGGGCACTTGGCCTGCTCGGCCTGGAGGAGGCTCAGGGGAAACCTCACTGCAGCTACAACTTCCTCATGAGGGGCAGACATTGATCTCTCCTCCCTGGTGACAACGACAGGACGTGAGGGGAATGGGTGCCAGCTGTGTAGGGGAGGTTTAGGAAAAGGTTCTTCGCCCAGAGAGTGGCCGGGCTCTAAAACAGCCTCCCCAGGGAAGCGGTCACAGCCCCACGCCTGACAGAGTTCAAGAAGCTCTCAGCTCTCAAGCTCTTTGGACAACGCTCTAAGGCACATGGTGCCAGTCCTGGACTGTCCTGTGCAGGGCTAAGAACTGGACTCGATAATCCCCGTGGGTCCTTTCCAACCCAGCATATCCGTGATTCTGAGTTTATCGACAAACTCGAGTCCCAAAAGAAGTTTCGCTTTGTCCGGCCGGCTCCGCGCCGCGGCTCCGGGCGCACGGAGGTGACGCCTGAGGGGCGGTGGCAGCGGGCGGGGCAGCGGGGCCGGGCCGGCGCCTCTGCCAACCCCGCCGGGCGCTCGGGACGCGGCGGGAAGAGAAATTTTCCGCTGCGGACGAAGCTTTCGCTTCCCTGCGGAAAGAAAGGAGCGGCCACGGTTCCCGAACGCCCGGGCCGGGATGTGAGGGAGGTGGTGGCGCGGCCGTGACGCGGCGCGGGGCGGAGCGGGCGCCGGTCGGTCCGGCCATGCCGAAGCGCTCCTGCCCTTTCGGGGACGCGGCCCCGCTCCAGCTGAAGACCCGCGTGGGGCTGCGGGAGCTGAGCCGCGGCGTGCGGGGCGAGGAGTACCGGCGGGAGGTGTTCGGTGAGCGGGGCGCGGAGGGGAGAGCGCCGGGCCGGCCGCCCCGCCGGGGGGATGTGCCGGCCCGCCGCGGCCCGCGGGCATGGGGAGCCCGCCCCTAACTCTGCTCTCCTCTCCCGCCGGCAGAGAGGACCCGGCGGCTGCTCTTCAGGGGTGCCCAGGCCTACATGGAGGGCGCGGCTGCCGCAGCCCGTGCGGCGGAGCCGGGGCCGGCCGGGGAGGCGCAGGGCGAGGGGCCCCGCTGGAGCGGGCAGCTCCTCATCGGCCACGACGGGAAACTGCGGCGGCGGCCCGCGGACAGGGGTGAGTGCCCGGGCCGTGGCACAGAACTGCGGGATACCCTGAGGTGGGAGGGACCCATCGAAGTGTAATTCCTGTCCCGCCCGGGATATCCCCGACGTTCCCACCGCAAGCCTGAGAGCGTTGTTGGAACTTAAACTCTGGCAGGGTTGGGGCCGTGACCGCTTCCCTGAGGAGCCTGTTGCGGTGCCAGACCACCCTGTGGGTGAAGAACCTTTTCCTAATATCCAGCCTAAACCTCCCCTGACACAACTTGAGGCCATTCCCTCTGTTCCTGTCCCTGGTCACTACAGAGACCAGTGCTGTCCCTTGGCCTCCCCTCACAAGGAGGTCTGTCTGTGATGGGTAGTTTTGTGGTGTGTAGTTCTTCTTTATTGACTTTCCTTAAAAGAAGTGTTAGATTTGAGCTGACAAATTTCAGAACTGCCGCGTGCATGTTCTGTTTTAGTATCCCTTAGTCTTGCTACTGAGAAAGAACCAAGAAAGTTCCAAGCGGCGCTCCCTGTTCCTTCGCATTCCCGAGCGTCCTGCCAAGTGCTGCCGCCTGTAGCAGTGCACGGACGCGCCGCGCTCTGCAGCTCCTGGGACTTCCAGCTGCTTTCCCTGCCTTGCTGTAAAGCTCATCCCTTCTTTACCGTGTCTTTGCCAAGCAGTTTCGCCGGTGGGAGCGTCCAGAGCCTGCTCATCGTGTGTGAGAACGGCCGATGTGAAGGAGGCGTGTGCGCAGTGTGACCGCTTCGTCTGCCAGAGCTGCAGCAGGCTCTGCAGCTGCTGTAACACGGTTACCTGCTCTTTGTGCTCCGCTGTTGAGTAAGTGCCTTTCGAGTTTGGAAGCTTATTTTAATGACACATGGCCTGATGGTTGGGTGCAGCAGATATCTAGCTCATACACATAAAGGAGTTAAACTCTTGCCATGCTTTAGCAGCAGTAAAACTGTCTGAAACGTGCAAGCCAAGATGCATGTGTGAAGCACTGTAATCAACCGTAGTACAAGTCTAGTTCAGCTTCTTACTTAAATGCTGTAGGAGGCAAAAATTTCTCTTGCTTTCCCACCAGCGATATTGCATGCTGGCCAGTACTGAATGCATGCACTTCCAAGGAATAATCTTAATTTTTTTTCTCTCATTGTTAACAATTCTGTGGTATAAAGAAATACTGAGTGTGCTGTGTGGGAGTCCCGTGGTTGCAGCTGATAATGGAATAGTATGCCATTGTTATGTTCCAGAAACATTACTGACTTTTGTTTCTTCTGGGTTTTTTTGTTTCTTTTTTCCCCTAGTTATGGTGATGTGGGAGAGCAAGTTCTCTGCAATGGTTGTTCAGTATTTCAAGTCTGAAACTTGATGGCTAAAAGTCTGAACCCTTGTGGTTAAAACATCCATGAACTTCATGAAGTCTTCTCCTTGCAGCTGGTCAAATAATCCTTTTAGCATGTGAATTAGTTATGGAATTTCTATGTTTTATATCTTTATATTGTACTTTTAAATATTGTAGCTAAATAAACATTTATATTTTAAAGCTTTTTAGATTATTTTGAGTCGGCTTTCTCCTTTTCCCTAGTTGTGATATGCCTGTCTGGAAGGGACCACTCTGTGCTCTTACCTGGTGTTCCTGATATGATACAGGATTCAGAATATTCTCTTTGCTTGTTGGTCATGTTAGGACACACTTTTGTGGGATCAGAATAGAAATCAGTTGCTCCTTCTGTGATTTCAGGTGAGTGTGACTCCATTCTAGACACACAACATTTTCTTTGTGAGCTTACTAGGAAAATCAGCCAGGCCTGAAGGCTTTTCCAAATAAGAGAATTTGCTGATTCTGGTTACATTTTTTTTAAGCTATCACAAACATCTTGTGTTTACTGACAGCTTGAATGGTTTTAATCTTTTTATGGTAACTTTGATAGAAAGAGCAGTAGCACACCAGGCTTGGAGCAGGAAAGTTTTTCTCATTAGTAAATTTTCCAGTACCTCACTGAAAGGTCTTTCTTGGAAAGCAACTTATCTGTATGAGTTTATCACCTACACTGTAAACTTCATATTGTTCTGAATACCCACTCAGAAACAGCTCATTAAGTGGTCTGAAAAATGGTCAGCACTCAGGGGTATCTCTCCATAAACCAGCTCATTCCTCATTCCAAAATGAGAAAATTCCTCATTTTCTTTTCAAATCACTGCAAAGGATTAGTATTGTTTGTGCTGTAAGAGGGAAGTAAAGTACTACTGGACAGCCCCTCAAAATAGTTTTCTTTTACTGATTTTGCTATGTTTCATAAAAAAACCCCACTTTTCATCTGGCAAACCAACTGTGCCTAAGAGAAAACTACAGTGGTCTTTACCACAGGAAAATGCTGATTTGAGTGGCTGTTTTCAGACTGTAGGATAAAAGGCATAGGTTTGACACACACAAGAAAAGAAATCCTTGTGGCACAACTAATGGTCTGTTTCTCTAATTTTTTGCCCTGAACTCCTGAAGCAAAGCCTGCCACTCATGCTTCCCAGTCTTCTCAGCAGTAGTTAGTATGTTTTGGGTGGAGTAACCTTGTTTTACCTGTTTCCCTCCACTTTAGCCATTTCTGTTTGAAGAGATGGAAAGTCCATTGCAGTGCAATTTGAAAGCCTGACTCCTCCCTCATGGGGACACTTTATTTGACATTCTGTTGGAGGCATTCTGGGTATTTGCCTGTCATAATCCTGCAGCTACCCAAAGAGACTGGTAAATGCTTTAGCAAAGGGTGGGGGTGGCTGTTGCTGGAGAGCAGCTCTTCTTCATAGCTGCAGTGTCATGGCTTTGGGTGTATCAGCCACAGTGAGGTGCAGGATGACATCCTCTCTAGCCTGTGTAGCACTTTGTATAACTATGCCGACACACTTTAAAAGCATTTGTGCCCTGTAGGGTTTCCTGAGGGGTGTCACTTTATTCCCAACCTTCTGTGCCAGCTTAGACTGACCATCTGTGCCAGCCTGGACATGCTGATGGATCTGGTTGGTTTTCCTGTTCTGCATGCTTTGGAGCCAGTGAAAATGGGAGACTACTGGTTCTTACTCCAGTCTTCGTTTTGAGCAACTCTGAAATGTGTCTTATCTTCGTTCCCATAACAAACAAAAAAGTCTCAAGTCAGGTGACTTGGTAGTGAAGGAATTAGTTGGAATGTGCAGGAATTCCATAGCATTATCTATCTTTTCAAAGCTCTAACAGATGAAGTCAGAATGGTGGCAGATCCCTGGTGCAGTTCCCAGCTGGTATCACAGGGCAGCTCCTGTGGCAATCATTTTAAACCACAAAGCTGAGTTTTATGGATGGAAAGAACCTGTGGTTTACTGCATTTAGATGCTAGTTTTAGGAGGAGTTTTAAGACTTGTCTTTGTTTCATTTGAAGCTTTAAGCAGTGAACTAAAGTGTTTTTCAGTCAAGTATATTTTTCAAAATGAAACCTTTAAGTATGTGTCTTGCTTTTTCTTACCCTCTCCTGAGGGTGAGAGACTGAAAATAATGTTTTGCTTCTAGGCTCTGGGAGAGATGAGACATGTTGTTACAAATGATTTGTGTTTCAAACTAGTGACAGAAATGTTTTTTTGGCTCATTTAGTCACTGCTGTATTTCATAGAAAGCTGTCCTCTGTAAACAATGACATAAATTTCATGGCTTAATGTTCTTATTTGTTATCCTCTAGCTGCTTGAAAGATGGTTGTGCATTAGGATAGATACCCAATGCAGCGAGCTGGGAGAAGAAAAGCAGGAGGGCTGGAAGAAGGTTAGAGGCTGGGAGGGGAAGGGCAGGAGGAGCACTGAACAGCATGGCCAACACTTGCTTAGTGGAGGTCCTTGATACATGTGAGAAATGGGGTTTAGTGGTTACCACATCTGCTTATGTGGCTTCAGAAGGAGAGAAAACTGCCTGTGTCTACCAAAAGACTCGAATATTATTCAGGAAAGTTCTTTTTCTAGTCCTGCAGTTCTCAGATAAACAATGGGAGGTAAGACTGGAGACTGTTTGTAAATCTTCATAATGCCTACAGAAAAAAAAAAACAAAAAACCAAACCTGTGTGATGGGAAGAATCTTTGGGTGAGAAGTATAAAGATTTTTCTCTTTGCCTAATTAACTCCTCCTCACAAGGACTTGTCTGTTGCCACTGATCATTGAGCTGTAATAGAGTTACAATACAACACATAGGGTACCCCTAGGACTGTAAATGAGAGCCAGAGAAATTGTCTGGTTTATTAGTTGAGCAGGAAATTGGGTTTAATCCTGTGCTTTTTTGTTGTAATTGTATGTTCTTCCCCTCCCACTCAGTGGCAAGTGTCAAAAATCAAAGTTTGCCTGCTGTTCCAAGGGAAGGAGATCCCCTGAGGAGCCAGCATATTGATGGGTAAAAATATCCTGCAATAATGATTTTACAGATGGATGAGAAACTTCTGAGGCCTGTGTATCATTACTGGTGACATATGTCTCAAAAAGCAGATCTTTATGTCCAAAAGGATCTGATCAGATCAGGACAAAACGATTTCTCTTAAGACTAATAACTGAGTCAGTTCTAGAAATGTGTGGTTTCATAGACACCAGATATTTAAGGACAGTCTAAGGTGGTAAATTACTGCAGTAGTCTCCAGTATCTCCAGACTGTATTAGAACAAGCCCACAACCTTATAAAAAAACTCACTGAAAAGAACAAATACACTTGAGCTGTCTCCTTCAATAGCATTTGTCCTGTGCACAAAGGAATGCCCAAATATTTTGCAGTTCAGTCCAGAAGTCTGCTTTTTTCCAAGAGAAAAGTGATTCTACAGGCGATCCAGACAATGTGAAAATTAAAAATAAATAAATGTTAGCTCTGCATTCTGTGATTGATGTGTCTTTTGTTTAATACAGCCAACACCTCAGCCTCTTCCCCTCCTTTTTGTTTTAGTGTCCTACACATTTGGGCCCTGACTTATAGCCAGTTCAAAGGCATTTTTTGTATTCCTTTCTGAACAGGTGATAACTAGATGCAGCTGTATTTTATCTCAGGACAGGACATAAAGCCCAAATAATGCAGGTGAGAGTCAGAGACAATGTCCTCTTTTTTTTTCCTTACAAGTATGGGTAAGGCATTTATGCTTTGCTTCTGTGCTGAGTTTGCTGCCATCAGCTGTGGCACTCAGAAGTGGCAGCAATATGCAAAGGGCTTAAATCTTCTGAATCTTACTTTGAAGAGGTACAGCCAAGAAGTAGAAATGGAAGCAGTTTTCTTTGTCCCTAGGTTTGTTGGGCCTGTTTTCTTTTGAAAACACTCAACTGGCCTCTGGCTGGATTGGTGAGACAACAGCAAATGCCAGCACCATGCAAGGAATAAATACTTCTCTCTTTCACCATGCTCCCTACCGGTCATTGCGTGATGGCTTTGGGTTTTGACAGGATCAAACTGGATTAAAAAATTGAATCCCAGCAAAACCTACCTGTCATTAAGCTCCCAGGAATGGAGTATGTGTACAAACTTGCATGTACTGCTGCTCTGTAGCTTTTGGTTAGGTGTGATACTGTTTCATCAAGGCAAATTCTGCAACTAAAAGCTCTTTGTGCTGCCTTTGCCACCTATCTGGATTCCAAGAGAACTGACTGCCTGGACACAAAGCCCTGTGTGCTTGGGGAAGCTCCAGCTGGGGTGGAGTGTGGCAGAATACCTCCACAGTTTGTTCTGTGTCTGTCAAGGTTTGTCCTCTCTTCTTTGCAGAGCTTTACCATGAACTGTCAGACTAAGCTTAGATCCAGGAACATGTGGGGTTGTCCAGGGAGAGGAAGGAAAACCTCAACCCAACAGCAGCACTCAGAGATGTGCAAAGAAAACTGCTGCAGCAGCACAGGGACTCCAGAGCCCAACCTGGCAGCACAACCTCGGGTGTGGCAGCTTGGAAAAGGAGAGGGATGTAGGGGCCCCTTCCCAGAGAGCATCCTGCTCCCTGCAGGCTTCTGAGTGAGGACAGGTAAGGCTGAGGAAGACCACCTGTACCTGCTCTTTCCTCCACTCTCTTTAGGGTTTTTCACTACCGGGATGGGGAAGGTAGCAAAGCTTTGAGCATTGTTCTTAGTGAGGTAAATTGGTTAACCTATTAAAAGCAGTCAAGAGGCCTCAGAAAATGTTAGTGATTCTTTAAGAAATAAGTAGGAGCTGTGTAATTTAAAGGCAAATATTTGTGGGTAGAAAATTGGAATCAAATTCTTCCAAATTATTTTTATTTTACATTATTAAAATTGCAATAAGGTGAAAGTGATCACACAGTGTTGTATATTTTAATGGCTAATACACATGCACACGCATATATTACTTTTTTGTATAGATATTTTATACTGATAGATATTAAAATACCATAGCTTTTACAGTTGATTGCATTTTGCACTGCTCCAATTGTAACACAAGCTTTAATATTTGCTGGTGGTATGTATTCTGGGCTTTTGTTATTTTGTTTTCTTCCTCTGGGAAAAAACTCAGCTGGAATCAAATCATTATGTCTTACACTTTTATTAAAAGTTTTTATTCTCATGGCTGTGATTTGCATTAAAACCCTGTGATAGATGTTAAGTTACTTATCTCTTGCAGAGCTTATTATTGCTTGAACATTTTGTGTTATAGAATTTACTTTAAATTTTAGGATTTATTTAACTGTATTTTCTTATACTGTTTTGCACAAGTGTTGTAGTTTAAATCATGATTTCCTTCTCATTTATTTGCCCTGTAAGATGCAGCTGTTTTTCTGTTTCTTCTTTCCCTGACAAAGACCCAGTTGAAGATTTTGAGGGCAGGTGTCCCCTTGATAGCCTGCGCAGGTTATCAGAACCGCGATGGTGTCACCAGTACTGTCCTGATCTGTTCTGTACGATTTCTCTTAGATTTGTACTGAATTCCTCCAGCTGCCAGCGGCTCCTCCTGCAGAAGGGCTCTTTAATCTGATTAGTTTTAAGATAAAACAATCCCTCCTCCAGCCTTCGGAGCCGAAGTTTTATCCTCAAGCCACAGGGTGGCAGCACGACGTTGGGTTTATGGCTATTGTTACCCAAATTCTTGGTGTTTTTTCTGAAGTCCTCACTGCTCAGTTGATACTGTAGTAATTGGACTGCTAATGTGGAGAGGCAGTGTGTTTTAAAATATTTCCCTCATTAATCTGTAGGTCAAATAGTCACAAAACAGATTTGTTTTTAATCCCAGATATTTTGTACCGTTCATAAAATATGGCCTGAAATTTGGACCAGACCACAAAGACAAGAGCAAAATGTAAATCAAATGCAAAAGCACAAATTGATCCCATTTTTTTCTTTGAATTCTAATGTATCAGTATGACAAATAAGGGTGATTATATGCCAACATGTAAGTTATATCACACTTAAAAAATAAAGCCCAACAACAATTAAAAAAAAAAAAACCACCCCACCAAAAAAAACCCCAAACCAAATATTCCCATTACACATTTCTGTGCATTTAATTAACATCCTACTCAAGCTGCTTCTCATAAAGATGCAAAAGAATACAGTGATGTCCATGCCAAGGTTAGGACTGTGAATCTGGACCAGGAAATGTACAGTGGGATGCTGACTGGCAGTGGCACCTCAGGGATGGTCCTGGTAGTGGAAAAAAGGTGAGAGTTGTGCCAGTCTTTGAGGAGAACAATTTAGGGAACGATGGGCTGGTCAGTGTGACCTCAGCCCACAGGAATGTTATAGTGTGAATCCTCACAAAAGCTGTGTCCAGCTCCACATCCAGGCACAGGAAGGGTGGGAACAAAATTGGGAACAGTCACACAGATTTATCATGGACCTATTACATGTGACCAACCTCACTGGCGTTTCTGATGAGATGAGCAGTGCTGGATGACAGGAGGGAAATGGAGGTGTCCTTGCCAGGGGAAAGGCAAACCTTGTTGGGCTGCAGGAGCAGGGGCAGCACAGACCCTCCTGTGCCAGAGATCCAGAGCTGCTGCTGCTGCTGCTGCACACGAGGCTTTGGTGGCCCTGGAGACCCTGCAGTGCAGAGAAACCACAGAGGGGAACAAGAAGCCTGGTGACTTCCAGGTCACACATGGGGCACACCAGTGCTCTTCAGAGTCTGCCAAAGCACAAGGATTTCATGAGTTTCTGAGCACTGCAAGGCTGTGTGTTGAGGTGTGGTGCTTTTGGACACACTTAGGAGTTTATAGTACTGTTTATAGTACTGTTGAAACTCTTCAGCACTCTGAGAACAGCCTTCTTCTGTTCTCCTGAGCATTGATTGCTGCTGCCAGAAATCAGAAAGCGGTAAAAGGCTACGAGTGTGTCCACTCTTACATCCTGTTTACTCTTCTGGAACTACTGATATGATCAAGCTTACTCATATCCTTAGGTGTTTTGGTGGGATGCGCTGTAGAGTGCAGCACTTGGCTGAATATTGATTTCTGAACCTAAAGAAATGATTCAATTTTCAACCAAGTCGTTTACATACAGAATTTAATGTACTTTTATGTATTTCATCCCAGTGAGTTTCATTTCATTCATTGGAGCTTGGTTCTCCCACGCTTTCTTGCACTGAGTAATACCTCCCCAAATGAGTAATCTGATTGTTCTCACTTTGCTTTCCATGATAGCAAGATTATTTACTGCCCCAAAATAGATTTTGAATTTTTTTTTAAAATGGGGTAAAAACAAGCTTAGAAACCTGGGATCAGTTGGGATAACCAATATAAGGAGTTCAAGTACAGTAAAATGTAAGGTTTAAAATATGTAGTCAATGTGCAGATTTTCATGGTCTCCTCCCAAAAATGTTAAGAAAGCCAGTTTGAATATTTCCTTCATAAAGTGTTTTCTCTTCTGTTGAGTGGTTTCACTCCAGGTTGTTCTGGAAGTCCTCACTTCTCTAAAAATGAGAGAACTTGGTTTCAGTTGGGTGTAGTTGCCTGTACTGCTGCTTACAGAGCTGGTTTGAAGAAATTTGTGTACTGAGATGGGTCACAGGAATGCAGGATCTTTCTTGCTCAACTAGGGCATGGAGAAAAGAAGTATTATAGGAAACTTTATTCCTGTGCCTTTGGATCAGCACTGCTGAACACAAACTTCTATAAGTCCTGAAAATACCTTTTGTTCCTCACCTAGCTGTACTGGACTGTGCTGTCTTGGTGAGACCAAAAACTAGAAGTTATTGAACATGGAGTTAGAGGGACTTCCTTTCTTCCCTGCACAAGACTTCACTCTGTGCACTCTCCTATACCCTCCCTGTTGTGTTTGGGATCACCGCTAGATCAGTCTTTCTTACATCTTGTACTGGCTTTCTCCCTTCTGTGCTGTTGCTGCTGGTAAGGACACAGTGAGAGCCCGTGCACTTCTGTTCCCCTTAGCAGTAACAAGGTTCCCGTTTGTGAACTGCAGTGCTGTCCTTGTTCTGCTGGAGAAAACATCAGTGCTCGTGATGCTGTCCCTTCATTGCTGCTGCTGCTTGTAATCTACTGCAAAACAACACAACCTGGGGTTCTTTCCTCTTTTCCTTAGTGCCAGACATTGTGGCAAGTGCAGCTTCATGTGCAGGAGTGGTGGCTCTGAGCTGTACCTGAAATGGCTGTGATATTATTCTGTATGTGGTTGCTTCTGCCCAAGTTAAATAAAGACTTCCACCCTAACGAGTGCTGCCAGAAGTGAGAATACCCTTTAAAGTTTAGTGGCGTACATCACTTGGACATGAAAACTAGTTCCAACCTTAACACTTGTTCTTGTATTTTCTCAAGAATTTCAGTTCTTGTGAGGCCTTTAACTTAGAATATTTTCTTAGTTTGCTTAACTCCTGCTACCATCTGTTGTTCAGTAACAACTCGGAGCCAAGGCGGCTGATGGAGATCTGAGTTCTCCTAGATCAGCACTTGGCACCACAAGCTTTTTCACAACCCAACAAGCAGTTCCAACAGCTGCATGCATGAATCACTTAAGTTATAGTACCCTGCAGAACCCTGTAAGAATGGGTTTTGACAATCTGGTCAGATGCCACACAAGCAAAAGTGTGATGAACTGAGTTCCTTGGAAGGTGTAAAATAAATTTAAGATTATTATTTTGCTACATATTTTAATGCAACATGCTCCACAGTTTCATTACTGTTCAGAAAGTTCTGGGATTACTTAGATTGCATGTAAGAGTTTATAATTACTGAAAAAATTCAGTGGGCTGGGGTGTGTGTGTGTTTATTTGTTGTAGCAAACTATTCTGACACATTCCCTGTGGCATTTCATATTACTGAGAGACAGTTTGCCCCAGCAGTAGAACAGCTCTTCACGTGCTTTTGAGTCAGTCTATATTTAAACTTGTCTCCAGCAATATTTTATTTCAGTTGTTTTACTCTGGTTTGCCTAGCTGTGGATGCATTCTTGATTACGATCTGTGTTTATTGAAAATTTGCTGTCACAGAACCATAGAATCATTTCGGCTGTAAAAAACATCAAATCCATCCAATTCACCCAGCACTGCCGAGCCCAGCACTAAACCCACTAGGTGTAGCACTAATGTACACAGCTTTTAAACACCCCCAGGATGATAGGTGACTCCACCACTCCCTGGGCAGCCTGTCCCAGTGTTCACGTCCTGCTCTTCCACAAACACTGCAGAACATCCTTTCATTCAGAGTCTGGCCCTGCAAGGGCACCCCTTAAATCTCTGCAGGATCGTGTGGATTCCAGGTTGGTTTCATAGCAGGCAGCACCAGCACCGAGGGACCAGTGTCAAAGAGCCTGGTGTCACTGGGCAAACTGGGCTGCACAGCTGAGGATCTGCCCCGTGTGCAATTTGTGTTCTGCTCTAGTGGTGTCATTATTTGTTTAATGATAACCATTGCTTTGACTGAGTGTTTAACACAAGGCCATTTACAAAGGATTTATGGAGTCCATATGTTTGGATTTCACTTAGCTGCCCAAAGAAGGGGGGAGGGAGCAGAATGGAGGTTGATTTTATTTTGAACCTGCATCTGCAGACTAGCTGGAGCCAAGCAGGGTAACTATAGGATGGGACAATATCATCCAGGAATAGGGTGTTAAAACTTCTTGGGCAACTTCCACAGAGCTGCCTGGCAGGAATTCCCCCTCAGTTCCTCTTAGAAAATGAGATCAGTGGATACTCAGGGGATAATGTGGGCTGGGTGCCAGAGAGGGGAAGCTTTCCCTGATTCTGCAGTAGGATTGGAAAATACATTATTAAGTCTTGAGTTCCAAGAGTTTTATCAATATTGTTGAGTTGGACTGCAAGCCTTTCACACCTAGAAAAGTGGGTAAATTGGCCTCAGGATGTACAGGCTGCAGACTGAAGCAGTGAACTTGAGGATGCTGAAGTAGCTTGGGTTTAGTTTCCCACATTTTGAAGTGTTCTTAAGTGTTGTAAGAGTTTTAAAGAGAAGATGTAAATATTTTCCATCAGCAATTTTCAGTTAGTGTCTTATCAGGTACTTAACTCTACATTTTTAGAGAACTCTAGATAGGTTAAACTTGATAGTTCATACCACAAAGCAAAGCAAAGTGAGATAAAGGGCAGACAAATTTTCTGTTTTGTTTTCCCCAGGTTTTTTATATTTATCGGTTGGAAATTCACACAAATTTAGGTATGTCCTGTAACAGAAATGGATGCCAGACAGTAAGGGGTAACCAAATATTTTTTTAAAGCAATCAAATCCCTTCTAACTCTACTAAAGGAGCAACAGTGTGTGACAAAAGGCACTGGGCACTTATCTCCTCCTCTTATCTGTAGCAGAATTGATATTAAAAATATCAATAGGAATAGGAAATCGCTTTAAAACTGAATGGGAGACTTGCTCTTTTCTTTGTTTAGGCCAGTATTTCATGCCAAAATACACCAGTCAAGAGTCTACATGAGCCATGAGGACATGGGTCTGTACAGATAGTGTAAGTGTTCCTATGGACTGGGGTCAGATGAAGTCTCCACAGTGACCCAAGGAGCATCCAGCATGAGGAAAATAATTATTTAAAGAGATATTCTGTCAGTTGATAACACACCCTCCAGAAGGGGCTGCAGAAGATGAGAGACAGGGTAAGGCACAAAAAAAGAATTAAAGCAAGGGAGAAGAGGAGGAAGGAATCCATTGTTCCTTGTCTGCTGGGAATAGATAGAAGAACGATGTCATAAGGCAAAAGGCAAATAAAGAGAACTGGAATTCTGGAAAAAAAAGATACTGAAAAAATGGAAAAGGAACTCAGTAGTGCAGGCTGGTCTCTACAGGTACCACCCTGCAATCTGCACCCAACCTCCATGTGCAGGGAACTGAAAGCCCACCTCCATGTGCCAGCTTTTTTCCTGCTCCCAGGAGAGGAGATCTGCTCAGCAGAAGACAGATGGCATTGCCATTGCCTGTGCTCCTGTGGGGGCTTTTTCCAGATGGGGAGTTGGAAGCTTCTTTGTGCTGCTCCAGCCTTCCTGTGCAGCAGCCCTCGGGTGCTTGGGGCTCCACCAGCCTGCGTGCCCGGATCCAGTGCTGCTCAGAGAAAACTGCAGCTGAACCCGTTGGGAAATAAATGGATTGATATCCTGGGTTTTCTCCGTTTGAGGTGCCCTTGTTGACTTCTCCTTTCTTGCGAGGAGAGATTATTGAGAGATTGCTAATAAAAGCCAAATTACTGTCAGTGATCTGAAAAGAAAGCTGACACAACTGAAATGCACAGGGGAACCCCAGACAGCTCTGTGCCGCTCACACACTGACCTCCAGTCAAACTCGGTGCTTTCCTGCATTGCTGGGATGCCTCTCCTACCTCAAGCAAGGCACAGCTATGAGAAGTTTCTCAAAGTTACCTGAAAAATCACTGGGCAGTCCAGGAAGCATCGCACTCATTACAACTCCCTTTGCTGCTTATGGGAATTTTAAAAAAAAGATCATTTTAAATACCAAGCAGCCACCTTTGATCCCCACTTCCTTTATGTTGAGAAAGCCACCACAGAAAGTAAAACTTTGGAGAGGTAACCCGATTCTAAGTTTTACAATCAAGTAAAGGGAGATACTAAGTTTAATCCCTTTATCTTAGTTACACATTAAATTTATGACCTCACCTGCATAAATAAGTACATTCTGTTCCGCTTTCTTCCACTTCCTTTCCTCTGCAACTTTCCAATCTGCAGTTGCTCCAAGAGACTTTGTTCTCTCTGCTTTTTACTCAGTTTCATTCTACATTCATTACCAGACACCTGGGCACCAGGTATTCCTGCCTTCCTGTTTAGTTTCATTTCTCCTAATATCATCAGAATAAGGAACAATCACAACAGCTAAAGATATCATACTGTGTGCTGCAACCATCCTAATAATATCACTCCATTTTTTGTTCTGGAAGTTCACTGAAGGGCTAACGTTCTGATCTTTCTGCACATCTATAAAGCGTTTAGAAGTCACTGGAGCAATTTATCAAGTATGTGAGAAAAATTCATTAGCTATTTAGAAAAAAAAAAATCACTCAAATGCTGTATGAACTCCAGCCCTGTGTGTGGGAGAAGGTGCTGGAATCGTTCTCTGAAGTCAGATCTGTGCCCTAGTAAATTAAAATAAAAAGCCAATTTCAGAGAAAGGAGTCTCTGAAGTGCAGCAAGTCCTAATGTAGAGCAGGATCACAGAATCACAGAATAAGCCAAGTTGGAAGGGACCCACAAGGACCATCGAGTCCAGCATGTTTAAGAATGGATTTCATGTTCATTTTAATCCAATTTCTATGAACTCTCAGACACTCTGCTGAAGATCACAATCGCTATGTTTTGTTCTGATATAGATTTTTTCAGTACTACACAACTTCCTGGGTAACAGCATCAGTACTGTAAGGACACAGCAGCACAAAGGAATAGATACGGGGAGTTTACCAATAACTAAAGATCACAGCGTTTGGGGAAGAGTTTGTGTGTCCTCTGTGAAGATTTTTCACTCCAGTATAAAAATAACTATATATTCTGCAGGGTGAATGTAGAATATGTAGAGAATTTGGGAGACCTTCAGAATCCAGAAAATACAGTAAATGCTGTGTTGCCATTTGTCTTCTTGAAACAAACTCAAAGCCCCGATGAAACGCAGCATTGCAAGCAGTTACAGTAACCTGACAAAAGACATGAAGAAAGTGTGGAAAACAGGGTTACTCTTAACACAAAGCCCATCTTTGAGGGGAGGCAAAAAAACCCAGTTACAGGCAAAAAAACCCCATGTGAAGCAGCACTTCAGCAAATGGGAAACAGAACTGAGCTATGTGCAGGCTCAAAAACCACAGAGGGAAGTGGAGTTTTTACACATGAATACATACCTTGATTGGGTCCTTAAGAACCCGCCACGCTCACAAAACCAGGGTGGCGACCATCAGTTACAGAAATTTTACAAAGTGTCAAGCAGGAACTACTGTAGCAAATTGCATTTGTTTAAAATGATTTTGGGCAGAGAGCAAGCAGCCATCACCTGATTAGAATGCAGCATATGCTGCAGCAGACAGCGGGCACACGGCTGCACTCTCAGCTGCAGGGGGATAATAATCCTGCTCACTACAGGCACTGTGTGTTCCTTGCGTGTTACTCCTCGTGGCAATTAACCTCCCTGTTATTACAAAAATTGAGCTCAAAGTGGAAGACAAACACTCATTAAGATCCTTTACATTCGCCTGTTTCTTCAAATTTACCTCTGAAGCTCTTTTAGATACAGTGAAATAAACCAGACCTGCTAAATCACCATTTCCCAAACTTCTCAGGCAGGAGACCTGTACAAACTTGCACAGGCACTTTCTGTGTGTGGGCTCCCCCTCTGCACCTCTGTCTCCTTGGATTTTGCACTCCCACTGTGGGCTGTGACCTCTGATCTGAGACCACCATCCACAGCCAGCTACTGGAGATAAAAATCTGTTTTGGCACGTGCTCTCTAAGAAGCAAAGGGTATTTTCTCTGACAAGGATTGAAAAGGCCCCACAAACACTCAGGAGTGCTGGTGTACTGAGCACTTCAACACATGGGCACAATCCAAAGCAGCTGACAAAATTTCCCACTAGTTAAAGAAAGGACGGTCCAATTCAAACAATCCAGGCTAGTTTTTGCCCTCAAACCTCTAAAAACTATCATTATTTATTTCTCAGGTGGAAAACTGTGAATTAATTTAAAAAACAGCTAGGACTCGAGGCCAGTATGAGAGCTGGAGAGCACATGGAGGTCACCTGCTGGAGGAGTGAAGGTGCAGAAAGAAAAATGAAGAAATAGTTGCTTATTGTACTTGTTGTGGGAGGTAGTGGTCAGTTTGTACAAAGTTTGGAATGCTACGAATCAGAGTTACCTTCATCCACTTTAAAGGGAGAACAGCCTGTCATATCCTAATGGGATTGTACTGGATGCTTTAGTTACACCAGGGAGTATGAAATGGAATTTGCAGAATTACCTGGCTCCAGCCCATGCCTCAACCCCAAGCAGCACTCAGAGGAGTGTATCTGTTTCAACCACTGCCCAGCTGACCTCAATTCCAGAGCGCAGTCACAGGCACACAGAGAACTTGCTCATGTGCTCTTGCCAAGGGTTTTTTTCCCTGTTTTTCTCCAAGTTCAAATTTACAACAACATTCCTGGGCAGTAACATAGATCCACTACTGGTGTTCAGAACCTGGGATGCACCATCTTTGCTGCAATGTGCAACACCAGAGCAAGATGACATTTTTCAATGCCAGAAGGAAGAATGGGGAGGTTCTGCTGTAGAGATTGCTAGAAAAGTTTTGAGGTTTCAAACCAAAGAGCTAAAGATACATGCAAGATTTAAGCACTCTCTGCACACATGGTACAAATAGAATCTGAGGTGAATGACACTCAGGTCACAGGTTTTTGCAGTAGGATTTTCTGTGCTAAAAATGTAAAGAATACATTTTATGTTTGCAGATATACAGCTCTAACAGCCATAACCATTCAATTATGGACAACAAGTAAAGTATCTAGAACAATCACTGGCAAAATGAGGGATGTGGCCAGAAGACCCAGCATTCAGGTGTGGCCCTCACAGCTCTCAGTTGCTAACAATATTAAGATTCAGAGATTTCTGCCAGGTTTTTTTTTTTTTTTTTTTTAGTTCCATTTTATATAAGGGAATTAAAACAATCCATTAGCAACTGGCAGAAAAATAGTGCAACGTAATCGGCCTCAACAAAACAACCTGATCCATGCCTGCTCCTGCATTTGACAGAGCAATTTTCCTGGGGCAGATAATGGTAACCTTTGCTCAGTAGTGTTGCCTATATTTGGATGCACAAAGTTGTGTTGGTTCAGAACTTGTCAAGACTTGTAGATTGCAGAAGAGTTTCCTTGGACTTGGTCCCTGGGTTGGCTGGAGATGTAGATGAAGACTTGGAAGCAAAGGAAGGAGAGCAGTTAGATCAGACTTGCTGAACAGGACAGGCTGTCCAGCACCAGTCACCACAGAGGCACAGATCTCTTCTTCCCCTTCCCTCCTTGCATAAACACGCAGTAAATTGCACTGGGAATTCCAGCTCATTCTTCAAACCAAAAACGTGCTGGATGTTTAATGGCTTACCACGGTTGCAACTCCTGTCACTTATTCTGAAGCACACTGCAGTTGTTCTTGGATGTTAGATCTTGTTCTTTGTATTCTTGTTTGAAAAAGGACATTCCAGCCTTCGGTAACCACCTCCCAGCTGTGATCAACATTAGTGCCTGGAGAGCGTTAGAGATTGTGCAGCACAGACTGGCCCAAGCGGTGGAACAGAAATACCTTTGCAGATCAGGGCCATTTGCTGGCACCAGGAGGGCAGCAAAACAAGGCCGGTCCTCATTCACCTCAAAACAATTTATTCCTGGCACAGGTTGCTTTTCTCTGAACAAGCGTTTTCCAAAATTATCTTTGCATAATGATCAGCACAGAGATGAAACAACTGAGGAGGAACAGAACAACATGAATCCCTCAGTGATAGGCACATCAAACTTGAGAAACTGGAGCAGTTGTTGCATCTCTACATAATCAGATGGCTCCTTCCACAAGAAATAAGAACCTAACTTGTTAAAGCAATTTTATTTAAGTATTTGGAGGGAAACTTTCATATCATGAGTAAAATTACTAGAGCTGAATGTTTTTAAAAAGAAAGTCAACATGATGGGCTCTCTGTGCAAGCACTGCAGTGTCTGATAGAGAGGGGAATGAGGGTTTTCATAATATAATTACTTTCAAATAAAAATATTAAATGCTACTTAACTGGAATACATGTCATCATTTTTTATACAGTCAAAAGAATGAAAAACAAAAAAAAAGCGCAATTTAAAGAACGCAACCTACAATGGAATAACTTTATTTGCAGCAGAGACAGAATAAGACTGCTTTTATGAAAATTACAAAGAAACATGATACAACAAAAATAGGGTGTGGGCAATTTCCCACTAAGATTAAAAATGAAAAACAAAAAAAGAGTTCACTTTTTGAACACCATTATTATTCAAACACATATGAAGTTTCAACCTAGTTTTTTTTATACATGGGAAACACTGTTAAACTGAATCTTCAAGAGTGAGAAGGCACCATGAACTGTTGGTTGATACCTTTAATGCACACTCAAGAAAGAAGAAATGATCTGGCATGATGCAAAAACTCATTAAGTGTTTATATATATTCATATATCTTTTCATTAAAAAAAAAAAGCGGCAACAAGTCATTACTTCAGTGCCAAATGTACTTGTGTCTGGCTGACTTGCTCATGAGGATGATTTCTCACTTAGACCTGTGTGGTATTTCTGTACAGTGGTGGAAGTGGGTCATTTTGTGTTGTTGCCTTTCATATTAGATTGGTAAATCAAGCGTTTTCTAGGTTCTGAGAAGCCAATCCTATGAAGTATTCCTAGATTCTATGCAAACGGAATAATTAAATGCACTGTCTAGAATGAAATACTCATCTGTACGGCGTGGCAATCCCACCGGATTCAGTTTGATATGTAATGTCTTGTAGCAGATGTTATAACAAAAATAACTTTTGCTTTTTGATTTACCTCACTGAGGCCATTAATGCTGTTCCTATAGTTGGTTTTCTGGAGTTGGATGACACTTCACTGCTGTCCAAAATGAGTTTGAACCTTAACCCTCCAGAGTTTGTTCACTTTGTTGCTTATATTATTGCACTAGCTACTAACGTCTTATATCTTCCTATATAAATCTAATTGATCAGAGTGCAGATTCTGTATTTAGATAATGAACTGTATGAAATAAATAAAATAAGGGGATTTTCTGGTCAGAGTTGCTGATATGTTGAATACCTTAATTATTTCTAAAGTAAACAGTTTTGGTGTATATTCTTAAAAACCTATGGTGATTCAGCATAAAAGCCTTGACGTAATACTTAAAGAATGGATTTGTTCTCCTTCTCAAAAACGCATCAAAGAATTGTTTTAAATACAGAATCTGTGAGGCTTCCTACAAATTCATCTAAGTCGTAATACAAACACAGTTTGTAACTTGATAATATAGAAAGTTCTCTAGTGTCCGTTGAAGTAAGGTCCCCAAAATGCAGTCTGTTTTGTTTCTGAATGGCAAAACATTAAGCGGTTCCACTGGCTGAGTAGGAGAACTGAGGAAAATGAGGTCTTCTCTCGTTATCTACACAATCCATGCTGTCATCTGAAAGAGGAATAAAAACCCATTAGGTGACATTAGCTACCTTTAGTTTTATTTTCAGCAAATCAACAATAAGATAATGCATGGTAAAGTTATTTCAGAAAATAGATGTTCAGGTGTCCATTTAGAATTGCTAGGAGCTTCCCTGCTTAAATCCACACTCACTGCTCTGAATTTTTGGCAACTGCTATTTGAGAGCATCACGCATGCTCAGTTATCACAAAAATACAGTATTTTGATGGGACATTAGCCTATGCTCAACTGACTGCTTGCATATACACAGTGCATGTGGATATGGACATGAGCTAAACATTATTACCACTGATTTCCAGTGCGAGTGTGCAGATTTGGAAAAGACCATAATACAAATAAGTTCACTCTTATTAAGCAGATTTTTCATTTTACCAACTTCTTGGTCAAATACATATGGAAAACCCTCAAGTTTAAACTGGTACTTTTTTCGTATGGGCTGAACAGACCCATCATAGCAAATTATTTCTGATGGCGTGGAGAACACAGTGGGAAACATTTGGAAAAACTTTACCTTGGTCAGGAGGAGTGATTGTTATCATCTGTGCTGTAAATTCTTCATCAAAGTATCTTGTATCTGTTTCAGATGTAACTTGTGGCTTGAATGGAGGTACAAGCTAAGGAAAGAAAAAAAAGTGTCCATTTACAGGTTCTTACAGTGCTGCTTGAAACAAGTAGAATTTGACATAGTTATAAGCTACAGTGCCTTTCTGTACATTTCTAAAATGTCTAAAAATCACCAGTTCACAAAGAAGGAACCATATACAATAAGATACTTACTTAGGTGTGCACTTACTATTTATGGGGCATTTAAGGCATTTTTTTCCTTAGGATTTAACTGCACAAAGAAAACTCAGAATCCTAAAATTTCTTCAAGTAATACCATGCTGATCAGTGTTTAAAAATAACAACACATACTAGTTCCTCACATAATTATATGGAAATTGTCAGCCTCATCTAGTCAGATTTATGCTTAAGGAGGATGAAAATGATTAAGAAAGATGCTTAGTGATATGAAACTTATCAGCTAACCCTGTGTATCACCACAAGGCTTCTAATATTCACCAAAAAGTTTCAGCTACAGCACTACTGTGCCCATGCAGCTCACACTGGATGTCTGACCAACCCAGCAGAATCTAGGCCAAGGCAGCAGCAACACTAAGCTTTAATACTCCTGGTCCCCAAAAGCAGTTTGATGTCAGCTCTGAACTTGGAAAACCTGGAGTGCTTACAAAAACCTGAGCCCAGTCAGCAGTGAACATCCTCCTCTTGCTACACCAGGAGCTGCACTTGTTGGGGTTTATTCCTGAAACTGAGGCAGACAGGCTGGAAATCATCCATGTGTACCTAGGCAAGCTCTGGCAAGAGCAGCTCCAGATGGAGCAGAGCTGCCTGACTGGGGCTGGAGGAGGAGCGCGCCTGGGAAGCGGGATGGGGAGCTGGCTGCATACAGATGCACACTCTTGGAACATGGACAACTCTGGAGGGCACTGGAGCTGGATTAAGACCTTGCCCACTTTCCCCTGCATGGGGGGGCAGAACCAGGATGTGAACAGGGCTCTGAGCCCTCCTGAGCATAGGGACAGTGCCGGGATCCCGCTCGCCCACCGCCGGGGTTACGCGTGGCCATCTTTTAATAGCACACAGCCACACCGGGCAGCAATTCAGGAGCGTGACTGAGGAAGTGTCAAGCTTCCAATCCAAAACTGCAGGGAGAGGTTTAGCCAGGTGGATGGCAAATTGCTCCAACTGGAATTATGCAGTGACCCCAAGACATGCACTTCTGCATTTGTACAAACAAGAACTACACTGACAGAAATCACTACCTGGAAAACATAGCAAATCTGGAATACACAAAGCACCTCTTCCCCACCCCTGACTTTGCCTCCTGCTTGGATGTGAAGAATCATTTGTTTGTCAACTTTCAAGCTCCCTATCACCAGGATGGTCTTTCTGATCTGTTTTGAGAACACCTAACAGTGTCCTGTCTTATAAACAGCAATCCAATCAAATGCATTCATTTTCAATGCAAAGACTATAAGAAATGTAATGCATACATATGGCAGTGTTCTCACAAAGAAGCATTTCCTGTTTAAAATCAATCCTTAAAAATTTAGGAGCATAAAAGCTCCATTTATTTTAAGAGAACTCAATTACAGTATATATTCATCATCTTTTTTTCCCAATTACTCACAATTCTCTGTGCCCAAGAATGGCTTTAAGGAGCTGGGTACATTACCCTTATAAAAAAGTATTAGGTCCTTAGAAGCGGTTTTTATGTCCTGAATTTAAAAAGGAAAAGGAAATAGGATATCCCAAAGTCAGGAGTTACTATGAGCCTTGCAGTCCCCTGAAGCTATTGAAGAGGGAATGCTTTACATTATAATGTTAATAACACTTCTCAATCAAATCACACCAACATGTTACATACAAAAGCCCTGTGGAGCAGGAAGCTTCTGCCTCATGTAACTCCATTCTCTCTCTCCTTGCAGCAGTTTCTGCCTACTTCCCAAAGCAACCCTGGGTTTGACAGGCTGTGCATGTGTGTGTGTGTGTGTGAAGCTCTATCTGTCCTTTTAAGCTAATGGTGGTTTTGGCACTCACAGTGCCCCCAGTTGCTCTGCTTGCTGTGCACAGCTCGGAGTGATTTAGGACTTGGGCACTGCAGCAGCCACCCGAACTGAGCACATTGGAGCAACTCGGAGCAGCAATCCCAAGCCAGCACACATGTGGAATGGGCTAGCTCTGCCTGTATCATTTTCCTTTTTATTTTAGTATCTGTTAAAAGCAATTTGAGACAGATTATGATGCACCCACAAGACATCTTTTCCCCCTAGCTGTCAAATTCTGAGCGCTAAGCTGGAAACAGAGGGGAAGCCGCAGAAAGCTCCAACGCTGGCTTTAACAAGCAAATATGTCACTTCACTGGAAAGCTGTCACTGCAATAGCTCTGCAGTTCAACTGGCAGGGAGGTGCCACCTGTAGCCTCCCACGGCTGCAGACCAGCATTGGTACCCACAGGCTCATGCTGGTTTAAGAGAGAAAAAGGACCTGAAAAAAATCCACATGTGATTAAAGTCTCTTGGGAGTATGTTTTGCTTGTGGGTGGGCAAAATGCTGCAAATTAAACTGCACCTTTGTCTGCACCAGAGACAGACAGCATTCTTCCAAGAGAGCCTAATAAACATTTTAAATGTGGGGGACAACCCCAGTTATTCAAAGCTTCTTATAATTTAAAGCAAAGCTATGTTTCCAAAAAGCTTAATTACAAAGCATACATCCTGAATTACCCAAGCCCATACTCATACACATACCCAACATTACTGGAGATGGTGAGGAACCAAGCTTAGCACACAAACACCTCTTGGCAGCTGACAAAATGCAGCTCTAATCCATGGGACTGCACTTCAGGTAAATGCTGCAAGGCCCTCTTTGGACCACCAGAATGTAGGCAGCAACTACTCACAGGCTCTCCATTTGCACAGTGTGCCTACCTCAGGTGCAAACAGTAATGGGACACGAGCAAAGCCAGGATCTAGACTCCCTGCATAGGCCAAGGTCAGGAACAGCCTCACAATTAGCACACAGTTTTCTCTAAAAGATGCAAATATTTCAAATTTCCTAAGAGTTTCCAGAATAATCTCAATCATTACCACTATGGAACAATTTATGAAGGCTTTCTCAGTCCTATGGATAAATAAAACTGCCTCCAGCTTGTGTGATTTCTCTTCTGTTCAGGGAACTGGGACTACTACCAAATTACAAATGACTTTACTCAAAATATTTGAGCCCCACTGTCAGCTTTTTACCTTAAACTGCACAAACCCAGCAAACCCTCAAGCATTCAGCTTGTCAGCTGGGTGAAAATGGGGACAACTTCCTGTTTAGAATAGGAATTCAGATCTACTTTTCACGTTATACTGAATAAACTCCGTGGAACTCTCTCCTGCTCTCATGACTGCATGCAGCTCTCCCTCAAGGGATGCTCTGAAAGGGCTGAGGTCTTAATGTCTTATCCACACACTTTCAAGGCACAAAAACTTGTTTGATGATTTTTCAGTTCTTTTAGCCACACAGATCTGTGAGGAAGTGAAAGAAGAGAAGGAAACAGAGCCCTCTCTGTAGCTGCATACAGGCATTGGACAATGCCCCCACTACAATATGGAAACTCTGTTTCTGCCAAGTTTCATACCTGCTCTCACCAACTGGAGGGACAACCAAACTGTATTTGAGATCAAATGAGATCTGACACCAGGAGGGACTGCTGAGGGAAGGAAGGAATTCAGGAAAGGCTGGGACTGACTGAGATCGTGTGGCACCAGTAGATGGGAGCCTTGAATCAGCAGACCCACTTCTGGCTGCATTTCACAAGTGTTATGAAAATGTGGCTGTTGAGAATTGAACTTGAGAGGACAACAGCACACCACCCTTAGAGCACAAAGCAGGGCATCTGGGAGGTGTGAAATAGTTATCTGAGAAAGAAGGGGCAGTGAGGCACAGACAACTGATGAAACACATTCTTACAGGAAGGGCTGGGCTCTTTGACTTCAGTGGCTCCCACTGAAAAGCCAACAAACCCAGTGGGTTTCACAGAAAAGCCATGAGAAATACCATGAAGTGCAGACACTTTGTATCAGTCCTTTGCCACACACGAAAAATAGCATTAGGCTTGGACTGATGTAAGAGCCTACACTTGTCTGGACTTGTCTTGAATGCTGACAACATTAGATTGAAAAGGTAGGAAAAATCCAACGGGAAATAAGAGCCCATCTTCTACTACTCCCTCTAGGAAGTTTGGCTTCAGATGCTCAGGAACCAGCAGCAACTCTGGGCTTGCAAGGGATGCATCAGTCAACACAAGGAATGGCAGCAAGAGCTCATAGGAAAAGCCATTTTAAAAGCTTATATACTCTCTAAATTTGGAAGCTATTTTGATTACATCCTATTTATTGAGCCATAAAACCATATATCTCATTAAGAGATACTCCTATAATTGCAAAATAAAAATCCAGAAATAATCTGATTACAGTATTTGAAGTTGTTGCTAAAAACAACTACAAACCTTTTCTGTGGAGGGTTTCTGTGTACCTTTAGAGAGCAACAAAATTTGAAACATTTGATATATCCACAGCTACAATTCACCTTGGGAGAACAGTTGTATAAATACCTTTTTCTCGTATACATCTTGCCAAACAATGCCAGCAAAGAATTTGTGCTGCATGATCTCCTTGGCATCATCAGGACCGCCACCTAACCTGTAGGAGGCAAAATAAGTAATTAAATGTTTGAGTACGGTTATTTTTTCTAATACAATTTTTATTGCAGTGTACTGAAGAAATTCTGAGTTTATATAATGCATTTGGGAGCAGTTCTAGCATTTGCTGTGTTTGGTTTTTTGTGCAAGGTCTATTTTAGGCTTCAACACGGTTCCACTAAAAGATTTAAAAACAGACTAACCAACAGAATTAGAAAAAATGTCTCTCTTAGACAAAGAAAAAAAATCACTGTTCAAAAAACCTGCCTTTCAGGAATGATGCTGTCCTGGGGACCACAGCAGATCCTGTAAAGTAAAAGGTCTGAGCCACAGATCCTTCTCTCTACATTAACATGCAACTACCCCTTACAGTCCTCTAGAGCACAGTGATGCCAGCAGTAAAACTAAATTTGAAGGGAAAGAGAGACAAAGCTTTTTAAGGCAAACTGATTTATGCAACCTGATTTAAATTTCCATTAAAGAAAACAGTTGACAACTGCAGTGATAATATCACAGCATATGCAAATCTTTCCTCTTCCTTGGCTTCAGGAAAGTACAAAGGGTGTTTTATTGACTTGAGGTATATCAAGATAAAGCACTTTTATTCCAAAATAAAACTGTCCACACAGCTTATAGATGCAATCAGTTTTGCTGCAGTGTTGAGCTAACTGATGCTTAAATTTTGCTGTGGAGGTTAAAATGTTCTCTAAAAGACTGAACCACATCTGCAAGCAAAGGAGGCATAGAGAAAACAAAACAGATACTGGGTGATCAGCAGCAGACTCAGGTAACAAGGTCAAAACAATGCTCAGGTGTTACCATGTTCACCCAGGCTGATCTCTAGGATCTGCCTGTTCTCCCATGCCTGGTGCCACTGGCAAACTGAGATACTGACCCCAATTCAAGAGCTTGAAGCAATGACTGTAGAAGACCCAGGCTAGAGTTATACTGTTACAGACATCAGGGACAAGGCCTCTTCTCTGGGCCTGAAGCCAAGACCTGGCCAGGCCTCATCCATTGTGCTCAACATCTGGCCCTGAATGTCCTCTGGGCCACCTGTGGTAACTCCATGCCCCAGTTCATGATTATCTGGGGATAGAGGGGAGGAGTTTGGTTCAAAATATCAGAGAAAATACGAAGGCTATGCTAAAACCCATTGAAGTAGCATTTTTACAGCTTGACATTGCATGCTCTAGAATGCAGCATGAAAGCACAACGCTGTTGGGACAGCACTGGATGACAGTTCAGCACGGAAAAGTCAAATACTGTGGCACTTTGTTCTCAGTGCTCACTGGGAATGTATCCTGATGCATCCAACCCCTCGGCCACGCCCGAGCAGCATCTGCAGAGAAGGCAAACTGCAGAGGCCACAGCGGTACCAGAGGCACCCCGCAGCACAGGTGCCTGACAGTCCAGGGGCTGTGCTTGCCTCCTTGCCCCCTTCCACTACAGCGCCACAGTGACCTGTGGGTTTGCTCCTCATCATCCTTTAGGAAATGTGCTGTGGAACAGCTCCCCAGCCTTCCAGTACCTGGGTGACTTTCTACTCCCCAGGTGAGCTCTAAGACCAACCCAAGTCCACCCTAGAGCCCCAGGGGCCAAACCAAGCTGGATGAGGGCTCTCCCATCTGCCTGGCAGCATTTTCTACAGCTGCAGAGCAGCCTGGAACAGAGACAAACTCCAGGGCAGCCTGGGAACAGAAACAAACTCTGTGAGTAATCACTTCTCGGCTGGTTCCCTCCAGGTGTAGTGGCTTTGCCAGGTCTCTGCCAGACTCCTTGTTGCTTCCACAGCACAATGATGATGGCTGATGAAGAGGGTGGAGTCAATCCTCTATCACAGAGTGCACAGGAGCTCGGCAGTGACTCTGGGCTAAGAAGCACCTGAATGTGCCCTGCAGAAGCAGGCAGGAAGGCTGGCTGCTGCAGCCATGTACAAGTGCTTTGCAGAATATGTTATCTAATGCGAGCCTGTGTTCCATGAAGGGCAAACACATTTTCAGGGAAATGCCAAGAAAGACTCCAGATGCTTTACTTACCTTTTAAAAATTACACAAATCCAGTCAAAGTGAATGGCAAAACAACAGAAACCTCATATTTTGTATATGGATTTATCCTAAAATATAGTTTTGTTTTCCAGAATTATTACAAAAGATCCGTCTCAAGGACAACACAATTAAATTGGCAACTAACACAAAAATCATGGTTAAGCACCAGAGAAAATATGAAGAGCAGCAGGTTTGTCTTTCATAGGGACATGCAATAAATAAAGTAAAATGCAGCAGAAATAAGAGCTCTGAAGAGATTCCTGGATAATAAAGTTAAATTCTGCACATTTAAGTCCTCAGACAGAACCAAAAATACAATATATAGGACTTGAAAAACAAAAGCTACAGAAATTTACAGTATATAAAGAAATACAACAGATAGTATGGAGGCCAAAAAGCAATTTAAAGAAAAGCAAGAGAAAACATCCCCTAAAATCTAACCACCAAACAATTCTGGTTATTCATTCAACTTCTATCTACACTTGAGAGACTTTTTTATTTTAGTTAAATTCAAAAGTGAAAATTATTAATAAAGTGCAACATCAATATTAAAATGAAGTTATTTTCAGATTTTAAATTTTAATGAAACTGCATATTGCTTTTAAGTCCCTTTAACCATTTAATGACAAATGTCTGTGCTCCATAAACTGAGGGCAATCAGCCATCATTCCACAGATAGATCATATAGAAATAATTTTAAAAATTTGCTGTACTGTATTTTTAACATATATATATAAATATATTCTGTAAACACATAGGAAGATTGCAATAAGTGGATCACATGAAAAATAAAGTATCTCCATTTGCCCATGTAGAAGTAAACAGTGCTGAGCTCACAGGTCCATTCCCAGCTCTTTAAAAAGAAACCTGCACACTGCTCGTTTTCCAGCCCTGCCTTCACATGCTTTCTCTGAGTCAGCCCTGCCCCCAAACCTGATTCTGCCATGGCACACACATCCCCGCCAGGCTCAAGAACAACAGCCCAGCAAAGGCTGTTGGTGTTCTGCAGCTCTGAGCACACAGACTCCTATTTCTCCTTCTCTGATACAGTCAAGATGGACACCAGCAGCTTATTTTACTATGGCCCTTACCGTCAGAGGCTTCTAATAGCCACAGGAAGGATTTGGGAGCTCCATCCACATCAGCGTCCTGTGACTGGCACTATCAGCACAGAGAAGCTGTCTTTGGCTTTGAGAACAGCATTATTTGAAGACTCCACATTTGGAAGGAAAAGGCCACATTCTTCCCAAAGCCCCATACACAGAGTCTTTGGGTGCTTTCCTGCTCAGAGATTAACCCTTTTGGAAACCTAATGAGCTAACTCCCAGTTCTTTGCTGAGCTTTACTTCCCCACTTCTTCATTAACGACACGCATGTGACACAAACATGGCAGATCCAAAAAGGACTGAAAAAGCTCCCACTTCACAACATCAGTAATCGAGAGAAGTCATGTTTGAGGTTGGTGAAGCTTGGGAAGTCTCTAAAATAGTAATTTCTGGAAAGCTGGGAGAAAAAAACTCTTTCAACTTGCCTTTTATGTTTTTCTTAGCTTCAATTTAGATCTCTGTGGGAGAACTGTTTGAGTTTGTCTAACTCGCTGTGGACAGAACTGATTTAGACTAAAATTATCATACACAACAGCTAAATCTCAGCCTGTCTCAAAGCACCTGGTGAAACATGAAGACTTGAGCATTTTGCACTTCAGCTGATACACAGGACCCTGAAGCTGTCTGGAGACAGAAGCACTTTCCTACTCAAGCACACACTTTTCAGAGTGAACACAAGTCACCTGTCACGTGTGGCTCCAAAACTCAGAATGTCCACAAGGCATCCAAGTGTGCTGTCCAAGAGGACCAGATCTTCAAGGTTACCTCCTTCTGCTGGCCACCAGCTAGCTGGGACCACCTCCAGGCCCCTCAAGTCCCCACAAGTGTCACCTCTAACTCTTCCAAGGCCAGCAGTGGCTGTGAGGGCTGAAGACCTTCCTGGGCCTGAGAGCAAGGGTGCTCAGGAGCCACCTAACCTTCCTGTAGCAGGGCAGCAGTGAGGACACAGACACACAGCTTAACTACAAATCTCCTCCTTTCACTAGGGAAAAAACAAGGAGTTATACAAGTGAGGCTTGACTGACTCTGCCATTCCTGAACATCTGTGACCAAACTTTCATGTGGATAAGGAAAGAACCATCATGGCTAGGGAAGAATCAGTCACCAGATCTCCAGCTGACTGCAAGAACTGGCCACCAGGTCCCAAGGAACACCATCAGCTCTCCAAAGCCACAACTGCAACTCTCTGAAGTCATCAGATTTTGAACAGGTGTTTTTGAAATGCTGCATCATCTTCCTCTCGTTCTTGCTGAATGGCAAGGTCCAACAGCACCACAGAGGCAGGTGAAGCAGCCTGTGACAAACCCCACCCGAGAAGAGGCTGAATGACCCTGGCCTACGACAGGGACTAAGGCACGCAGTGAACTCCTATGATCCAAATTCAGATTAAACCATCCTGAACCTCTCTCAAGTTAAAAACCTGCCAAGATTCAGAGCTTGCAAGACACTGATTATAAACCCACCCACCCATCTAAACTTAGCCTGCTTACACGGGGTGCTCTGTTCCATGCCCACTTTCACAGGTTGCAGTCTCCACAGCCACAGGAAGAACAATGAAGGTAAAATATTTGTTGTTTCATTTATGAAAAAATGCTCTGATTACCTTCTTCCTTCATTTGATCCATGTCACAAAGCAGCAAAGGGGAATTTCAGGTCACATTAACAGGAAATATTTACAGAATAGATTTTTTCCTTCTTAGGAAAATTAGGGCTCACATTACAAGATTAATAAACTTCTATCAATCCCAAAAGAAACTTCAAAATTCCTTTTCTCTTACAAAATGGATTTCATATGACCAAATTTAGAAAACAGCCATGATTAAAAGCAGAATGCAATTTATTGTTCTTCACATTTTCTCCATATGCCTGGGAGTTTGAGACTGGTATTACTGAACACAGTGTGCTAACACCGTTTCAGTATATCCAGCTCAGGTACAACAGGTCATTTTGAAGATTTAAGTGACTGATAGAGACCACAATTACCTAGCTTCCTGATATTTAACCTAAAGTATCCTTGGCACTAAGCTTCAGTATATCAACCTTTATTGTTGGGTTGGTCAGGTTTTTTTGATGATTTTAGGGGAAGTGACAACATCTCCAGTTTCCTTTTTCTCATGGTTTTGGCTGCCTCCTCCATCTCACTCTGAAGTTCATCCAAAGTTATGCTGCCAATTCTGACGCTTTCCGCCACAAGCATTACAATGACACCAACTTCTGTCCACCACTGGCATTTCTGTTGAATTACACAGTGGCTCCCCAAAGCACAGACTATCACACATTATATAACTTTTCAGTGAATATACTTCAGTAGCTCTCTGGCTGGTTTTTGTCCATATGGCTCCATGAGCACACTGTGAGTCAACTACCAAGTATGCCAAGCACCCTCCCCAGCACCCAGACCACCCAGAAAAAAGAACATAACACTCCAAGGGCAGGATGCAGGACTGCTACCTCCAGTGCTTCCAGATCATTCTCCATGCTGCCTGAAATGTCACAAAGTGCAGGGGATTTGCTGAACCATAGCTTCAGTTAAAAAGTTATAGGAACAGTGACTGGGGAGAAACCAGTATTTAAGAACAGTCCATGATCCAAAAAAGCTTGGGAAGCAACAGTGTAATTAGGCATAATTACAATAAGGCATTTGTGCAGGCTTGTCTAGTCAACAGTTATTTCTATCAGCAGCATGAAAATCATCTGTCCACCAGATCAGAGCAGCGCTGCTTCCAAGCCTGCAGAAGATACATGTGAAGAAGTGGCTATCTGTATAAAGTGAGCATATTGTGGAGTAATTATTGGCACTGGGAAAATCTCGTAATTAGAAACGAGTGGGCATTCTTTGTTTGTAAACAAATTGCATTTTGGTTCATCAGAGATGCTCCTTTAAGAACAAACTGCAGCAGATGCTGCTTGTGTTCCCAGTGATTGAAAGGCCCCACCTGAATAAGCTATGAAAGGGTCACAATTGCATTTAACCCAGCGCTTTACTGGACAGGAATGCTGTTGGCAGGGGCCGCAGCCAGGCTCGCAGAGCAGAGCCTGGGGCTGCTCATCAATTACTCAACCTTCTCCTGGAGGTCCCCTCGCAGGCGCCGGGTTCAGGAGGGGGTGCAGCTGTTGCCACCTTGTACAGGGCTGGCCACGTTCCGGGCTGCAGCCCCACAGCACCACCAAGATGAATCCTCCAACATTAAAAACTGTGCATTTGCATTATGAGACCTCCCAACAGGATTCTCCATCAAAAAATAGTGAAGGAAATAGCCTACAGTGATGACAGAAATCCTTGCTACAAGTATCCAGGTAGTGGCAAATCCCATTTTCCTACTATGTGCACACACATGCACGGAGACTAAACAAACACCAGAAAGTAAACCGGAATTCTTTGCTTGCACCTCACATGAAAGGTTTCCTATTTGAGGCCTATTAACAGTGGAAGGTTCAGGACAGGAGATCAGGGGCAGAGTCACGATATTATTTGTTTTAAAAATGTCTGGGTTGACAAGATGGCAGGTTTTTAAACTGATGTTTATCTCTGTGAAGGCCAACATCCTTTTTGGATCTTGTTCCATGTTTTGTTTGTTAGCCATTCAGGGGTTTTTCTGTGGTTTTTCTTCTGTTTTTAAATCAAGGGTTATTTAAAAAAAATACAGCAATAAAAGAAAAACAAAAACAGAAGGAGGAAATAGGAAAAGTCAATTGAGCATGGTGTAAACTCCACTACAAACATGGTACAAACACCACCACCTACTGTCCAAAGCAGGACGCTAAAACATTGGCACAGATCTAGACAAAAATTCAGGAAAGGGATAGCAGTCTCAACTGCAACAGAAGGTAAAAGCATTTGGAGTAGAGCATCCCAGCAGCCACTGGATTCATTACAGCCAAAGGTAGGGTTAACTTGCTTTCTCCCAGGCTACAGTTTTACTTTAATGGCAGCCACCATACTTTGAAGTTTAGCACCAAAGCTGCTTTATGTCACTATTTACGCTGTCAGCTCATTAAAAAAGTTAAAAATATATGAGCAGATCCATTTGATGCATTTTGCTGGATAATCAATTCAAATGGATTAAAAATTAAATTACAATTTTGTCTCAAATACCTTAAAAAAGTGCAACTATTAAGCAACAGTCTCACCTTTGCTTAGGATCTTTCTTCAGCAAACCTGACAAGAGGGATTTTGCTTCAGGTGACAATGTGCGTGGAAATCTGATCTCCTCCATAAGGATGAGTTCAAAGAGCTTTTCATGGTCCTGATTGTAGAAAGGGAGCCGGCCACACATCATTTCATACATCACAACTCCTAAACCCCACCAGTCCACTGCACGGCCGTAGTCATTATCCTCCAGAACCTGCAGATTGTAAGGAAAAGGCTTTAGAAGATACTCCCAAACCAGGCATGAACACAGAACTCATGAAGCAAAATTCACCCCAGCAAGTCCATCTTCCATGACACAGCCATATCTACCAGGAGAGTATTTGCAGAAGAAGCATGTGAAAAGAACTGGCATCCATGCTCACCATCCTGAGTGAGCAGAGGGGGGAAAAGGAGGCAGCAGGTATGTTACAGCAGCTTCCTTGTCTTCCTTCTCCTGTCCTCCCTCATGTTATAGTCATGATAAGCACAACCTTTGAAAGTCCAAAGGCCAAGCAATGTTCTCACATTACAGAGCTAGCTGTTAAACTCTCACTTATTCATCACAAACTGTTCCAGACGGGATCCAAGTTTTTAGAAAAAACCCAACCCCCCAAGGAGCCAGTACAGGGAGGAAAGGCCATCAACCTGCTCCTTCACAAACAAAAAGCCAAACATATCCATCATCTTACCAACCTGCACCCCAAAGAGGTGGCTCTGCACATCCTAAAAGACCACCCACAAATACTCAATGATTAATGTATGTTAAACACGAGGAGCCAGAACAACACTTCTAACATTTGACCGGCTCTACGGCTGTAAAATGGCAGCCAAATTGTCTGGAAATGTTTCCCCTCCAACCCTTTGCCCCGCTCCAAAGGCACTCCTGCCTCTGCTCAGAGGGCTGCAAACACAGGAACAGTCAGTGGGGTGGATTTCTGCCAGGTCTCACAGCAAAAGGAGCCCAGCACAGTTCATTCTTCCCTTCCCTTGGGTACTTCTACCTAGCAAAGCAGCAGCTGTGCATGGACTCGGGACCCCAGCAGCGCTCTCCACGTCTCCCGCTTGCTCCAGAGAAGCCCTGCCACAGAGCATTTCTGTTCTGCTGCACAGCGGGTTGCTGAAGGGAGTGGGGAGTGTTTTGTGGCCTGTGCAGTGGATGTTAGCAGGACTTCTCTAGACTTTGTGTCTCCTATGCAGTTGTCTGTAGCTGACACCAACATCTCATGTTCCAAACCCTGTCCTCAGGTTTTAGTTATCATCTTTACTCCTTGCACGGGCCTGCACTGAGCTGCTTACTCTTGCTAAGAGCATGAACCACAAATGTACCACCATCCTGTTTTCTTACCGGACAGTGTCTGTGTGAGCTTTACATTCCTGTGATTCAGAATACTTAACATTCAAAATTGAAAAGGTAAAAGAGCCCAAGTCAGTGCAAGTTTAACAAAAGCAAGATCTTTACACCTTATAAATCTTGATATAGAGGTTTTGCACATAAAAAAGAAGCATCGAGGCACTTCATATAACAACTGTTTGCACTCTGCCTCTCTTTATTCACTAATTATTCCCCTTAATTATCTGAACGAGGGAGAGGGCCTGCAGTAAAAATCAAAAGGCTGCCAGGTATTAGATTACCCCACGTCGGTCTATTTCCAGCATCCCCGGCCGTATGATTCACACCAAACGACAGCTGGCTGTGCAGCTGCCCCCTCCATGTACACGGCCGGCACAGCTGCCGCCGGCTGGGATTCCAGGAGCCAGCCCCGTCCTTCCCGAGGCACGGCAGCCCTCGGCTCACGGAGATTGTGTGACAATGCAGTTCCCGCTCTGAGTCACCCCGCTCACCCAGCGCTTCCTGTTCACACTCCCCTACACTTGGCTTGCCTAAAATAAAACACTCACACGGCCTCCGATTTGTATTTTTGTTTTTTAAACCGCTGCAAGAGATGCAATAGGAGAGACTGAAAGAAAAAGAAAATCAGAGGCCTTTGTTGTGCACATAGTTAATGTTACAGGTGCTTCTGAAATGCAGTAAACACTTCAGATGTTACTTTAAGAAGTGTATTAATACTCTGTATTATAAACTAGATTACTAACTACAACAATTTCCTTCACCTTCATTAATTTTAAACAGAATATAAAATGCTTATTTCCTCAAAGTTCTTTAGCACAATGAGCATATCATCATATTAGTGATTGCATAAAAGAGAGCAATGGTGTGAGTATCAAAACTGCACCGTAACAAAAAAAAATATTGCACTCATCCATGACTTATTGCAAGACACTGGATAGCTGGGGAGCAGTAAAGTAACAAGGTCATTTCACTTAAATTAAGGGATCATAATTTCTTAACGAGCAGCTCTATACTGTTGTGAGATGGAATTCCAAAGAGAAGGCAGAACAGCTGTACACATCACAGCCATTGATGCATCTGACACATCAAAGTTGACAAGGCTCAGTCACTGTCATCCATGCATGAGATTCCAGTATGAACCTAAAAACAACGATGCAACAACTGTACGGACACACTGCTGTGCTGGACTCGAGTTACAAATGCAGACAGGAGCATTGACACCCCTGCTTTTAAGGATGTATGACCTTAAACGCATGGAAGATCACATGCACACAATTTCCAGATTTTTGCATGCTATCAACCAGATGACAAAAACGTCCCCAGAATTTAACACTCTAACTCACAGATGGGATTTGCAAGTAAGGGAGAGAACTGAGTTAATCAAAAAGATTTGTCCTTCAGCGTTTTTGGATGAGGCAACTCATCATAAATATTAAAAAAGAAAAAATAATAGCAAGTAACAGAACAGAATGAACAGCCCAACTGCCTGCACAGGGAATCCCCACATCCAAGTTAGGAAAAACCAAAACAATAAATATTTTTAGCGTCCTCACAAAAATCCTTGATGAGAAACTGAAGTTCAGCAATTGATTTTAAGAGGGAAGCTAAAATAAAAGGCATGTTTATGAATAATAAACACTCCGTCATGCTGCTAATTACTCTCTGCATCAGTAAATCTCAAATTGTGGTGCATGGACCCCAATTTAGATTCACTGAAGACTTCTGGTGATCCATGGAAAAGCTGGCAGTCATCATGAGACTGCCTCCGCCTCTTTGCTGCAAGCTACTTCGACAGGTGCCCATGTTCTTCATTATTACAAAGGACTGGAGGCCCTTGAAAGCAGCTGGGAGTTAAAAAAAAAAAAACCACAACAAAAACCAAACAAAACCCAAGAACATGCTGCCACCGCTATGAAAGCAGGGAGCACAAAAGCACTGATCAGCAAAGACATCAGCTTGCAGCAGAAATATTCCTCCTCCACGCTGGTTTTCCATCTTTGTTACTTTTGCACAGTTCAATTCAAGGCAGGTTTGCAATGCTCAAGTCTCCCAACTCAGAGGAAAGCTGTGCCAACAGACCATAACCTGCCAGCAGCCCAAGGCTGGCTTCTGCGTGTGCTCCGAGCAGGATGGAAATACAAATGCCACAGGAAGCAAAGCCCCACTGCAAGGGAAGCAGCCCTCGTGCAAGGCACCCCACCTTGGCTCGGGCTTCGTGCCCCACGAGTCCAGGAGTTTGCTTCCACACAGCTCAGAGCGTGGGCAGAGGAACCAGCATGTGCCTGAGCACCGAGCGTACGCGCACCCCTACAACCTGACCTCACTTCTCATCTGCCCCTAACTCACCCCCATCACCTCTGCTGCACAGCTCAAGAGTGCTCGCAGGAACAAACCTGAAAACATGCATTCGAATTTTGCACTTGAAAAGGAAAAAAGAAAAAAAAAAAAAATCTGCACAAAAAAAATGACCCAAAACTGTTTGGGAACTGAGATCCCCTGCCTGGACTTATTTCCTCTGAAACTGGAGTGCTCAAATTAACACTAAGAAATATCTTGTGCTTTTATAGTCACAAAACAGTCAGCACATTTAATGCATGCCATGCTAAATAATGCACAAGCAGCTTGGTCTGTCCTCTTTCTCAAAGCATGTCACCTTTTACTGTCCTCAAATAGTAAAAGAATTGGACAATACTTCTACTTCTCAAGTGAAGTCCTACTGATAATCTTTCAAATAGGAAAACACATAGCAAGCTGCAAAAAAGACAATCTATCATGAAATATTTGAAGTGATTAAAAGGGCTTTTTTAAAAAATATGTATTTGATACAAGAAAACAAGCACTGTTCCAGTAAAATGTACATATTCTGTCAAGTGGAAGAAACTACCCCGCCAAAAAATTATCATGTATCATTATGCTAAAGATGTGTTCCAGATCATGATGAATAAAGGAGTCTCAGGATGTGTAATTATATAACAGCAGTTAGTGCATGAGCACATCATGGCACAGGAATTATTCTGTACTCCTACTGCTACCACGGAAGGCGTGAAAGAAGGCAATTTAACACAACAGCCAACATAAACTACCTCTGGTGCAAGATACTCTGGAGTGCCACAGAAAGTCTTCATTGTTGCTCCATCCTTGATGCCTTCTTTACATAGTCCAAAGTCTGTTATTTTTATGTGTCCATCTTTATCCAGCATAAGATTTTCCAACTGGGAAGAAAAGCCAAATTAAAAGACATGATTACCTGTAACATACACTAACCCTGAGCAGAATAATCAAAGACATGATTTTTGCAGATCAGTTTTGAAACTCATCCTCAGTGGGGTCAGAGCCACAGCAGCTGCCAGAGCATGTAAAATGTAAATATACATTTGTAACATTTTGCTCAGTTCTTTAGGGAACTAGGTAACTAATTTGTAGTCTCGGGGTAACCAACCATATATACAGAAAGAATGCAGAACATGAACATTGTATTTATGCTTCTACAGTATCATCATCAATAGAACAGCAGTTGTTTAGAAAGTATATTAAGTATTCCCCCTCACACAACTTCCTGTTTTCACTCTGATTTTATTAAATAATCTGTACCAGTAAGCAATAGCATAAAATAAATAAAACAGAAATCATATGCAAGGTTAGGGAACCACTTTCCAAGAGACTCTTCAAATGAGAATCATGATATACATTTACTCAGCACATGGTATTCATCCCACCCTGAGCCTCTAATTTTTGAGGAATTCACCCAGATATTAGGACAGTTTCCTCAGTGCATCAATAAAGTGCATTACAGGGGAATCACAATAATATGAAGACAAAATCCCAGCAGAGATCCCAAAATTACTCTGACATAGTCTGAGAACATTACAGAGCATACTTCATTTTGGACTGCCCCTAAATAAACTACCACGATCCCTTCATCCTGTTCTGAAAACTCTTCTCAGAAAGAAAGAAAATGCTATTGCATTTTCCTCAAGAATTTCACAGGTTCGTTTGCCCTGAGATACCTTGTTTGGTTGGGGTTTCTTTTCCCCTTCTGTGCTAACCAAACAAATGAGTAACTTGAAGCATAGGCAGTTTTCCAACTGCAAGCAGCTACTACGAAGATGATGTGAGCACACTGCAAGGAAGCACAACATCCATGCAGTGTGAACTTCCATCTCTGCTAAGACCAGGATTATGCTCCACTGTGCAGAAGCACCAGCAAAGTTTCTCTCAGAACATAAGAAGGCAAGTGAAAATGAAACCCCTGTAGCCCAGTAACCCTTCATGTTCTCTGAAATGCTGCCAGAGTCACAATAAATGCCTTATGCAGCTTCTTTGACTATCAAAGGGTTTAGACATCCTGTAAAGTCCAGCCCAACAGCTGCAACAACAGTTTGGATAAAGTTCAGTCAGGAAAGGATTTCTTAATAGTTCAGGATCATTTGCTTTTTTTAACAACAAACAAAAAGGCAAACCCCAAAAGCCTGAAAATGATTTTTCTACGTACCTTCAAATCTCTATAAACCACATTCTTCTCTGAATGCAGGTAATCCAGCGCTGAAACAATCTCAGCCCCATAAAACCGAGCTCGGTCTTCAGAGAAGACACGCTCTCTTGACAGATGGAAAAACAACTACAAGAACAGTAATTTGTTAACTTTAAATGTTTCTGAATCATGTCTTGCAGTTCACAAGCCATCCTGCTTGGAAGATGCTATTAACTAAGAGAAAACCCCTTCCCACCCTCACACAGCTGTGTTCCCAAATGTGTTAAAAAGCATCATAAATTAAATGATTAGATAATTATGTCTCATATTCACAGACACACACTGATAACCAGTTCATGTACTACAGTCTTACAGGTTCAGAAAATTGTAAAACCATTTTTGACTGAACTACCATTACATATTAAAACTAGAGCCTAATGCATGATTTAAGAGAAATGTTAATATTCCGACTTTTCCTTCCTGACTGTAATAGCAGTCAGCAGTTTCTAGTTCTCCCTCCAAGTATACTCACAATATTAATTTAAGTGTTAAAACTTGTCTGACAGCTAGAGCAACTAGAAAGCAACCTTGCCTTCTTGAACTTCTCAATGTCAGATTACAATATAATGCTGTCATGTAAAATATGAACCTATGCCCAAAACCTCTATGTTCTAAAAATGGAGTTGAAAAAATTAAGAGTCTTACTTCTTCATATTAGTTAAACCTGTGAACAGCTCTGTTTAATTGGGACAACTTGGATTAATTAGAATTGCAAAAATGGGCCTTAGCTAAATAATGTCAAGCAAAATTAGTAGTAGAACAGGAAAATCCTAAAATATTAAACATTATTGTATTTCCCTTACCTCCCCTCCATTAGCATACTCCATAACAAAACACAAGCGATCGTGTGTCTGAAAGGAATACTTTAAAGCCTGAAACAGATTTAAACCAAAACTTAGAAGACAGATCACAGTGACAGTCAGAAAAGCACTTTTAATAGAATTTCAGAAGCAGACATGAAATTTTCTATTTTAGTGAATTTTTTATCCTTAAATCTTATATATTACTTCTATTTTCCTGTTGCAGCTGAGGACCGATTCACTGCCAACTTATTTCACTTAATAAATTTAATAAAACATCAAACAAATTCCTTGCAGAAGCTATCATCACCTACAATGCTGCAAAACCAAGTCCTGGCCCATTAACAGGGACTCAAAGTGTACCAACAGTGACTGAAGTTTCCTCCTCTGGCCACAGGTTCAATTGACAGAAAAGAGGCCACAACCAAACCCTGGAGCACAAGGTTTCACCACACTGGCTACAAGACCTCTCATATGAAACACACATATTTTCACACACCAGCCCCCTGGCCTCTGCCCTGCTGCCTGCAACTGCACCCTGCTGACAGCCTGCCAGGGGATTGGCCAACACTGGCAATACCAATCTGTGAGCAATTCACAAAAACAGACCAGATGGAGGCTGTGATGGAGAGTCACAAGGTGCCTCTGTATAGTCCTGTCACATGTATTCCCGTGGCAAGAGTAACATAACTTGTTTGCCATAATATTAAGATTTTTCATCACAGAATATGCTGAGCTGGAAGAGGCCCAAAAGGATCATCAAGCCCAACTACTGGCCCTGCACAGGACCACCCCAAGAATCCCACCAGGGGCCTCAGAGTGTTGTCCAAATTTTTCTTGAACTCTGTCAAGCTGGTGCTGTGACCACTTCCCTGAGGAGTCTATTCCAGGGTCCAACTACTCTCTGGGTAAGAACCTTTTCCTAGTACCCAAGCTAAACCCAGTCTTGCAGCTAACATCTCAAGACAGCCCTTATTCTGGATACTTGGGTTTATAAAAGCATTAAAAAGAAAACACTGAATATGATATTTTGGTCTTCATTGCAAAGGGTGGCACTTTTAAACCAGTCACATTTTTTCTGGAAAAATGAAGGATCAAGTTTTAGACATGTCAACATTATTGATTTTACTCAATATAGGCAATATTTACTTCCAGAGGTCATGCTAAAAGGTCTGAGTTCCAGCTAAGCCCTTGTACCTGGAAAACACCAGGATCCTACACAGTCTCTTAGAGGCTTTAAGCGGTTGGAAACAATTCAGAGACAACTTGTAATAAATATTAGAAACAAAATCTTGAGATGGAACTTGGATATCTGAACTCAGCCCAGAGAGACTGCTAGCACTGGAGGTCTAAAATGAGAGTATGGATTGACTTTACAATTCAAAAGGAAAGCAGTAGATAAAGCACAGTCCTGCTCTTCTCCTTCCCATTCCACATGCTCCTACCACTGTCCTTTGGCTGGCATTACCAGTGCTCTGATTCTACTGGTGAGCTGTATCTGGGAGCTTAAAAAAAAAAAAAAACGAAGACAAAATCGCAGAGTCACCCTGACCTCTCCTACAAAGGGGAGACCAAACATTTGAAGGGCAAGGAAAGCAGATAGTCCTCTCGAGATAGCAATTAAATGGGTGAGCCCTAATGCCAAACCACAGCCTGAAACACTGTCTTCAAGAGGTGCTGAGAACCTGCCCTGCAAGAATCAGAAAACTTAAAAAAGTATTTTCATTTATGCGCCCCTAAAATGGAAAGCTACAGAACTACACAGCCACTCTGTAAACACAGACCTCAGATGCATTAAGTAACAGAAAATAAGGAAAGCCTTGGTAGTGGTGATATCAAGTTACACTGTCCAGAGGCAGAAATGCTTACTGTTAGGAATGGGTGCCGAGAGTTCTGTAAAACCCGGTTTTCTGTCAGCGTGTGCGCTACTTCATCCTGAAATGCAAGGAGAAGGAAATCAGCAAAGTGATTCCCCAGATCAGGGGTCCATTTCAAACACTAACAGAGCAATTACTTACAACTACTCTGAGAATCCTTCCCCTGACTTTGACAAAGGCTGTATTGAGGGTAAACCACATCCCAAAGTTTCCCATCTACTCACCTTTGCTACAATAACTTCCTTCTTCAGAATTTTCATAGCGTAATACCGTCCAGTTGCTTTTTCTTTAACTAAAATGACCTTTCCAAAAGTGCCTTTTCCCAGTAGCTTAAGGTATTCAAACTCATTCATGGTCTGTTAACGATACAGATAAAGAAGAAATGAATTACATGATCTAACAAGAAGTGTATTATTCTCAGACCAGAATTTCTCATTCACGTGAGAAGCCATCGCATATGTCGCACATGTGGGTTTTTTTATCCTTTTGTTTAGCAGAATTCAGGAGCAGAAACGATTCTTCCACAAAAATGAATGCCAGTGCACTCCCAAAGATAATCAATCAAACTATCTACAGAAAACCATAAGCTTTCAATTAACTGAACGCTCTGTTGCATGACTCAATACTGAACTATACAAGTAACATTGAATATATTAATCCATAGCCATTCTGACCTCTTAGCCAGTGCAGACATTCATTAAAAGGCACATGCTGCTCTGATTCCAGGGATTAAACCCACACCTTTTTTCTGATGTTCCCCATCTCTCTAGGAGACCAGTTCTCTTGAGCTTCATTAAACAGTACCAAAAACCAGAGACAAGAGTGACTCCCTGTAAGGTCTCTATCTACTTGCTCAATGGGACATTCGAAAGGCCTTTCCAGTGGCTCATGCACTCTGAGTTGGACACATAGGAGAAATACCAACCAGATATTTTCATGAGGTCAAAACAACACAAAACATTTACTGACAAACTTTAGAAAATCAGGCAACTTTGGCAAAAGGTTTACACAATATCCAGTCAACATAAAACACTTCTCACAGCATTAACTTAGACCATTCACCTTAGCAAACTTAAAATCCATTCAATGGCAAGTTACTCAAAATATTCCAACAAGAGGAAATGAGGAGAAAAAGACAGGAAAGATCTAGAGAAGCACACATGCAGCTACCAACTCCTGGGCTCCAGCTGTGTTCAGAGAGAAACTCCAAGAACAGGTAGGGCCTAGACAAGGTGACAGCCTTGTGTTGGACCCTAAATATCCCTTGGCCTTCATGGGTCTTATCCCAGGTGGAATTTGTGGTCATTTGGCCTTTCAGGAGCTGGGTTAGGGGAGAATGGAGCACTGGCTCTGGTGTGTCAGTGAGTGGCAGCTCTGCCAGGCTGGGATACGGGCTCTGGGGAGGTGTGGGGCACTTCACTGTCTCACCAGGCCTGACTGTCCCCTTCCCCCACACACATGCACCCCAACATTTCTTGCCCCAAGACAGGACCACAGTAATGGTACCTTTCCTCTTGTCGTCTAATCTAGCAGACAGAACAGAAAGGAAAGAAGAGGAAAGTACACTACAACTCACATAATGGGCAACTGCTATTCCAAGAACCAAAACATAAGTCTAGTTAATATCCTCCTATGCAGTTCATTTCTCCCCACTCCCTGAGTCTCTAGAACTGCAGGTGAGGTGCAATGCAAATCAGGATCTGGGGGAAGAGTTCAGAGCCATTCTTTCAGCTGCAGTGTCTGAAGAGTCCAGCAGTTTGTTCTCTGACTTCCTGTGTGTTCCTTGAGACAGTACTCTTTTTCTGTGAGGTTTTAGACAATTTTATACAATTGGTTTTGGTACTTGCTGGACCTGTAAGCTGGGTTCCAAAACAGCTGGATGAGTTGAACTTAGGATTCTCTACGACTTACTGATAGTGCAATACATGGCTCTCCTTGTCAAATTCTGTAGGGATCAATAGTTAGGCTGTTTTGCCTTTTGGAGTCCATTATCTTGTAGGTCCAGGTATCAGCACCACCTGAACAAATACACATGTCCCAAATTGCCACTGTTATCCCTCCCACCAAGCAGGTTTCAGGGGGATTACCAGAACCTGTACCCAGGGAAAGAGGAAGAGGTCAGTGAGCACCATGGGAAAAAACATTCAGTAAAATTCTACTAACTAATCATCTGAATTGCCTCAGGGGTGGGGTCCAATATATAGCAACACTCAGTCATTCCAACCTCTTCAGCACATAATTTTAGTCAGGATCCTGAGTTTGGACCAGATACTTTCTAACTTTACCAGACTCTTCAGCAGTTCTCAAAACCCAAATCCTTTTTCTCTTAATCACTTATGCCTTCTTCATCTACAGCTGAAACTTCCCAGCTCCACATCAGTTGCATTGTCAGCCCCTTTTCTCCTTCATTCCAGGGCCACCAAGAGTTCAACATCCCTGTCTTTTGTACAATCATGCCTCACATATCGCTTACCATTACTACACACGCTTCCCTCAATGCAGTAATTTTATACTCTGCACTGAGAAGAAAGGAAGAGGCACACAAACTTGTTTTCCATCATCATATGAAATCCTATGCGTGAGCTCCCAAAACTAAACTGGAGGGAGGAATCTTTCCACTCACTCGGGAAACCAGAGGGAAAATATGAACATCTCAAAATATTGCAGCAACAAACTTATATAAACATATATGAACATAATTATCTTAAAACCTTTCAAGATAAAAACATGTAAGCACTGATGCAGCAAAGGACAGCAATTCCTCTGTCCTAGCACCACTTCATCCTCTCATGGAACACTTCTAGAAGGAGAAACCTTGGTCTCACTCAGACCTACTTCAAAAAGAGGAAGCATCTACTTGGCAATCTTTTGTGTTCTCTGCTAGAAAGTTTCATTGAATAATTAATAGTCTGTGAAAAAAAAAACTCAGAAAATACAAAAAATGCAACCACCACTAATGAAACTTAAGTTATCTAGTACCTTAACAATACTGATAAGCATTCTTAGCCACGTAGGTCAACTTGAGTTAGAGTAGCCAGCCATTCTTTTGAGGCCTTTTCACTTTAGACAAAACAGTTTTCATTGGATCTACATATTCTGTTATGTCCAATTTTGCAAATTTGGACTCCAATCCAAAAGCCAACTAATAACATGTATTTGTTCTGTGTGTGTGATGTTAGAGCGGTCCTAAGGGAAAAGGACACCACTCTCTTTTCTTTCTTCCTCACCCCTTTAAAACCATACTTGCTACTACAATTTTTAGGTAGAAGGTCCTGCTAGGATGGTCGACTAATCCAGGAGCAAACAACTGTGCTGGCATACCGGGGACACTGTTCTGAAAATACAATATGATAAACCATTTAATGTATTTCATTTTAGATTTCAGGTTTCACTGCAGCTTTATCTCCAATGGATTTGCTGTTTACTATATTGTCCAATACAGTCCCTCTTCACTCCTCTTTGTCCAGAACTGACTTTATTCACATAATTTAGATGTCTCCAGCTGCACATCTCACAGCTGTGTGTATAGTTAGAGTCCTTTCCACTTCTGCTTAAGCACCTCTTTACTCCACTTCCAGACATACACTCAGTCTTCTGCCTGGTCAGGATATACTTGAACATGCAGACTTTTTACCAAAACAACAAACTTGCACAATGACAGAAGTATTTCTTCCCCAAGAGGTTACAGATTCTGCAGTCCCACCTCCGGCCTCTAGCGGTGGGCAAGGCTCAATACCACTGCTGCCAGGAGGAGGCAGTGGAGGAGGAGCTTGCAAAGTCTCATTGCCAATACAGGGAAACTTTGAGGGTATTTGAATGCACCACTCTCTCCCACTTTTTGGAGCTGGCACACAGTTTTTTGTCTCAGGCTTGATCCTTAAATTTTGCAATAAATAACAATTACATTGGAGAAGACCAAGATGGCACTGGCTGTTTCCCATGCACTGGTTGGAAGCCCACTGCCTGCCATACTCTTCCAGCAATTTACTACATGTTGGAGTGGGGAGAGGGATGAGTTCTTCCCCCTCCAACAAATAAATATGCACTCCAACAGGTTTAAACTTTTCACGCAATAGGTCACTCCCTCCTCAGAAAGCTTTATTTCACTCATCAGTGAAATTTTCAAAACATTCTCAGTTTTAATCTTCCCTTGCAAATTAACCAATTCTGTTGCAGAGTGTGATACCACCACCGGCTCTTCTCTGGATAGCAGGGCTCGCAGTGGGGGTTGGCTTTGCTGAGTCAAACCCCTCCTCCAAGGAGTGGAGGGAGGTGACATCACTGACATCTGCTCAGGGACTCTCACCTTCTCATTTTTTTACCGATGGGCGGAGTTTATGGTTTGGGGAGGGGTTTGACTTTGCTCCATCAAACTCCTCCGAAGAGCTGAGAGGGTTGAAATCACCTTCGGGGAGGCACAACTCCTCCCCTAGGCTAGAAGACCCTGGCTCATCCTCCACAGCTTCCTCAATGGTGTTAATTTGCAACTCTAAAGCTCTTTGGTTCCTGCACAAAGTTGTTTAACAGGTTTCTCAGGTTTCGGGCTAGTCGCTTTTGGGCTGTTAATTCTCACTCCACCCTGAGGCGAGCTATTGTTTCAGCCTCCAAGGCAATTTGCAACTTCATCAGCTCTCTCTCTGGCCCTTCCAACACGTGCTTCTTTATCTTTCTGGGCAGCCATTTAGGACTCCGAAGTGGAACCCCTACCAGGCAGTTTTTTGCCTTCTTTTGACAAAGCTCCAATATATACCTGCATTTTCTGTCAGCTTTTCTCAGACCACGTTTGTGTCTGATCAAGCTTCTATACTCAGGATTCCATGACCTTTTTGCCAGAAAACACTGGTTTTGACCGAAAACTACCTTCTTATTCTGAGCTGGACACACGGAAGAAATACCAACCAGATATTCTCATAACAACACAAAACATTCACTGACAAACTTTAGAAAATCAAGCAACTTTGGCAAAAGGTTTACTACAATATCCAATCAACATAAAACACTTCTCACAGCATTAACTTAGACCATTCACCTTAGCAAACTTAAAATCCATTCAATGGCAAGTTACTCAAAATATTCCAACAAGAGGAAATGAGGAGAAAAAGACAGGAAAGATCTAGAGAAGCACACATGCAGCTACCAACTCCTGGGCTCCAGCTGTGTTCAGAGAGAAACTCCAAGAACAGGTAGGGCCTAGACAAGGTGACAGCCTTGTGTTGGACCCTAAATATCCCTTGGCCTTCATGGGTCTTATCCCAGGTGGAATTTGTGGTCATTTGGCCTTTCAGGAGCTGGGTTAGGGGAGAATGGAGCACTGGCTCTGGTGTGTCAGTGAGTGGCAGCTCTGCCAGGCTGGGATACGGGCTCTGGGGAGGTGTGGGGCACTTCACTGTCTCACCAGAGCAAGGCCCAACTGTCCCCTTCCCCCCCACACACATGCACCCCAAAATTTCTTGAGACATCTTTCCAGTCCCTGACACTGCCTCACAAATCAGCCATTTGCTCTGATTTGTTTCATCATGAGGAAAAGCATTGGAGTAATCAGAGGCTAAGCAGAGACTGTACCATCAGATCAGTGACCATTGCCAACATGGCAACAATGGGACTGACACAACCAAAGGCTGCTGCAGCCTCAGTCTGGGAAAAAATTTAAGATGTCCCCAACAGCAAACATTTCCACATTCATCCCTAGAGCTGGGGGAGGAGATTTTCTGCAAAATTGCTCAATACAATTGATGTCAGGACCCCAGTAATCATTTTGGTTATCCTCACTAACATGTCCAGGAAGAGAGTCACTGCTTCAGAACACTGCATCCATCTGATGAATGAGGTGGTTCTCGCATTTCTATGAAGGACTCCTCAGCAAGAGCAGCATCTCTTCAGCCAAAGACCCAGAATCCTGGTGGCAAGCTCTGACTCAGAGTGGCATTAAAGTAGCCAACCACATCTGAAAGCACTGACATGACACAAGGGTAACACACAAGCTTAGTGAAGACACTGGTGGATATCTTTTTTATAGAAAAATGTCATCAGTTTTCCCAAAACGGAAACAAACTTATGAAAGTGGGTGAAGATGACAATGGTGAGATGAAGACACAAGGAAGTGCCCACCTAAAATCCACAGACAATGGATTTGCATGGGGAAAGGTTCTATCAATTCCCTCTTGCAGGAACAGGTGGGAACTTTGAAAACAGAAATACAAAGATAACACAATGGGGTAGAAAGAAATAAGGGGAAGTTGAAGACAGATGCCTAAAAAGGCTCAACAGGGCAAAGATCTTCTCTGGCACATACTCATATTATGGAAGGCCATTCCTTAGCTGGCCCTCTGCATTCAGCTATGTAGTGCCTAATGCAAAACCCCAAGTTGTAGGAGCACTATGGACAGACGCTGCAGTGGCTGGCTGGAGTTAACCTAAATCCTTAATCCAGAGCAATTAAATCCATGGACCCACCCTAAATCCTACAAAGCCATCAGAATACTTCTGCACCAGCCTGCAAGGAGTTTAGAGAGTCAAAAGGTCCAGCAGGAACTTTGGTTTCAGGGTCTGTACCACAGGAAAATGGGCAAACCAAACTCAGACCTGAGCTGGCCTTGAAAGCCATCCAGCAAGAACACGTGAACTCAGAACTCTGGCAGACCCAGACAGGCTCTGCTCAGCTGAGACAATTGTTTCCTCCAGAAGCTGCATCTACAGCCAATCATGTAATTGTCAGGGGTACAGACATGGCTTGATGGCTATTTCTTGTCTATATTTGAGAAGAGCTAAAAAACAGTCAATCCTGCTATACCCACTTACCACTTTGTGTTTTGGCTTTGTCATAGAAACTTCCATTTCTTCGGCACCTGAATTATCACTGGGAGAGCCAGATCTGAAATCCATCATCTCTTCCTCTTGTTTCTTGAGGCTGTCTGCTACTGTTTGGATGGCTTTTGTCCATTCTTCCCTGGCAAAATATAGGCAAAGATGTTAATTACTTGTGGCTTTAGATTACCACCTGCCATGGCAAGGATCACCAAGGAATACAGAGTCACTAATAGTCTCTCATGAATCAATGGAAGATATGATTAATTATGTGCATTTTCAAGCACTGTAAAAATGCATTTTTAAAATCTTTATTAATTGTACTAGAAACAAGAGACAACTGAAGTCCTCTCAGTCAGGACACAATACAAGGTTTTTGGATAACAATTTCTAATGGGCATTCAGTCAACAGCTCAGGATATGACCTGGTGATAGAGATTTACATAACCAAAACAGACTTGCTAAAAGCAAAAAGCAAAAGGCTTACATGACGCACAAAGCTATTAAAGACAGTTTCTACATTTCTGTGGTGCATTGAAACACACATCCAACTCCTGGGGACACTATGGCACCTCTTCACACATGTATACCAAATTTTAGTGGCTGCAGTGGCAAAAGGTGTTCTTGGAAAAGGTCTTAAAGCTCAGGACACTTAAGTTCTTCTTCTGTTCTAAAGATGATGACATTAGCACAGCAATTGCTGTGTAAACTTTAGCAGAATGTCAGCAAAAGCAGTGACATTTCATCTTAGGCGCACGTCTTGGTTACGATGAAGTTTCCACAGCTGTTTCGGCAACCAGTGCTCTAACAGTGACCCCTTCAACTCCCATGGAGACAACTTCCACTCCAGTGTCCTTTGGGAGATTTCACACCTTTGAAGCTACTGAAGTGAAAGTCCTTGGCCTTCACTTGATTTCACTGCAAATTTATTGAACATAAAGAATATAACTCATAAGGGCTTCCAGGGTCTTGGGACAGGCTTTAAAGACACACACAGGGGCTGAAGACACATCCAGTGGACTATCTGAACTTAACATGTTTACTGACTTTTGTACATGCAGGGAAGAGGATGTGGTGATTTAGTTGCTGTTTTCTAGGGACTGTTTAAATTCTTCTCCTAAGGACATCCCATGTAAAATATTTTGCTACTACAGCAGGATCAGCAGCAGCCAATGCTGAACAATTCTGTGCACAATCTGCAGTGCAGCCGTGCCATCCTTATCAATGTTCAATTTTTCAATGGTCCTATGAAGCTGTTTTTTTAAAAAAATTGCATCTGAACATGTGAGTTTCCACTTATAATGGATGCAAGAGGCACATCATTCCCCAGAGGAAGCAAAGTCCGTGGGAAAAAGTATCCAACACAAGATTTTAACAAAAATTGCACCGCGTAAGGTCCTTCCTGCCTTGTGCATTTTTATTTTGGATTTTGCTTGAATTGTGCACAATTCATCCAGCCCTGTCTGGGGCAGCAAGGTAATGTCAAACATTCAGAACATTCTCGCTATACTCCCAGCACAGACTGCTCCATTCACCATCCCTAACACATTCCCTTGTTTACTAGTCATAGTTTTACATTCAAAATTATTACAAAAAGAACAACTTCCACTTTTCTCTCTCCATTTCTTTCAAAAAAGCAAACATCAGTTCTAAAAGCATATAGAAAGCTAAAGGCATATTGACCTTCATATCTCTTTTGTTACCGACTTGGTTGAGATCTCAGCCCTCCTGAAGTGAGTACATTTGATTTCTGGGAGAACAGAATTTCACCCTCAGCTTTTATGTCTCAAGAGTACACAACAGAGGTGACTAACACTCTGAGCCCTGAAGTGTCACAAAGCTGACTTAATTGGCTAGGAGGGAACAAAACAAGACTGAAATACAATCTTCCCCCAAGTGGAAACTGCTATTCACTACCTTTAGGGTCACTGACCACGAAGTTCCTAAAAGAAACAAGGACCAGTTTCTTTTTCTTTGCTTTTAATTTGACTAAACCTTCTTCTGATCATTGTAACAGAATCAAAAGCAATAATAAGGAGCATGCGAAGTGCATGCAAAGGCTGTGAAAGAAATAAGTGAGTAATTCTTGGTAGAATTTACTGGTCTTCAAAATAAATATATGCTAGGATCATATCTAGGGAGGACCAGGGTTTTAAGATATCCACCCACTTAGGGCAATGATACTGGAATAATTTAAGTTCAGTTTCTGAAGAGCAAGTAAATATTTAAATACTCAGTAGTTGTATTATAGCTGTGCTGGAAAACTGTTCTCTCTGGAGGTAAGAGATCAATTATTCTCCAACGATGAGAGCACAGGATGTAGCTCTTAGCTTTGTTTCCTAAAAGATGAAACAGAAATCTGCACCTGCAGCAGATAACGATCACCTTTATTATCTAATTTGCATAAAACATTAGCAATCAGCAATGATACAACTAACTTTTCCTTTAGAAATAGGGTGCCTAAATAGACTTTAAAAGGTCACTATTTTGATACAACTCCACTCTGTCTAAATCTCTATTTCACTTGTGCTCATCCTTCCAGAAACTCCCAGGTCAGAAACCCTTCATTTTACAAAAAACAACATTTCCAGCGAGAAATGAACCTTACATTCCAGAAATAACTACCTGTGTGCTGGTACACACCTGCACCTGTCCGTTTTGGATACCCAACCTAGCAACAATTCACTTACAAACACTGCTCAAAATCCACTCTCTGAAACCCCCTCTTCAGGGCTGCTTTTATACTGGAAAACACACTAAAACTGAAGGCACTCGAAAATTATTTGTCACTTTTCAGTCCAGACGTACATCATCTGATAAATAAGAGCTTCAGCAGAGGACTCACTATTAATGCTGAACACTTGCATCTGCTTTTGCAAGGAGTTTATGCATTAAATATGAATGAAACATACCGCTCCTCTGGAGTCTCCACATGAAATGTTCTTTCAATTACTGTGGTCCACTGGAGGCATCTAATGATAAATGTGTTTGGTTTAGGTCGCTCTGTCTTCATCAGCTGGCACTCTACCACAATCAAGGAAGAAAGAGTCATGGTACATAAGCAGGTTTAAATAATCATTTGTCTTTATTCTTATCTAGCAAACTGTTGCAATTAATCAGCCATAGAAATCTCTGTAAGTACTTCTTTAGGAGACTTGAGACAATTTACTGTGTTGATGAAACCAATAAATAGCTTGGGAGATAGCCGTCTAAGCAGCTCTGAAATCAAATTCTTTTGAAAGGCTCCACATTTGGTCTGCCCACAGAGGTAAGCAGAAATGTGATGTGATAACACAAGCCATTCAGACCCAGGTCCCCCCACACTCTAAAGGTCATCCGGAGCACAGCACATGGCCAAGCTATTTGATAATGTAGCAATTACATACACTGAAACTGAAGTCAAGCCCTCACATTCCCTCCTATTAACTTTCCCACATAAAACCCTATCCATGGGTTCCAGGGAGCTGCAGGAGAACATCTGACCATTTTGCAGCAACCTGATGGAGATCAGACTCAGCATTTCCAGTCCTCAAACACTAGAGGGAACATCAAACTGCAGAGGCACCCCCTGAGAGGACCCCGTTCCAAAAGCCCACGGGAGAGCTGCTGCAGTCGGATGCTGCACGGACACGCAGTGAGCAGCTTCCATCCCTGCCAGGGTTTAAGCACAGCCTAAAAAGGCTACAGAAGTACAGCTCCATGCTATACCACCACTTCCTTCATCAAAATGTTCTGCTGAGAGCTGAGTGTAATTTTTAAAAATTTTTAAATTACATCTACTACTTTAAGCTTTTTAGGACGTTACAAGTGTTTATCCTTCAAATTTGGGCCAGAAAATGCTCCTGGGTAAAGGGTACATTTTAGGTCTACTAACAGAGATCCAAAAAACAAAAGAAAATCAATGAAATAACAACAGGAGCCAAACCACCATATTTTTTGGATAAATGTTAATAGAAAAGGTAATTAATTAAGCAGATCCTGCTAGAGGAAAGTCAAATTAAGAAAACAAGTGAGCAGGGGGAAAAGAAATATAATTGTGGGAGTTTTTTTCTTGCATTAAACTCTTTTCCTTGCAGTTAATGAAACCACAAGCTTGCTGTTATTTGGTCTTCAGTTTCTAAATAGATTTCTAAATAAATAAAAAGGCACTATGAAGACAATAAGAAATTTCTGTTTACTGCTAGAGCTACGAACTTCCTCCACCATCGGCAACGTGCAAGTGGAGGACAGAATCCACCAGAATAACAGTATACATTACTAAGGCTACACTGGTACCATTAGGTTAATTTCATTATTGTGTGAATTTAGAATGCTCAGTTTTTAAGTTCAAGCTCTTAATTAGTACCAAGATAAAATATTTACTGCCAGTGTTTTTGAGCACTGTATTTTTGGCAATATATTTCATGCCTCATTTGCTGCTGGAATTATAAGCTTTTCAATTAGTAACTCTGCATTTTTCATTACAAGAAAATATAATTTTTCTTTAATAGCACGCTGAGGTTATACTGCATCCTACTAAAGCACTCCAATTAGATAAGAGAAAGTTTATTAACGAGTCATGCAAAGGCTTTAGTGCAATAAATGGCACTCCTTCATTCAGATTAAACAACTTCCATGCAGCGATGTGGCCACGCTGGGTTCGGCCTTGCAGTCACCTCTGTCCTCTCAAAGAACGGCAGCGAAAGCCAAACACGACTGCCCGGGCTGCGCCAGCCCCGTGAGCCTGGGGCTGATAAATTCCACTCAAAACATCTCACTCCTGGCTTCCCAACCTCCCACCTCCGTTTTAGCTGCCCTTCTTTTTTTTTTGTTTGTTTGTTCAGCCTCCTGCTTTTAGCTGCTTAACGTGATTAGATGAAGGCTGGGGTTGTCCTCTAGGAGCCTGCACAATGCAGCCCTAAGACACCGAATCCGGCTGAAGACTCGAAGAACAACACCAGGCTACCTCCTAACCTTGTGCTAATCCAGAGCTGCTCTCCCATACTTATCCCTAAGTACAGCATCATAAAGAGATAAACACAGAGGTTTTGCTTAGATTTTAAAAACACTTTAGATTCATATTCTAAAGTAGCTGCACAGATATTTAAACTAGCCATGAACTCTAGATTTAACCATTTAATTTCAGCATGATAAACCACACAAGGCTTTTTCTGTCAAAGACAGGGACCAATTACACATCACTCTTCCCCTAAATCAGCACTGTCCATTGATATTTGTTAAGCTTGCTGATCCAGCAATCTTTAAGGCATACAGCAAGATGAATAATAGAGATTTGTCAGTTAATAACCACTATAATTCAGGAATGTCACCCAGAATTGTTTTGTTTAGTGAACAATATGCTGTCTAATTACCCTGCTCAATCATAACAGCACATATCAAGAAATACAGAAGGCTTTACTCTACCAAAATGCTATACCATATAGGTTGCAGAAAGTTTGAAACTACCACTTATTTCTCACCATGTATGATAACCACATGGATTTTATCAATGAAACGAATGAACAGGATTTTTTTTCTTACTTTTAAACCTGTGTGCTCTTCACTGTAGCTGAAGTTAGAGAAACACCAAATCCACGTTCTGTAATCATCAATATATTACTGCAACCTGCACCACTCCAGCAGAGCACAGAGATGCTGTGTAGTAATAGGTCTGATTTAGGGCATGTTTGGGGATTCTGCTATAAAAACATTCAATTTCAAATAGGGGTTGAGGGTCGATTACCCTCTTTGAAGGAAGTTTTTCCTACGAAACAGGCCAATGTAAGTATTCCCCATTAGCAACAGAGTAGGTACTATAAACAGCAGCCTGTTAAAAATTATTTAAATTTCTCTAAAGAACCTCTTGATTCTTTCCTGGCGTTTGGTCTTTTAAAGTAAGTAGGACAGAGAAATTGTTCCTAACAGGAATAGACACCAAGGCATTCAAATGTAAATTACCATTTTGTATTTGAAAGACACTTAGTATTATCCCAGTGACTTTCTAAAATGTCACAATATTTGCTTTCCCAGCACTTAAGCTAAAAGGCAGATTACTTTCGATGAAAGTGTCAAACTCTGCTCCCTATATAATGACATCACACTTTAAAACAATAATGTCAAGGAAGAATCCTTCCTATTCCTGCTTTGCTTTCTTTAAGGAAGGGTATGAAGAAACAGAAAAAAAGAAAACAGATTAAAAAAAAGGAAAAAGGTAAATAAGGAAAACAGAATGATGAAGAAATAAAACTTTTGGAAGACAAACATGAATATTATGTTGAAGTGTTTGTTTTCTGCTAACACCACTGGATAGGTTCAACTCTGAATTGTTCAGCATGGCACAAGTGAGGGGCCAGGAGCACCAACTAACAGACCTGCACAAAGGTGGCTCTTAGTAACAGCAGACAAAAATCCAACCACTAATCTGGCCATCCTGTGCCCTCTGAAAAATGCTTGACTGCAGACACACAGTCCTGTCCCAAAAGGAGCTCTCGTATTGTTGAGCAATTATGTTTTCAGCAGTACAACAAAACCACCACAGTTCATCTTCCTTTTTGACAGCCGGGAGCAATAATCCCTTTCTAACAGGAACAGCCTCTCTCTCCATGTGGTTTTTCACAATATACTGCTTTTCTCAGCTATATGGTTTTAAAGGCTTATAACCTAATAGGGAGACATACATGATAATCTGAGATTACAACTGGTATGAAGGCTACTTATCTCACAGATTTACAACTCGGCCTCTACTGGTTATTCATCTGCAGGAGCTCTGGAGCAGAACTTCTAGGTACAGACTTTTTTATTCTTTCTACTTTATTAGTAGGAAAGTACAGAACACAAAACATAAATAAGATTGAAACACTCAGGCATCATGTTTCACGAGTGTTACTTTGGGTTCTTCTGTATTTGTTTTTTGTTTGCCGTTAGCTGGTTTTTTTTTAATAAATCATCAATAGGTTAATTCCAGAGAAAATAAACTCCTTTAACACAGCAAACATTAATATATGGCTATTTTGAAAGGAAAATTAGGTAGAGAACAAGCTATTTAAAATAAACAGCAAGCCTCTCTTTAGCTAGAGGAGAGTAGAAACAAGTTTTCAAAAATGTACGTTCAAAATCCTCACAGACCAAAAGGAAAAGGCCAGTGTAGGAGAAAGAAGGGACTGTCAAGCACATGGAAATCACACATTATTTACTGCTAATACTTTTTTCATACCCATTAAAAGACAGGTGACCATTAGTTGTTATCTTCTGTCATAGCTTTCTCATTAATTATTTCCAACTTCTCATGCGCTGACAAAATCACTCAATATGAATTTTACACTACAAGTAGTAAAATTCCCCTTTTAAAAAACCCTCCTTTTACTTGCGAAGATAAAAAAGCCTACATTTTTGTACAGCAGAAGAGGGTAAAGATTTTAATCAGAAACATGGGACCACTTCCAAAGAACAGACTGACAGAGACAGCCTGCCATCTCATTAAAAAAAAAAAAAACTGGTTCACTAATTAACAAAATAAGGCAGGGCTATCATGGTCTCTTGGACAAAAAGAAAACAGAAAGATAAATTTTTACAAAATATTTAATCTTAATATTTAAAATAATTCTTTCTTTTTAACAAAATAATTAATTTCCCCCACCTTTCACTGGCAGGAGGCTTCTACAGGCCTGTGCTCTGGCCTGAGCCTTCCTCCAGAGACAGCTCAAATTCATTCACACTAACACAACATGTTAACCTAAATTGAAGGATCAGGCAAGCAGGTTCAAAGGGAAAACCTTTGGTGGTGCAAAATACATCCAAACAGCGATCCCTGAGATGAGCTGAGCTGGTTAGAGCCTGGTGCTAACAACACCAAGTTTGTGGGCTCAGTCCCCATATGGGCCATTTACATGAAGAGTTGCACTCGATGATCCTGTAGGTCCCGTCCAATTCAGAATATTCTGTCAATCTGTGAAAGTGTGGAGGGCACCCAGAAGGGATAGAAGTGGTGGCAGCACTGCCTGCTACTGCCTACACGAGAAATTAAATCCTGGTGGGGAAACAGCTGCTTTTGATGGCCCCAATCCACAATAATGACTTCTAGCAAGGAGGCCCCACTCCAGTCTTCAAGGCCTTCCTGAGCTGCCAAGAGGCAAGAGCCACTGCTAGGAACATCCTCCCACCCACCACCCAGCCCACAAAGCCTCTTACAGGCAACTCTTACAACTCATCTACAGCATGTGCTGTGTCTTCTCTGACAATGTTCCAATGCCATGGTAACAAACCTGTTTATCTATAAATGCTGAGACTGATGGGCTCAATCTGCCAAAAAAGCACCATATTCCTATTGTGAAAACTGATTTAAGTTAACCCATTTTAAAGGCAACTTAGACAAAGAAAAGGCAATGGACACATTTTTACTCCTTAGCACTGAGCTGCCCAAGTAATGCAGTTAGCAGCAGCAAGAGGATGGAAGTGTCCTCCAGAAAGTGCATTTGTTAAAAGCCTCTGGCTATAGACCAAGTACTGAATTAATTTATGAATTAATGGCTTTCTTCTGCTTTGCTTTACCTTCTTGATCTGTAAGAAGATACCAGTTTGAAGAGGAAAGTACCATGTCATTACTGAAATGAAAACACAATGAGAATTCTGCCTCTCAAACGACACAAAAAGCCCCAAAGCACTCTTGGAATCCTGCACAGAGGCACCAGGCAACAGCATGTCCATTATGTATTCCCATCATCACTCAGAACAGGTCTATACTGCTACTGGAGGAAAAATAATGAATATTTCCATTAATTCCTACTCTTGCCCAGCCCTCTTCCAGCAGCAGGGTGTTTCAAAATAAATACCTGCTTAATGATCAGCTACAAAGATGAATCCCCTGTATTCTGAGCTACCTTGTAAGGAAGAGGGAAAGCCCCTACCCTTCTCTCTGCAGAACTTTGCTTCCAGTAGTCACCAGGAACACAGAACATATCATTGTTAATAACAGGTGCCACAATGATCTATTTTTAAGTGGTAGAACGAGACACAGGCAGATCACGAGACAGGAAAGATTAAGAACAGGAGAAAATAAAAGCTGGAAGTATACAGTGAAAAGTTAAAAACATGAGCAAGAAAAGGAAATTATCTTCAGAGTCTTCTATCACATCCTGTGCTACAGCACCTGAGCAAAGTCGGAAATGTTTGCATAGTAGAGAGTGCAGAGGTTAAGAGATGTTATTATTTCCAAACCCTTTTGTTGGCTTTGATAGAAGAACTATGGGTTTGTGGTCAACATTAAGAAAATCCAAGTGTGCTTCATTAAAACATGTGCTCGCTCTGCATTCTCTTATGTTAACAATTAAATAACTGACCAATGTCACTGCCACTGGAATCCAGATCTGGTGGCAGAAATGCTTCTGCTGTACCTACCCACCAAGTACATGCACCTGGGTGAATTTTCACTTTAAAGCAATTTGCTGACTAACATACATACAAAATATTAACAAATAAACCCATTTTATTCAATAACCAGAAACACTAAATGACTAGAAAACTTAAAAAACAAGAAAAATAAGCAGAGCATCAAACCTCCATGTTACAATCATTGCTGAGAAACACAGTGGGATTTATCAGCTCACATATACACTCAGTGTTCAGATACAGCACTCTGGGCAGATCTGAATGCTACTGATGCAGCTTACCAGCTACGGTACAAGAAGACATCAACCCCAAACTGGACAAGGAAGCAGCTAAAAACACTTACGAGCTACTGAGAAGTTATTTAAAGGTGATTCCCGCTGGTCAACATCCTGTGGCCGTTCCTTGTAGCCAATGAAGGTGCCATCATTCTTCAAGAGAAAATACCGCGGCCTCCATGTCTTGATGTATTCTCCTGGAAAGAGAGGATGGGCAAAGGGAAACAACATCAGAAAACACCCCAAAATACTGACACTCCAATAATTTCTGTTAATATTGGAACTACATGTCACCCTGACAGCAGCAGTTTTAAGAACATTCAGTTCAGTCTGATACAAACAGTGGAAAAACACAGACACTGAGTCACATACTGATAGCTATGTTAGCCATAAAAATGGGACTTCATAAAAGGTAAACAGCTATGTTTTGTTCTTCCATCTACTTCGATTTCCATTCAAATTCTGCAACATCTGCCTTAAATGCATTTTAAATTTTAAAAAAAATCAGAGCAGATGTCCTATGTATTATTTTTGCTATTGTCATTTTTCATACTGACAAGTGGAGAAATTTTTTTCATTTACATTTTGCAGCGCAAGTATTTTAAACAAGAATGGGTAATTTACTAATTAGTCAACTGCTTTATCAAACCAACAGTCACTTTCAGACCATAAGAAGATAATTCTCTGCTTATGTTACATAACATCACTCACTTCTCTCACAACATCTCAAGCATGAAACACAAGATGATATATCACAATATGAAGAAGAAAACACTGGATGATGTATAGCTACCACAAAGTCGAAAACAAACATCTACTCAGAAAGATATGCCACCTTTCTTTGTCTGAGGAAACACCCATTGCTCACACCATGCTACTGCTCATCTGAGTAACCTGCACAGGTGACACTTGCGTGACTGCATTACAGACACATTCAAAACGTTCAGCAGTAGAATAAGAAGAAAAGAGTTAATCAAAACCTCAGTGATTTACTGGATTTATTAAGATCTTCAGGGAAGGTAGCAGAAATCCCATTGATGGCTCTTCTGGATGACTGTCAGTATGCCTGAGTTTTTTGCTTGTTTACCAGATCATTGTTTTCTGAGGCAGTCTCAAGAACCTCAAATAGCTTTTCATGGTGTCAAGCTGCCCCTCTAGGTCCTAAAAGGTCCTGTTTCTACTCAACTGAGTCACAAAAATCTCATTCAAGGTGTTATTCTAAACACAGTACTGGCCACACTTTTCCAATTCTGCTTACCCCAAAAACTGATTTAAAAATTTTAAAAGCAAGTGGTCAACTACAAAGCACCCACAGCCGCACATCAACCATGCCCTCCTCCCTTCTGTATGGTTTCTCACTGGTTTGTTTAACAGTGGGGAGAAGATGAGAAAGCACACTAGGAGCTGAGCTCCCTTCCAGCCCGCCACAGCAGGACCACACCTGTGCACCCTGCAATGCTGCCCTGCAGTGGGCTGGTGCCCATTGCCTACAGGTTCACCTGCTGGCAACCTCTTCAAACAACCAAGAATGGTGAGAGGAGAAGGCTCACCAGATTTATTGGCTCTGGCAACCTTCTGCTGCTCGCCTCTTCTCCAAGGCTCCTCTCACACTTCCCCGCTGCTCAGCTTTCCTCCACTGGTGATTTCTCTCCCAGCAAAGTGCACCCTGCCCCAGGAACTCCCTTGCAGCTGCTTTGTCTCCTTCCTGTCCCCACAGACCTCCTCTCCGTCTGTGGTGCAGTTTCAACCTGCTTTGGGCAGCAGCTGTGTCACTTCTCCGTTCACACTCATCCTTCTCCCTCCTGCACACAGAAGCAGAAGCAACCCTGACGCCCACACAACACAGACACGGGTGTGCACAGCCCCCACCAGCTGCTTTCACCTCTTTAGTCCTCACTGGGCTTTCAATTTCCTCATCTAAATCAAAAAACTAAGAGCTACTGAACTGTTAGGGAGAGTCACACACCTCTGCAGGCCATGTCTGCAGAAAACATCCATCTGAACTAAAGAAACAGGTATGGGGCAAGAAAGAGGACAGGAAAAGGAGCACAGATCTTCTCACTCTTTCTTTTAGAGATGGCTGTTACTGCTCTAAGTGTTACACCAGCTTACAAGGCGTTTACAAAAGCGTCATCACTGCTCCAGGAATTTCAGAACTCACCTGTCATGGTTTAACATTTATAGGCAAGGAGGTAAATGTAGAAGGTTTTGTTGTCATCATCTTTTTAATTCTGACCTTAATTAAATGCCAAAAACTTTCTGGGATCAGGAGATTATGAAGCCTCACATTTAAATTATCAGTCCAACTCGGCCCAGATCAGTGAGATTACTCCAATCTCATTACTATTACACCACAGATGTGACTACAGGGATGAGAAGACACGTGGCATGCTCAGTCCAGCTCTTGACTAGAGGTTTGCCAGGTAAGCAGGTTGGGAAAGTGGCTGCCTAGATCATCAGGATTTTGGAACATGCTGTTACATACCTGACCCCTTGGTATTTTCTTCTCTTCAATAAAGCACACCTAGGAGACCTAATGACCATCACACACCCCTTATCATATCCACATTTAGGACTAAATCCAGATTGGATGGGACAAATAATATCTGAACAGGGACAAGACTGAGAGTTTCTACTTCCCTTACTCCATATTTATGCTACACATCTTCCCCACCGGCATTTACAGATGGGACAATAATTTTTTGCAGATTCTGAAATTATTATCTGGTTATTTGCAGTTAAGTATACATAATTTTAAACAGAATTACACTGTACTGTCATAGGAGACTTTCTCTAAGATTAGATGCTTATGTTTGGCTCTCATACTTTCTTACAGCTTTATCCCACCGATCTGCTTCTCTGTTAGAAACACATCCTCTAACAGGATTAATCACACAGTCTTTAAAATGGTGCATTCCATACATATATAGCATCCTCCTCCACACTCACTGCTTCTGTGTGAAAAATCAAGGATTTCATTACCACCAGCCTTCCTGCAGGGAGCATTCTACTTGGATCTTCCTTTAAAGCATTGCTTTAGCCGGTTATGGTTCTTGATCCACCTTTTTAATTCTTAAATAAGTAATATGATTTTATTTCAAATATTCTCCACATGTCTGGAGCTTAATGAATACTGTAATATGGCAATCCAACATACTATTGATTATTGTTCTTGCCAAGGAGAGTATGAGGCACAGTGCAGCATCTGTGGTACAAATTTTTATTATATAACACACTGAGGTTGTACTTCTGCATTCTGCAAAAAAGTGGCAAGACACTGCCTGGTGTGTGACTTCCCAAAGAGACGATCTCCAAGTATAATTTTACATTCAAGCCTCAGCAAGCTATCATTCCTCTGCAGAAGCTCGGAAACACAGATTCACCAACAGTCATCAAAAAGATGTACAAAGTGTATATTCTTAAGGAACAAGTTTATATTTTTATGATTAGGTAAAAGACTATAAATGGCCTACAGCATACGAGGACCACATCAAAAGGTGACAGCAAATCTGAGTACTGGAGGCAAAAAAGGAGTTTGTCAATACAGACAAAAAATAATTCTGTGGAACTGCTGGGACAAAGCTGTCTGAAAAACATCAACACCTTTTTCCTTCCTCCGATATACTCAGCAAGCTGTCATGCCTCAAGAGTGAACTGAGCTGTTTCAATTTTTGCCCTGTGTTCTTTGTTCCTGTTGCGGTTTTGTTTTTAAGAATCACAAGAAGAAGTTACTTGAAGTCACTAATATTAGCAGTTATGTAGTCACACTAGAAAGAATCATACCGAGTACAGTAAATGCAAGCATGTGTGGCAAATTCTATCAGACAACACTAAAAAAAAAAAATAATGATCCACCATGGAAAAGTGAACAATTTACAAAGCAAAACATTTTTTCCTCTGTGATTCATTGCTTGTGTAATGCCCTGGCAGAGCCTTCTTTGTTTTCAGTAACAGAATGCTAACACTGCAGAGACAGGAAAGCAAAAGCATGGGTTATAAATCCTACATATAAAATCCTGGAACCAAACAGACTCCTCTGTAGCTTGCTAGCTTTATTATTTAAAATCTTTATGTATCACTCTGTTTACTCCGAACAATTTCCAAATTGCAAAGATTCCCAAACTGTATATATCTGGAAACATACACAAAGATTGTTATAGACTGATTTCCCTTTATTGCCTTGTGCCTGCCCCCACACACTGCACATTAAAATACTTAACACACACTCAGAATGTAAATCCATCTCATGCCAGAAAAGCTTTTTCGCTGTAACACATACTGAAAAGCTCACTTATGCCTGAATATTTCAGAAAAAGTTAAACACAAAACTCCTTTGGCTCATGAAAAGTTAATTCTACTGAGGATTTACAATAATGCAGGGTTAGATTATTTTCCTCTCCTCTCCACAACAGTATCTCACCGAATCTGGAGCTGTCTACCACTGATAGAGTGTCTAACATCAGAAACAGCTGCCACTCCCTGGGAAGCTCACGGGGTAAGTGGAGAATAATGAGCAGCAAGCACCAGTAGAACAAAAGAAAATCCATCTTTATTTACCAACTGCTGCATGCTTGTTGCTGCATCAAGCTCACTCAAAGCCAACACCACACCCTTTAATTCAGAACAGACTATATTTAAGAAGCCTCTGCTTTTGTTTTAATCAACTCATACATACCAATGGTTTGAAAAAAAAAAAAAATCATTAGGTTAACCAAGTCAGCATCCAATGCTACCCTTGATATTTACAAAAGCACCCGACCGACTATTAACTTTCTTATGGCCCAAAGTAACCAAGTAACAAGCCCAGGAGCACTGACTGAAAACAAAGTCTCAGTTATACGAAATTCAGTCAGGTGGCTACCACAAATCTTCCAATAAATAATGCATTAAACTTTCCGCTCCGAGCATAAGAAGTAGCACCTTTAATTGCATTTAAGCATAACACTCAAAAAATTAGAGCTTTTGAGTTATGCAAGCCTTCTCTACACATTCCCACACGCTCTGATGATGTAGGGCACTCCCTGCTTGTAGAGCCCCAGTTCCTGTCCGAGGGAACATGAAAGTTATGCCAATCGAAGCGCTAGTGTGCCACCCATCAAAGGCACAGTGACTCATTTCTGAGCCTCAATGGCCACGAGAAGTGGTCTGCATCCTGTCGGCCTAACAAGGGCTCGGAAAACAGACACCAACTTCCTTAAAGATGTGAAGCTTTCAGGAGCTACCATCTCGTTCGTGCTGAGGAGTGGGATGGGGATTTAAAGTTAGTTCTTACTGCTTGAGCAAACTGAGTAAGTGTCCACTCGCTTCAAAACCAGCTGAAATCAAAACAGATTTGGAAAAAGAAAGCAGGGCTTGAAAACTTGCCATTGCATTTCTAAAGCACTCAGAAGCAAGCCCTTTCCAAGTGGAGGGAGCTAATTCTGGATTTTAACGACCTGACACCAAACAATTAAGTCTAGGGTGACCTGAATGAAAACTCTCAGCTCAAGTATGCTTCGTTTTTTATAAAAATAGCTGCACAGACACCCACCAGGCTGGTGCACCACTCTCCGCTCCCCCATGCAAACTGTCAGAACAAGATACTTAAACACAGTAGATTTTCGGTAGCTTGGGGAAATTAAAAAGAAAGGAGAGAAAAAAAAAAAAAGAGGTTATGTTAATGTCTTTCCCAACACGCTGGCGGAGAGAGGAGGACCTCTGGTTTGTCTGCTATTCAGAGGCGCGGCAAAGGGGCCGGTTCTTTGATGATTTTTTGGGGCCCCTCTCTGGATGCCTCCTCGGCCACCGCCTCCAGCGTACAGCTGCAGAGGCGCTCCCTGTGCCTGGAATCTCAATGAGGTGGCTGGGGCTGCCGACGGGGCTGCTCCCCGGCGGGGAGGTCACCCGCAGCCCTGGGCCTCCGCGCCAGGCCAGCGCGGGGTGAACAGCTCGGCTCCTCTGTGCACGGCCACCGCCACACCAGGCCAACCCTGCACAGCTCAGCTCCTCCATGCCTGGCACGGCCCTAAAGTGGGGTCCCACAGTCCTGTGGGCTGACTGGGGCACGACAAATCGGTTCCTGGCTTTCTTCCCCCGCGGGCAGTGGGACGGCTGTGGGGTGCACGGCCGTGACTGACGTGACTGCCAACGGGTTCAGGAGAAATGCCGCCTCCTCCTCCTTGGCTTCAGCTTTTCTAAACCTCGTGCCGCTTCTCAAGCTCAGGGAGAGTTGCAGTCCAGGGCACCTGCTTCATTATCATATCTTGGGGGAATATGGGGAGGGGGGGAGGTGGGCACTGGAGGTGTGGTGAAGGGTGATGGATGAGCCGTCTGGCCTTCGAGCAACAAAGGGAGCTGTGGGAGGACAACTCCTGGTCACCTGGCACCCCACATCTTTAAATCAACTTCAGAAAGCAGCACATAGCCTTGGCTTTGGGCTTCCCACACAGCTATGTAGAAAAGCAAACGTACTGGAAGCTGCCGCTGTCTGTAGTTACACAACAGCGCAGGTGGGGAACACCTAAGGAAGGTAGCGGGTGCTCTGATTCACAAAGCTGGCCATGGGAGAGATGAGAAGCCAGATTAGAGAGAAAGAAAAACAGATTATCACCCAACACTTTCTCTGTGCAAGGGATGGACAACTACCACATTCTCAGATTCTATCTCTCCCAAAGGGTCTGAGATCACCAGCCAACACCACCACTGCAGAAGATGACACCCCTGTATTTTTCACCACTATACTTCAACTGTATAGTTATGTAAAACTGAAACATGGAGGTTTATATTTTTCTTTTTCTTTTTTTGCTGAATTTCAGTTTAGAAGGTCAAAAATGTTGCCATATTGCTTACAGCAATCAATTTAAGCAATACCAGATATTCCCAAAGGAGCAAAAGAGAATTAATCAGCATGTAAAAAACTCCTTACTCCTACCTTTGGCACAGCTTAGTCAGGCTAGTCCTAACCTACAGCTGTCTCCAGTGGGAGAAGATGTAAATGAAATTTCATTAAAAACAGCAGTTTTAAGGATAGCTACATAAATTACAGGAAAATATAAAGTGATTTCTTAAGCTATACTGAAAACAATCTCAGAGTGAATTGCATCTTCACTACCTCATGGTGTGAACAAAAGGACTTAAAACTACCATGAGGTGTCCAACATGATTAGAGAAATCTTCAGAAATAAACTTCAGAGCAGATACAGGACTTTAACAAAATAAAACATTCCTGCAACAGAAAGTGCCATCATGTATTTCTCTGCTTTTGACAGGTGCCCAACTCTCTCCCATTTTTATAAATAAATAAAAATGACAGAGGAGGTGTCAGATTCACTGAACTGAATTAAGCATACTTAGAACAATTATTTCTCCCCAAGTAATTTTTACCTTGACACCATGATGGAAAACAGCACAAGCAACTAACAAGGCACTTGAGCTAATAAGCCTCTGCAAGTTTTTAAATAACTTCCCTCAGAGGAAGGAGGTAACTACAACTATTCCTCAAGCTCAGTCTGAATATGGTCAGTATTTCTGCAAATCAGGCTCTTAAATACACCACTTGTACTTATACAAACAGCGTGACTTGGTCCTCCAAAGATTTTATGTCTACTACAAATACAAAGAAAAATAAAAACTAAATCAGAAACACCAAACACACCACACCCCGCTGTATTTGAACAAGGATGGCCTTTTCTAGACAGCCTCTGAAAGTTGATTCAATGATTTTACCTTTTTGCCTAAGAATCCTCAGGCATGACACTTGTGCTTATCTGAACACATGCCTGATTTGAATATCACAAACCCAGTTTTTTCTTTAGTAAATCCCATCTAGAGACTGGCAGAGTGTCTGAGGGGATAGAGCAAAAAAACATATACAAACCAAAGCTCTTTCAGAACAAATTAAGACTGAAAACACAGTTTTTAAATTTTATTCCTCAAGCGACCTAACCATAGTGGATGCTCAGGAAAAGCATCATTAATTGATTAAAAATTATTTTAGGTCCCTTCTCTCACTCTGCCCCATTAAAAAAAGATTAGGCGAGTCAAAGACATGGGCAGGAGTGATTTTTATGATGCATTTACTTGTTTTATGAACATTAAACCTGGAAAGTACTCAGCAGAGCTTCCTCATTAAAATCCCAAAGTTGATGAGGCCGAGAGATGACCTGGTAGCTTGGGGGGTGGAAGCCCATGGGAAAGCAAGACCAGGGGACGGAAAAAGCTGGACACAGCCACGAAAAAACCAGAAAACATCCACACTGAGGATGTTTTCATCCACCACTCCTTGAGTCCCTGGCTTGCTCTTCTAGGCTCCCATTACCACATCATTGTGTCATTCACAAAGTGAATCAAAACCTCAGGGAATTGTAAAGAAATGGAGGGGAAAAAAAAAGGTTAAAGGACATTAGGGGAGATTTACGGAAACAGCAGCATTTCTAAAATAGATATGAACCAACTACAGAGGCAGTTGGAAGAGGGGGGGAAAAAGTTCTCTTAGTAAGAACTAATCTGCAGAACATGGATTTTAATAAATAAGCAATTTATGGAGAGTAAGAAATTAACACATTGTATTGTTATCCTTTAGCTTCTGGGTTTGAGTCCTAATCTTCGACATAAATGCACAGAGCTGTTTTCGGTCACTTACAACAAAAGCTCAACCAGTAATTGTGTGATCATGCTGTGCATCAGGAAATTTCTTAAAAGTGCCAAGAAAATAAAATCAATGTAGAATTTTCAAATGTTTATACAAACTGATAAATATTTCGTAGAAAGATGAATGAAAGCTAAGTTAAGCAAACATTTCAATGGAAAAAATAAGAAACAACATTAAACAAGAGGTGGTGTCTTTAAAGGGCTGGGGTTAATTTGGATTTCCCTTCTTCATTTAGTCACTAGCAAGTTTACAAAATCCTGGAGGAGCACAAGGAGACCATGTTAGTTCTAATAAAAAGTTTCATTTATCTGGAGGCATTTAATGGCCATCAATGGAAAAATTAGGAGCAGTTCCCAGAAAGCAAGTCCTAATATTTGTTATCATGGCAACCTCCTGGTTACGCCTCCAAATTTAGTATTCCGCAGATAAGTTTTACTGAGTCACTACCCCAAACTCAGCAATGAAAATCTCCTCCAGATAACAGGAGTGCTGCCTCACTTCAGAGGAATTTTGCAAAGTAACTTAATTGCATGCTGAGAATTTATTAAAGCAACTTCACCACTGAGTAGTGTAAGAGCAGAACAGCCACTGCAGCTCTGGTGCTAAGCTTAGCCAAGTAACACAGGCGCAAGAAACTCTGCCAAGGATCTCTGTGCCTTGAACTAAGGTGTGTTGTCACTGTAAAGCAGAGCACAATCCACACTGCTGCTTCAATAGGGTCACAAGCTCAGTCAGACACACTATTACATCTCATTTATTTTTATAATAGACAGTAAAAATATTCATATAATAATATAATCAAACAGCAAAATTTCTGCTGGATTTCAGTGGTACCAAAATTTAGCCCTGTGACATTGAAACATGTCTAAAATACAACCAAAACCACATACATATAATCACAACTATTTTTTAACCTCGAAGTTATCTATTATATTAAGCTCATTATACTTCTCTGTAACAGCTCCAAGCTCTAGGAGAGAATGCATTTCAGTCACACAAAGATCTGTTTCTTACACAAGGACAAATGAAATAAAGACCAACCTGAAAAAAGACACAATAAAGACCCACCTACTTTGACACTGCTACCACAAATTAATGTTCTTGTTGCCAACAGCATCTTGCTACACTAAACTCACTTTTCATTTTAAAAATAGCATAAAAAATGAACAGTGTATCCCACACAGAACTGGGAAGCAGATGGACACAGAAGATGGGAGCCTGAATTACAGTTACCAGTCTGCAGTGCCTCTTTTGCTTTGGGAGGACATGGCAAAAAATCCATTTTCTATTCAAACTGCTCCTATAAGCAGTGTTAAAATAAACATCACCCTCAGACTGCCCTAAAGTTACACCAGTTTCTGTGGGCATCAAATCTGGTACTTGCCTCACTGGATCTTCTGAGGTCAGGGACTGCAACATCAGCCCCACCTTTCCTCCACACCTGCTTTTCCAAGCACAACTGCTCCTCACCACACACATTCCTTCATCCACCTGAATCCTGAAAGCCCCATCCCGTCACTGAACACAGTCCACTCTATGTAGTTCCATGTTCCCAGTCTCACTAGGATATCCCCAAAGAACAGAAGCCAAACAAACTCCAAAGCACATCCCTCGCCTAACCGCATTACAGCTACCCATCAGGTGTAGAATTTGCAACAACTACAACAGCTCTCCAGGAAAGTCAGATTTCCACACTTTGAGAACACCAGAAAACCATAAATAAAGCTTTAAACTTTTAAATTACAGCTTTTTGCTTTGTTTATTTTTCCATTTTCTTGTTTATTAATTCCATTTTTTTTAAAAAAAGGAGAGAGAAAGAGCCCTACAGGTCACCTGGGGTAACATTCCTGAAAGCCAGGTGCCTCAGGGACTTCTGGCAAGGAAGATACAGACACACATACAGAAAAGCCTGTATGTAAGCACTGTTTGATGCTTAGCACACCCTGTTTTACAGCATTTCCCGCCATTGGTCCCTGAGCTGATGCTTCCAGCTCAGGTGGCAGCTGCTGGGGGCTCCTCTGCCACTATAGGGGTCAAGCCAAGCAAGGCCACCCTGCAAACCCTGCTGCCGCCAATAAGGTGGGAGGGGAGCTGGAGGACAAAAGGGGAGGAGGGAATAGAAGCATCTTTTGGAGGCAGAGAACTGTGCTTGACATGAGATAAGACGTGGCTACAATTCTGGCTGAAATAGCTGCATCGAAGCAGTGTTGACAAAGGGACAAGCTCTGTCTCTGGTGGGCAGAAGGGAAAGCACTGACTGGGCTGAGAGCACAGGCAGGGCAGGGAGAGGCTGCAGCCTGACCCCCACCCCAGGCCATGCCAGCTGTGCCTGTGGCCACCACCAGTCCTCTCCTGCTCCTGTCCCAGCACCAACGCAGGCAGCTGGAAGCACAGGTTGTGCCCAGCCTGTGGGGAGAGTATGCTCCCCACTCAGCACCTCCTTGCTGACATGCAGCCAAATCCAAGTTGGAATCTCAAAGCTGTATCCTTCAGATACACACAGACACGTAGGTATGTTCCACAGAGCTAACGTGGAGCCTGGCTGGGAGCACAGGGTCGCTGCACTGACCCTGCTCCTTCACAGGCACAGCCAACACTCACAGCAAAATCTTCCTGGGTCACGCTGCCCACAAAGACTGTACGACCCTCTGGTCTGGGGAAGCTGTAAGGTTTACATTATTCCCCTATTTACTGCTTTTGCACATTTATTTCCCCATACCCTGTGAGAAAAGCTTTTTAACTTCAGAATTACAGTCTGAGTATCAAACTAAGAGACAAAAATGTTTCCAAAAAGCAGTCACTGAACACTTAAAAATTTAATTTATCCACAGCATACTAAATTAACCTTGGTTGTGGGCAGACTTATTGAAAATTATAGTTTTCCAAATGAAGACACATTTGGCTATAGAAACTGGACAATACAGGTAACTCTCTTCTTTAAAAAAAAAAAAAGATTTTTAAAAATAGAGAGAACAAAGGACCGAAATTAAAATTATTGTCCTGATATTTTATTTGCTGGTAAAATTGCAGCTCATCTACAAGATTAACTAACCACAAGTCCACTACCGGGTCACTATAACTGATTTGAGAAAATATTTTTCTATATTTTCCTTCCCCTCATCAGAGAATCCAAATTTCCCAGTTTAATCATTTTCCCAATTTCAAAAGAAATGGAAGCCTTTCCAAGCAAGGAAGACATCTAGTTATTTAATCACAGATGCAATACAAGATTAAAAAGGTTTTGAAAAATTAATCCTTTATGATAAAGTTTCTCAATGAACATTAAATCAACAGGTACCAAATTTCAGGTACAAAATCTTATTGAAATTGCTGCTCTGCAAAACTACCACATGTTCCTGCCTGTCCTTACTGAAAATGCAGTTTAAATTGCTACTTCCATAAAGAAATATATCCAATACTAACAGGAGTTCTATGAAAAATTCTTGATGGCCTGTAAGGATTGTTGTACTTAACCCAAAGGTAAAATTTACAGTAATTTATATTACAGAAATCAACTGCTCTGCAGATATGCATACAAGCAGGTTCTCATTTCATTGTGCACTTGGAACTTCTACCAAATTTTGGGTGGTGGCAATTAAACAGCTTCATTTGCAGTCCTCTATTCTTTGCACCTAATTCATGACAGCACACAGGATGGAGAAAAAGGTGGTTATGGCATTTCATTAGGTATGCCTCCATGTCTTAATCCTTAAAAAGGAAACTGCAAACAGTAAGCAGCAAAAAGGATGATGATGAAAAAGCAAAGAAAGCAGGGGTGAGGGAAATAAAAGGATTTTTTTTTTAAATGGAATTTAGGATTATAAACATCAATGCCTTTTTCAGAAAGAGATCCATCCATATTCCTCCTTTCTTTGTACTGAAGTTTAATAACATTCTCTCCAAGTTACCAATTTTGAGAAAATCACTGGATAAACACTTGTGTTAACCCAGCTACATGGCTCAGTGCCAAATGTAATGCCAAACTTCCCAGTTGCAAAACGAGCTGTTTTTACACACCAAAGTAACCACGCAGCAGGCCTGCCGAGCCTGAAGACAGCTGACAGAGATGACTGTTGCTGTCCCCCCATTGCACCGACATCCATCCAAATACCAACATCTGCTGTGCTACAATTTACTTTTTACACAACATTTAGCAAAACAGTGCCTCTGACTGCAACATCATTAAGGAAGTAACAACAAATAAATCGCAAAGTCCCATCAGACAATTGTAAAATTAAAGCATAGTTTGCCTCGCATACACTCAGCTTTAGTTCAGACATGTTGGACTTCAGAAATGATAAGCATTAAAAAGTGTTTTCTTTTATTAAATGCACAACACAAAATTCTGTAAATCATGACAAGTGTAATCCATCATTACAGTGTAAATTACAATTTTGAGAATATTGACTCGACTCAATCGGCAGAGAAGCAGACGCCTGCGAGGCAGCACGGCCTGCCCGGGACCATCGCAGCAGCCCAGACTCCTAACAGGATTACCCCGTGCCTGGGAGTGCAAGCTCTAAATTCAGGGTCTGCTCCTTTCCAAACACTCAGAGCACGTATTTGTGCTTGCAAAGTAAGGAATTAACATTCCTAGAAACTCAAGTGCCCTTTGCTTTAAAAGCAGGGCTGAGCAAGGGGGCCAAGGCAATCGGACACCACCGCACAGAGCGAGGTGGGCGCTGGTAGTGAGCGCTGTTACAAATTCACAGCATGGAGGTTCAGATCAGATTTTGGCTCCTGAGTGCAAACCAGGTCTGGTGAGTGGTTCCACTGCACTGCCCAACACAGCTCACACCATGGAAGACCCTACATGATCAGTGTCCTCCAATCAGTTGTCCTTCACACCCTCACCACTCAGGGTACAATTCAAAATGGGGCTGCACTGCCACTCTGACATTGCCACATGGCTCAGGCTTTTAGTGGCACAGAGGCAAAAGAGGAGGAAGAACAAAGAATTTTAATCTTTAAAATTGTAACCAATTTTCAAAACCAACTTTTTCCTCCTTCTATCCTGCAGCAATTCTATGAATGCAAAAATAAGCAAAAAAAAAAAAACAAAAAAAAAAAGAAAATTTATCAGTTTTGAATAGCAGATACTGAAATGAAAATTCTAATGAAAAACAACTTGAATTTTATTAGGCATCACTTAAAGCATTTTCCCTCAATCTTTCTGCTCCACATCACCCTCTTTAACACCTTTAATTAAAAAATGCTTCAGTTACAAAAAGCAACATTTTTTGTTGGAACAATCAGTCCCTCTACATCTCCAGACAACGTGTCTGTCAGGAACAACAACATACCCAACACTCAGCTCGAGATACAAGAACTTGGCAGGCCATATTTCAGAGCAGTTTCACCAAAACAATACAGTTTCCCTTAAATCCCTATCAGCTTAATAGTGGAAGACCATAATATTTCAGATAACACAGACAGCAAGCATTTTGGTCAATTCAGTAGACATTCTTTATCCAATCCAAAAATAGCCAATGTTCACAGCCAGATTAACAGAAATGCTACTTCACCTTAATTCATGCTAAAGGCAAGGGGTTAAAGCCTAAATACTTCTGTGGGTTTTGGCCAGTGTTGATCTGCATTAAGCTATGTATATATGTGCACACACACACAAATATATATATATTTATATATATATGCCCATTGCAGGACACAGGAGAAGCCATGCAAAGCACAGCCTGTGCCCAGATCGTCTCCCAGGCAGGGTTTTAGAGGACAGACTCCTCTGTGCTAGCTACTATATGTTTGCACAACACAAGTCAAGGTCCAGTTGGAAACTTATCTGAAGAGTTGCTCCTGTGCAAACTTTAAGTTCTGAACCTCTGAGTTCAGAACTGAAACATTTTTTGTTTGTCCATTTATCCCCTGGCACGGTTGGCTTTTTGTCAGACAGATGTATGCCACATGCAAGTCATTTCCCAACCTCTCTGCTCCACCTCCCTCCACACTCTGCACACACTCTGACCCCTCAGCAAATGTTGTAAAAGAGGAGGAAGTGTTTCTGACAGTTTGCATACTCTTCACAACAACTTTATGCCACAGTATAAATGTTTTCTCCTGCCCTCCAACCCTACTTGTAAGGAAACAAAGCAAAACAAACACCACTTCCCAAACAACTGAATGCCCTAAACCTAGCAGCAGGAAAGGAAAGGGGAGGGAAGCGGTGGAGAGGAAAGGACAGAGAGGATGGATTACACTCAAGTTATTTTTGTCCTGTTCAAGTGGATGGGCAGAGATGACTAAATATAGAATTTATCAAGGCAGGTGAAGAAGAAAGATGACATGAGCCCCATGTTCCAAGGAGTAAGCAATAAATGAAGTATACTTCTACCTCATGGCCCAAAAAGCTTCCAAAACCAAACTTATTTGCGTGACCAAGATTCAATTGAACAAATACTAAACTCACTGCCTTCCTTCCCTTCAGACACGTCACAACGTACACATTAAGCAGAAGGTTTCCTGTCTCTTACCTGCTTGTACTATATATAAACAAGACTATAAAGCCCACATTAAAATGGAAAGGGCTTCACTCTGTGGTGACTCTGGACAGAAATTCTTCAGAAGAAAGTATGCTTGCATGTACAGCTGGGTAATAAAGCTTTGCTTGAAATCAAACATTAAGGAATGTTACGTTGTCAGTGGCAACACAGAGGATGTGGTTTCTATGAAATTTAACCAGTTGTGTCAGGGACAATTGCTTTCTTCTGGTCACACTGCATCCAGGGCTTGCTCAGAGTAATTGCTACAGCAGTCTGGATTTTGCAAGGAAAAATCCATTCATATGTATTTTTGACTCTTTCCAGGGTGTGAGTTAGTCTGTGAAATGCCCTGGGTGGCTGGTGCCAGAAGCACACACTCCATCCAGTAACTGTGAGCAGGCCAGGCTGGAAAACAGACAGCAAGAGTCACCCAGGCTCCTGGGTCAGTGAGCCTGCAGCCAAGAACCCAAACAATCACATCCAGGAGGACGTCAAGGGCTTTCCCTGTTGGCACACGGAAGGAAGGAAACCTTTGAAGGGAAGACATGGCACCAGTCAAGCCATGACTTCAGTGGAAGCCACACTCACATCAGTGCCATAATCTACCACTGGGCTCAAAGAACAGAAAGCTTTTATGTGGAACATTTCCCTTCTTCCATCTGTGCTCCCAGTTACCACAGTATCCAAGAGCCCCACAGCTTGAGCTGCATTTGTCCTCACAACATCCCCACGAAGCAAGGAAGTGCTGTTATCACCACTTTACAGATAGGGAACTGGGGCACAGAGAGAGAAAAATAACCCTGTCCGAGGTGATTGTATAAGGAGGAAGTTTGTGGCAGAGCAGGGGAAGACTGGGTTCAGTTCTCAGTTCCAGGATGGTACTCTCCTGTACCAGACACCTCTTCAGCTCCTGGATGCTCTGCCTTCAATTTCACTGACCTACCAAGCTCCTCTGGGCCACAAGGAATAGGTAATGGATATGCCTTTTAGCAACAGCATTTCCAGCCCAAGAAAAATGGAAGAGGGTATCAGACATAATGGCTGTTTGCATTCCAAAATCCAAACCTGAACAAGGAAAACAATTTCCAAAATAATCACCACTATCCTGGTATTGTGGGAAAAGGAAGGAAGATGTATCAAGTTTTCAAAGCAGAAAATTAAAAACATCCACAGCAGATTCTAAGTATAATTTTAAAATAATTAGTGAAAGTTTAACAGGAAGCTGGTATTAAACATGCATCCTTCAAGAATCTCCCTGCTATAGAGAGTTTAGGTTATACAACAATAAGAAATAAAATAAGTACCTTTGGTACTACAGCTATCTCATTTCATACACAGATCCAAACACAGGCCTAATGTAGTTTCATATGGAGATCCTGGCTCCAGACTTCACACAACAATACTGTCTCAGATAAAACAAATTCCAAAGGCTGCATACTACTCAAGGTTTCCCATTCCTGGCTGAGCCAGGCTTCAACCCTGCCCTCAAAGGCTCTCTTTTCTAAATGAAACAGCACATCAGGTCCAAAATTTACTCTGTCCTTTGGGACTCTAGTTGCAAGCATGAAGAGAACCTGTTATGAAATAATCTACAGTTTAAGGGCATTCATAAAGCAGCATTTAACGTCAACTGTTTGAGGTGACTATTACCCTGAAACAAACAGCAGAGATCCATCACACTATGGATCACCGGGTTTATCGAATCTGACTTCAAAAGGTGACTGCTCATCTCAGTGGCCAAAAAATGACAGGACTGCTACTAAACCATCAGGAACAGGCCTTAATGAATGACACAGTCACTACACTGATTTGGTCAAAGGAAGAAATTTGTGAGTCGGTGGTTGCTGAGGACACCATGATGAACTGAGATGAACTGATGAATGCTGAGATCAGCCATGATGAACTTCCAGGTCACTTCTGCTATCCATGGACTGTTCTGTCAATTGCTGTTGATAAACTGGATCTCATGGCTCAGGCCTCAACTTTCACAACAGGCTGTTTCTGTAAACTCGAGCCACCAGCAACACAACATGCATCTAAAGCACACCTCCCCTGCCACAGAGTCTGAAGGAGCTGTAGCCAACCAGCTTCTTCTGAAGGCAGCACCATCAGGCACCTAATTTAACTCCTGTCAGTGACAAAATAGAAGCCCTGCTTGAAGGTGGCCCAGAAAGAACAGAGCTAGTTCTACCACACATCCTGCTACACCCAAATTTCTCCCCTTTCTTTTATTCCAGGACAGTAAAAAAGTGAAGGAGAAAGGTGGGGATGAGGTTAGAAACATTTCTACTTTCTGACAGCAAGCCTCACAGCAACAAGAGCCAAATAAACAAATGAAAGCAAAACTTCCAGCAGCTTCACAGCTACACAGCAATCTTAGTAAACTAGGCATTCTAGCAATTAAAGGAAAAAGTAACTTTTGGGTTCACACCCAGAACACTTACAAAAGGTAGTAAATAAGCACAGTTTGTTTATTCCAAGTTTTGAACCTTTCCCTTGAAAAATCCCAACTTCTGTATATGAACAGACCAGTCAACACTGAAAAATTAAAAGGCCTGTTGAAAACTGAGGAACTGTTATTTATTTTCTCTTTGGTGGCCATCACAAGGAATATGAAAAATAAAGCCAAACACCTCTACATATGAAGTTGTTAATCTCCTTCAAAATCAAGGCGGGCTTTGCATGAGATTCCCAATATCCCAGTATTAAATCCGTTAAGAATCACAGAATACTTTATGCTAAAAAGAGCCATTTGAGGTGATCTGGTCTGATCACCCTTCCCAAAGTGGGGCCACTCAGAATGCTACAAAAGAACTCCAAACACTAATACTGCATGTAGGTAATTCAGACGTAAAAAATATACAAACAAAGAAATAGAACAAATGTAATTTTATCAAACTGCAATTTTCAAATCAAATTTGAGGAATAAAATCTCAAGCCTGCATGGGCATGTGCCCTCATTTTTCTCTCCTTACCTCCAGAAACTGGTCTGAGCATTTTAAAAGTCAACAGAAAGATGAGTATCAATACATTCTCTGTGTGTTCTGGGCATAAAAAGGAGAAATGAATCCACTGTTCCTCCATGGTTTATTTCACCACATGAATGATGAGAGAAAAAGCACAGGATTGTACATGGTCACAAAGGTATGCATGGCCTCTGAAGCGTGAACATATATCTACAACCACACATCCTGTTGTGTGTCATTCCATTTCTAAAATAATGCCTGAAAAGAGGAAAGTCTCCAGAAACATGATATTTTGCCATAAGCACACCCACTCTATTCACAGGAATAAACAAACCTCTCCAAGAAACCAACAAGAACTGTTATGAAGTAGCCCATTCCTAGTAGCCGGGAGCAGCTCCCAAGAAGAAAGCTTTCCTCTGGCCACAGGAAAGGTTTCTTAAAATGTGAAGAGAACTTTATATATATCCATTTTTTTGCATGATCCTTCCAGTAACATGACAGAGGATTAATAAAAAAAACAAACCCAAACCCTTAAAAGTGCATAAAACTTATTACAGTGTATCTGTATTTTAGATGCAGCTTTTCTGTAACATAATGATTTGTGTAACTGCAGTACACAGCAACTTCAGATACACATCTGGATCTGAGCCACCTGCTGTACACATGGAACAACGAGACAGTCCTGTTCTGGGAGCTGACTGTCACAGGACAGGGACAATGGAAAGCCAGACACAGACACACACAAAGAGGGGGACCGATACTGGGCATTGCTGGGAACAGCAGTCACAGCACACACACATTACAAGTTCATTGGGGCCTTTTATAAGCAGCACAAGGAGCCAGAGCTTTTGAAGAGGATAATAAAGCAGCACTGCAGCTGTTTACAGGGACCATTTCCCAAGTGTGAAAGGGTAGCACAAGAGAAAGCACGTACAACTGCTTGCTCGCCTCTACGTTGTAGTCACAGTATAGACACATGCTAGGCTAACGGGAGGCAGAAGTTAACATCTTAATAGCAAATTAGAGATGGTACAAATAGGTATGAAAAGCAAAAGCAGCTGGTTTTGTAGCTCAATGCAACAGAGGAACTAGTGGTAGGGACAAAGCAGCAGCCTAAAGAATGAGCTCTGCTCTGTTCAGAGCAGCACTTTGAATGGGACATGGTTACACGCCAAGCATACAAAGATGCAAGATGATGCAAACCTTAGAAAAGTATATTCCCCCCCTCCGTGTTTTGCTTCTGTTTTCTATTTTCAAGAATAACAGTACAGTCCAACAACTACAGGAACTTATAGAAAAAATCAACTCTGAAGATTAAAAAAGCCTCTGCAGCTGATCTGCTTAGAGCTGCTGTAGAGTTGAGACAAGTCATTATTTTTCAGGAAGAAATCTGGCCACCTGCTGCTTTAAGCAGAAAAGGCAGGATACATGTAAAATCATGCTCTCTCAGAAATTACAACTGATATTACCCAGGAAACACAGACTAGACTGGGAAAAATATGCATTAATTCCAAATGGTGCAGTGTGCTGAACTGAACTGTACATGACTGGCTAGCAGTCCTCATTCTGTTCTCATAGGTTTGCTCATCTTAAAATAATTTTATATTATTCCCAATGAACAATCTTCTGCAGACACTTTAGACCTGTGGCTTCTGTTCAAGTCAGAGTGTAGATATTGGTAAGACTGGGGCATCACAAAACCTCAGGTATTAACAAAAAGAAAGTTACATGAGTTATTACAGAAGGATGAAACATTTACAGAACAGAAAGTTCCTACTGCAGCAAGAACAGCACATTCTAACCCAATAACAGCAATCACCAAGTCTAGTCACAGAGCACACAAGAAATCAGATCAGGCCAATTGCAAGGTTTAAGTTTTAAGCAACTGATCTTACTGCAGCTGTGCCACCATGGCTGAAGGGAAGACACTGCTCCACTGCACCTGTCTTTAACAGGGACGTCCCACTGTGCTCAAAATGTGAGGTCACATTTTGCTGCCACATCTTTGCAACCCCACTGCATAAAGGGTGAGAATTAACCCAGCTTGTAAAAGCAACAGTCTGGAGGAAAAATGCCTCATTTTACCTGAACATGCTGCATCTGGCAAGAGCTGACAGTCAGGGAACACACAGAACCCTTTAAAAATACACAGCATCATTTATTACACTGGAACAGTACTTTGTGTTGCACAATCCAAGCTTTTGTTTCAAGCAAGAAAATGTTTTCTAAATATTTTGTCACCATGACAGTCTAGCCCTGGACTCTGATTCTGCCCTTGGTTACTCCAGAAAACCCCTGTGAAGTCAACTAACTGTGTTGCACAGCTCATCACTGCATCCCAGGCTGCCAGGAAGGCTCACCTGGCAGTGCAGCCAGCAGCATCCTCTTGGGCCTGTTTGTTCTGCACAGCTCCTTCAGCCTGAGTTATTGCCTGCCACAAACTAAGATCTGTGTGAAGAAACAATATCACATACAAGAGGAAGCGAGGTTTGCAACTATGAAGCACCAAACATCTTCCCAACAGGTTCAGCTTTAACTAAGACAAAACCTGCTCCTGAGATAGCAGAATGAAAAATTTTAAAGACAGAGAGAAAATGAGGCACAGAAAAACATCCCAGCTTTGAGGGCCCTGTTCAAAGTAAAAACATGTCTTTCAGGGACATTAATTTAGAAACTAAATATGAGCAGATACAGCCCCAAGTCCACAGCACAGCACCAAGAAGAGCAGTGGAGCATTTCCGTATGACTCAGGAAGCCCAACAAACACTTCTGCAGAACAAGATCAACAGGGTATTTATATACAGCAGCAGCGTCATGTGAACGGGCGGTTTAGTTTGTGAAATGAATGTTTGCATTGTCATTAAAAAAAAAAAAAAACAACAACCCAAACCAAAAAACACCCTCTATTCCACACTTACAAGTTTCCAACATAAAAACATAGCAGGGGAAGGAAGTACTTGAGCAGCCAAAATTTACAAATTCTTACCATAACTTTGGCACAGTAAACTTCTCCAGTGTCACAAAGGCCTATTCTTCAGGGGGCTTGGTTGCCTTTTTTTTTCAGAAGGACTAATCCACATGTGAAGGCTATTAAAGAACACACAAAATGCCAACAGAAGCATAAACACGCACATTTTGTGTGTGTCTGTTTTCCAAGTTATATCTGTTTTTCCTTACACAGATACCTAAGAACAGCCTGGAGGCAGGTATTCCTGCTTTCTTGCTTTTTTTGATGAAGCTCGGTGAGCTTTTTCCTTTCCCAAAATGACAATGCTGCTTTTATTTTAATTCATTCAAATCAGTGAGAGAGATTCACCCTCTTGAGCTGCACTCAAGCGATCAGGCTTCAGGAATTTAACAAAGAATGAAGATTTTAATACAGAGCGGTTTTGCTTGTTAGTTTGACTACAAAAGAAATTCCTCACAGTAACCTTTTAATTGTTTGAGAGGCACCTTACCAGAATCTCAAAGAAAATGCTTAATACTCTAAGTTACACTTGGCATTTCTGCACAGCAAAACAAATTCAAGCTCTGAAAGTCAGCATTTTTCTCCTCTTATTATCTGAAGCTACATAAAAGCTCTAACATAGATTCGAAAGAAATATAACAGAAAATTCTGCCTGATCAAAGTACATAGAGCTAAATTTATCCTTCAGTTTCCAAAACACCACTTGGAGATTGGGCATTTAGAGTTCTATTCACTGGCTAGAAAAAAGCCAAATGGTACATTTTAAAAAAGTGACTTTGAAATATTGTTATGAGAACAGGGACAAGCTATGTAAACCCTAAAATTCTGTCGGTCTTTGTATTCACAATTATTGTCACAAACTAAAAGGCTCATATTCCCTACTAAGCAAACATTTACAATTAAATCCATTCTGCACAAAGCATTTGCATTTTGAGATAGAACAGTCAGTTGTTCAGCTGCTGTGATTTAGATGGATTGGTTCATTATTGCTGCAGTTCGTTTTCAGCTACACTGTATAACAAAGGGGTGCCAATGTAGTCGTGAATGGCTTTAAAGCTAAGTACGCTGCTATTCTTCCATGATGATGTAATTTAACCATCTTCCCATCTCTCAGATCAAGATATCTTGACTTTACAAGCTAAACTTCAGCAGAAACAACAGAAACAAGCTGTCACAAGAGTTCAATAGGCATTATAGAGATACTGCAAGTCAGCTGGAGGTTGTTGCCATCAAGTTTGCAGTGGTTTTCAACAAATGAAAATGCAATTTTTCCCTAATTCTTATTTAGAATAAATGCTTTTCTTATCATGCAAGTGATAAGGCAACTTTTACTTCTACATCAGGAGACACATGAGTTATATACCTTTTACATGTTCCTGCTAGAGTAAAAATACACCTACAGAAAAGAAGACCAGATTTTACAGCTACCCCTGATGCAAAGAAAACTTCAACTTGAAAAAGTCACATAGTATACTACTCTTTCACTGCTTGAAAAATAACACCAAAGACAGTATTAAAGTCACCAATTTTATTCTTTAAGAGGGATTAAAGAGTGAGTGAGTGACAGGACAACAGAGAATGGCTTCAAATTAAGAGAAAAGATTTAGATTAGATGAAGTTAGAAATTCCTTAGGTTGAGGGTAGTGAGGTGCGAGAAGGAGCTGCCCAGAGAAGCTGTGAATATCCCATCCCTAGAAGTGTTCAAGACCAGTTTGGATGGGGCTTTGAGCAACCTGATCTAGTTAGTGGAAGGTGTCCCTGTCCATGGCAGGGGGGTTGAATTAGACAATATCTAAGGTCCATTCCAACTCAATCCATTCTATGACTAAAGCAGATAAAACCATTTTTTCAGTAACAACCATGTAAAAAAGGCAGAATTTCTTTTGTAAAAAAAAAATTATGGGAAAAAACCCCATGATGATCTGAAATGCAGTCTTCTCCATACGTTGCCCCAGCAGCACAAAGACCACTTCCCATAAAATTACTTCATCAGTGAATTTATACTGGCATAGGACTCATATCCTCTGCCCAGAAATCAAAGTCCGCCTAGAAAACAACTTCCAAATCCTACAACCAGCATTGTCAACACAGATAATCATAACTGGATTCCAGAGTGCTCCATGCACAAACTTCCAGTAGAATAATAAACATTTAATACAGCTAAATCTACGCAGCTACACATTTGAGTCTTGACTTATTCCTTGGTGTTCCCAAATTTTCATTCTACTTAATGAGCATAGGAAGGTAAGGAGACTGCATGATCAAAAGTTAAAAATAATAAAACAAGACAAAGAAAAATCTACATTACAAAGAAAACACTTTCAGTTAGTTAAAGGTTTATTGACCACAGACAGGTTATTGACCACAGACAGGCGCAGGGATACGTATGACATGTAATAACACCAGTCCAGACAATCCATGCCTGGAAGCCCCTGAGAAGCAACCAGCAAATAAAAGGCTGTATTCCCACTCTGCTGAGGCCTGGCAATGGATTTTGAGCTGATTAACGGGTTGTTCAAGGGTGTAACTATTTACTAATACTCCATCTGAGAAGCTCCATAGTAGGCATAAAACAAAAAATACACAGAATTGTGTGCAGTCTTGTAATTCTGGGCATAAACCCTACTCAGTGTTAATATTTTCCACACCAGTTTAACTACATCATTCTGCACAAAGCAGCAATATGCTGTCATCTGTAATACAGCACGTACAAAGGCGTGTACGGGAAGACATGACAAAATTTTAACTAAGTTTTTTTTCTCTTGAATCTTAAGATTTATTTTAGGAATTTGACAAATAAAAAAGCAGTTCAAATACAGTTTCATTTCTATGTTTCTATTGACAATTATACTTGTCAAGCATCTTGCAGGTAATGAGAAATTTATTTTTTCATATTGCCTGCTTTCTGAAGTGTAATCAGGATGTGTTCTGTGATCCCCAGACCCTCAGACACAATTGTAGAATTAGCAGGGTACTAACACTGCTAAGGCTAGGAGGCCAGAAAAAAAAAAAAAACAAACAAACACAACAAATTAATTCAAATCCTCTAATTTTTGAGCTTTTTTTCTGACAAGTAATTTAACAGCCTTTTTTGTTCTGCTTAGTTGAAATCATGAAGGAGCCACTCAGGTTATCTTTTCCAATTTTTCTCAACGTCATGAGGACTAGCAAGCTTCTCTGCTTCAGGAAATAAAACAGGCAAAACTTTCAAAATCTTGTGACTTCTACGGATGGGAACTGATTTATAAAGCCAACATAAACATAAGGGCTGCATTTAAAATTTGAGAATTAGTAGCAATTGTAAGCAGCCTGACCTCCATCAGCAGCACCTGAAGTTCACTTCAAGGTACACCAGGGCTAACCTCTTGACTCTCCATCAGCAAATAATGCTTATCTTGAAGACCTCTCCTATGGAGACAGGCTGAGAGAGTTTGGGGCTGTTCAGCCTGAAAAGAGGATGCTCTGGAGAGACCTTACTGCTCACTTTTTATATACACTGAGGGCTTTTAAGAAAGACTGAGAGAGGCTTTCAATCAGGGCCTATTGTGACAGGAGACTAGATTTAGACTACATAATATTTAATAAAGAAATTCTTCACTCTGAAGACGGTGAGACACTGGCACAGGCAGCCCAGTGAAGCCGTGGATGCCCCATCCTAGAACTGTCCAAGGCCAGCTTAGATAGGGCTTCGAGCAACATGGTCTAGTTAGTGCAAGGTGTGCCTGCCTACGACACAGAGGCTGGACTAGATGATTTTCAAAGGTCTCTTCCAACCTCAACCATTCCAAGGCTGGAGCTCCCTCCCAAAACAGGTATCTCCTGTGAAGGCTGTGGTTCACCACCAACACAAAGCCCACTTTTCTAGCATGCTTATCCTGTGGTTCTCATTAAGAGACCATTAGTAAAAGCCCAGGCAGAGGAGACTGATTTGACAGTCCTATAAATTACTCAGATGCTGCACTCAGTCTCATTAAGAGCATGAAATACCATTGCAGCCATGCACAGAACCACTGACTCCAGTGTATTTCTACATGCAGTTCACCAAAGGCCTGGGTATTGGACAGCACTTCAAAACACACTCTCCCAACTTACCCAAGAGGCTCAGGGGAAACAGTAACTGACTTGCCCACAGTCTGTGATGATTGTTTACCTCAGCTGTCCTCAAATATGACCATGCACTTTTGAATAAACTGAAAAATTTCACAATGTTATTTGACCAGCTATCTTTTTCACATTTTTGGCTCAACTTTAAGAGGTGGGAGAATAATCCCAGAGGTCTGTAGCATGCTTACCAACTGCACTCAGAGTCAGTCTGCATTATTTCCCCCTTTCAGCTGCAATAAATATTTCTCACAAAAACACACTACTTCACACCTAATATGGTGCTTTTCTCTCTCCATTCTTTTTCTTCCTCTTTCCTCACATAGTTTCCTGGTTTTTGTTCCCCCTTTAAGAAGCACATTGTACCTACAACATAATGCATCTGAAAATAATAATCCCTCTTCTGTCTTCCTCCATGAGAGATGACTTTTAAATAAGGCTTAACTCATTTTTTCCTTTGTAAATCAGCTACTCCAATATGTAAAAGGGGGGAAACCCCAAACAGCTGACAAGTATTTGGTTTTTACAATGCTCTCTCTCTTTTAAAATAGATCAAAATTAAATGTTGAGCAATTAAGGAAATCCTTTTTTTCCCCCAATAGATATCAAGGTCTGTTTCCCAAATGAATCTGACACCAACCACCACCCCAATTTTTAAGAGAATTATCAGTTACGTTGAAAGTGTATGAAAGGAGAGACACCACATGTCACCACGTACTGCTCTACGAGCATCAAATCCTCACCAGCTTTTTCAAGACGGCAGAACCTCAGGCTACGAGGGATAACCAGGAGCAAGTCTGGGCAGGGGAAGCCATAGGCACAGACAAGGAGTGCAAATGACAGTGCTTACACAGTGGCAGCAGCACCAGCTGGAAGGGAAGGAACCTTCTGGCATGCACACAGGGGCTGCAGGGGAAGACATTTCCAAGCAAGGACAAGGCGCCAAATTTTAAATGCATGGCACAGCACCCTGCCTAAAACCACCCCTGCAAGAACGAGCAAGCTTTATTCTCTTGCTCTCTACCTCAAAATAGCATACTCACTCAGTACTTCTTTCTTCCTACATCCAAACCTGATGACTTCTCAATATGCCTACTGAGAGAAAAAAAGAACAGAAAACATGGAGAGCTTTTTTTTTTTTTTCCAGAGGCCTACCTTTCCCTTTTTGAAAAGCAAGGAACCATGAAAAAGAAAATCAAAGCCAATACAGGCACTTTCTGCATGATCCACTGTATCAAGCATTTCCAGGCTTGCTTTTACAGGGCTTGCAATGTCCTAGATCCCTCATTCTCAAATCCCTTTTAATAACAAGTAACATTAATCTATGACGCTACCCCACTTTTAGAGATAAAATTGAGACCTAGTTTGTTTCGCTTCTGATGTGCAATAAAACAGAATATGAAAGTAAACTTCCAGGACTGACATAAATAACCTGGGCATCAACATCCCAGCTCTTCCTCTTTGTCATTCAAAGAGAGTGTTCAGTCTCACTTCCAACTAAGTTCCAGTCAGTTTACAATCAACGAAAAACACATCTAACCCAGCATCACTTCTCTAAAGAACTGAAAGTGTTTTGTGAAAATGTTAGAATAAAGACTTTTTGGAAGTAATTTTTACTGAAGAAAGAAACATTTGGATGTCACCCTTCAAAAATGTGAAGCTGTAGAATAAAGAATGGGTTTCATGCAGAAATGTTCTGGAAGACAGTTTTCTGAAAGGTTGCTGGAAAGTAACAGAAACACTCCAAGACAAGTAGTCTGCTCTGTGAAAGGAAGATGAGCCGTTTCTAGGCTACACCAGCTCTTTCAAAGATGAAGTACAGTACAGTTACACTGCACCAGCTGATTCTCAGTTTCTGACTTCCCCTGTCAACCAGAGCAAACTTTTTAGAGTACACTGGATCCAGTCTGTTTCCTATGACCTCTCCACAAATAATTTCATCAGACGAGATTACCCTCCAAAAGTCTAGCTGACTAGCCATTATCAGCTCATATTTCTCCAGATGTTTTGTGATCTCATCCTTTCTTAATGTCTCTAGCATCTTGCCTACCACCAAGGTCAGATTTATTAGTTGACAATTTCCTGGTTCCTCCCCAGTCCCCTTTTCCCAGAACAGGACAAGCAAAATGAAAGCAACCAAGAGCTAGAATTGCAAAACTATTGCCCCTTGTGTTGAAAAAGAGACACACAAGGAAAACCACAAACTGACACAGCTTATCTTTTGTTTCCAACAAGAAGAGCAACAGATTTCCCTATAAACCCAATCCTTCAGCTCTAGAAACAGCACCAGCTTCTTTCCCTCTGACACAACTTCCCCAGTCCATTCTTTGTTCAGGCCTGCTCCGTTTTTTGTTCAGCCCCTATCTTGTTTCTTACCTTTCCAATCCCCCCAGCTTTTCCTCTGAAGCAGCTGTGCCCTCTATAGCTGGCATCTTCAGAGTTCAGATGGCTCTTAGGATCCTCTGCATCAAGTGCCACAGCCATTCTTTGAAATACCATGAAAGCCAGACGATCCTTGAACTAATCTGAATCTCAAAGGTTCTGACTACACAGGTCACCAAGACAGTGCATCACTACATCCCAGGGACAGACAGAAGGCAAGGTAAGAACAAAAAAACACCCCAAAATAAAACACACACACACACATACAGAAAAAGAGGTAGGGAACATGGTGAGAACAGAAAAGAGAGAAGAAAGAAGAGGTGAAGAAAAACAGCAACACCAGAGACTCACTGGCTTAAAAATATATCTGGTCATACCTCGTAAAATCCTCTTTTGATTCACACTAACAGAATACTGAAAGTATGAACCTGTGCTCCAAATAATAAAGTTCACCATCTGTGCTATTCTGCTAGGGAAAGTTAAAAGAGCAACAATCAGCATTTTAGTCCTGGTTTGTATTTTTCATATGGATCTTGCATCCACTTTATGCAATGAAGCTATAGCAAGAAAAATCACAATGGGCCACTTGTTATTTATTGTTGTCTGTATCACTCCATTCATTAAAGAAATAATTTTTTAACCAAAAGAAAAAAAAGGTATTATATCCAGAAGTGGAGTAGGTATCTTACATATTATTTCTCATTTTAGGGCCTCTGTTAGATTTGGTCAGCTTGTAAGCTACAGACTCCATCAGTCAAATAGTTTTACCAGCCTGAAGTCCATAAAAATCGGCATTTGGAGGACATGTTATGGTTTTCATGGTTAAAATTACTATGTGGTGTTAATATGCTATTTAAAAACAAAATAGCTCTGCATTTCCTGCTAAATATTAATGGATGAATACACAGGTCTCTCCAGTTCCTTATAATTGCTTCTGATTTCTCAGACTGAGAAATGGAGATTTTTCAATTTCCTTTCTCAAATGTCAGTGTATATTTTTCCCTCCTCCTCTTTCCCTGCTTCCAAAAGACTCCTTTTTTTCATACAAGTTTATGCCCTAATAAGAAAACCGGACATACTAGGGAGGACAGAGATGACAGAGTATCAAAACGCACAATCCCCTCTTTGTTAGCCATGCAGAAAGACTTTAAAAAAAAAAAAAAAAAACAGGATGAAGACTGAAAACAATAGAAGGACCTTTATAAACAAGGACCAGAGCAGAAAGATGCAAGAAATCCAATGAGATCTTTAAAATGGACCAGTAAAGCAAGTAAAATACACTTGGGAACACCTCTGTTCTCCAAAAAGTCCCCCACACACAACCAAAATTAAGGATCCTCATGACACACATTCAGAAAACCTATAATCTCAGAGCTCAACAAGCAGCAATTTGGGCAGATAATTTTCTCCTTCTCCCCTCATATTCAATCACAATTATAGCACCTCTGCATCTAACCATTTCCCTCATCCTTTCCCACTAAACAAAACCTTCAGCATCACACAAGCAGGGACTGCACACCCTGGATGCACACACACAGGCTGGATGCACAAACACAAGCCTGAGCTCCTTCACACCTCCCACCTGCGTGCTGGAACAGTCCAGCCATGCAGTTATACAAAGAGTGGTCACAAGACTCTATCCTTGCTGGGATTTGAGTAACAGCACGGAGCACTGCAATGGGGAAAGGGATGGGGAGGGCAAAGTTCATCCATGAATTGTTCTGTTTCTGCATGGTTGAGGTTAGACATGTCCTGGACACAACTGGCCCCTGCACAAACAAACATCTGCTCTACTGGAAGTGGAGCTTCCTTCAGTGACTGACTTAGAGAACTGCCAAGAGCTCTCGGTCAGGCAGCAACGTTTAATTTCATTTCTCCATTTGTATTTTTAATCTTGGAAACAAAAACATAAATGTAAAGCATGCTGACAGAAGAAAACAACTACACAGTTCTAGAAAGCCCTGCTACTTCCCTGCCAGGCCGAAACACCTGCTCCTGCTAATGATGGCTTTATGCTTACTTACACACCTGCCATCCAGAAGGGCTCCAGAGCACTTTGCAGCCTGATTTATACATACACAAATCATTAAAACCACCAAAATTAAGCCACTGCTGAGGTGAGATGTGGCAACTGTTTAACTGCACGCAGCCATGCTGTTTGACTGCTCAGGACAGGAACTGTAAGAGACACCAAATCCAACCAAAGCTATGGGGAACCTTAGGTCGAGAGAACATCATTGCCCAATCTGGATTTTAGCCCGTCACTACCTAATATATTTGCATGTGGAAAACCCTAGGATCTTTAAAGAACACATGAAGCGCAACCTTTGGTTTTATAAATGATCTAAAATACTATACATATATATATATATATATATATACACACACACACACAGATATGTGCACAATACACACACACACATATATATGTATGTTTCTAATATCTGAAATCCCCCCCTTTAGCAGTCCCTCCCTGCAGTAATTATTGTTTATGCCTTGACTTCAGAAGCTCACCGTATCAGACATCAGTTTTGGAAACATCCTGTGGTTGAAGCACTTAATTTAGCAGAGCAAGCAAACTGATTGTGTCTGGTAATAAATGCAGATTATTAAAAAAAAAAAAAGATGCTTAACAAAACACACGCATACACAGAGTGGATAAGCTACTCCACAGCAAAGACAGAGCCAAATGAACTAAATTTGTCAACCTATCCCTGAACAGCTACAAAAACCAAGAGATTCCCAGGGCTGACACCAGCAGGCTGAAGAGAAAATAGAGCACTGCTTTCTAAAAACCTCCTCATGAGGACAACACCGAATTAACAGTTGCAAAGTCAATGGAGTGGAATGAAATAGGTGTCACTGCACATACCAAGAGGGCAAAAGGACACTGGGAAACAGGTTAAAAAGATTAGGAAACCTGGCATCCAAAAAATGCCAAGGTATGTTTAACAGTTTAGGAGTTTGAGCATAAATTTGCAGCATCAAATATGCGGAACATGCAGAGTAACATTTTGAAAATGGGAATGTGCTCAGCACGTAATCTCATCATAACATTATCAGCAATCCATCAGAGATAATAATCTGTTTCTCTAAGGCAATTTTAAAACAACAAAAAAAGTCAGATCAGGAGATCCGGGCATCTTTTTACTAAGACCTCCTTCAGAGGTCTCCTTACTTGAAAGTAACTTTATCGTAATCCTAGAAACAACAAAAATTCAGTTCTCAAAACTAAACACAGACAAACCTGAAATACAGCATGATTGTTCAAAAGTTTCAGACACATGTGCCTCTGAATCATCCTAACAATGCCTTTTCCATAATGTTTAAAATAAATGTTTGTCCCTCAGACTTTTGTGCAGTGCTCCTCAAAATAACAGAATTTTTTTTAAAATTACAGGTAAGTGTAGGAAGAATTGCAACAACAGATGATTAAAAACCCTAAGCCTGAAAACAGTTTAAAATTAAAAAAAAAATAAATCTCTGATTTGAAGAGTTTCTAGATTCATAAATGGAAATGGGAAGTACAATCCTGTGTTTCTTTCTTCTATTTAATCCAAACACAGAACAGTTCTCAAATACTTTGTCAGAACAAAGCAGCCCGGGTACACCACAGTTACTGAATGAGCTAGTTAAGCTAATGAGTGCAAAGGTGTTTCCAACTGAAATAAACCAGACCAAAAAAACACCACACATCCCCCTAAAAAAACTTGAACAAAGCATTTGTACATCAAGCATCAATCTGCTAAACTAAACTGCATAACCAATTGCTAGAAATATACACTTCCACTCTCTTAAATACACATTATCAAGATGTTTTCTAAATTCCTAGATATTTCTTATTGCTGCCGAAGAACCACCAGCCTTTACCAATGTTATGATAACGCATTTCAAATTTCTTCCATAAATAATTATGCTACACCTTTGCACCTTCAGGCAAGCTGTTGCAAACCCTCTAGAAAAATCCTGAGTCTGCAGAACCATGTAAGCTTCCCTACTGCTGGAGCACACAGATTCTGGTTTTGGTCCAAAAAAATGACACTATCGTGGAAAGTACCTAACACTGCTCTCTCCTTTCCAAGAAACAGTAATAGAATACAAAGAAACAGGTAATATCCTATAGAATCAATGCTGTGGTACTTGAAAATGAGCACCTCCCCAAAAAAAACTGTTTTGGGAAGAAAACACATAAGAAGGCAAAAAGCCTAACCATACATGTGACTGTCTTTTCAGTTTTGCCACTCTGTCAAGAATAAAGACTTTTTATAAAAATCAAATGTCGTTCATGGTACAACCAAAATGCACAGAGTGCAAAAACTCAAGGCTATTCTTCCTGTCCAGGACACCGGTACCCAGAGCAGCTTAGATACACACAGAATAGCACATCTTCTAGCAAGTCTCTGCAAGAGCACAGCATTGCTCACAAAATACAGGCATACTTTTCACTGTTCAAAAATGTTCATCTTAATTCTCCCTTCTAGCACAAAAAGGAAAGCTACAGACCTACATACAAACCAAAATTATTTACTACAGTTTAACCACTAACACCTCCTTCACTTGCTACCTTTATCATCATTTTCAAAGCACTTGACACCAATTTTTGGTGAACACATGCACACACACACACACAAGAAAACCTCTTTTTCATGCATTTTCTAAAGCTTGAAAAAAAGTTAGGTATGCTACCTATGTGCTGTTTCCCACTAGGATGAACAGGAAAATAATGGATTATTTGAGAACATGCTGCTAAACACCAGACTAGAGAGGGATGGAGTCATTTCACTGTCCAGAAAGGGAGAGTCACTTACCTCGTTTGTGAAGCCAGCCTTCTTTCACTATCGCTACTTCATTCATAATGGCAGGAATGTCTCTTGAAAACCAGTTTATGGCAAAAGAACACTCAGCTGAAATTCTTGAACTCCAGCAGAAGGCTCCACAAGAGGGATGAGGGTTTTTCCTCCGTTTTCCTCTTTTCAGCTATTTCTGAAAGAATCAAAAGAAGAGCATGCCATCATTTCAAAGCATGTCGCAGATGTACAATGTATACAACAGGGAGTAGTTTTCATTGCTGCATTGCTGGTTTGGGATTTTTCTGTTCTATTATTATTACAAATCTTAAACAAGGGCTTAGCTTTCCACAAGAATTTATCTTGGCGGGTGGAGGTGCCAAAATACAGGCTTGCTAAAGTCCTGCTTCTTGACTGAGTAGGCTGATCATGGGCAGACTCACAACACTATGAGGTGCTGTCTGAATTACAGGTAGATTCAACACCTTACCTAGTAGACCTCCATCTCTGCAACACCACCTCATTCTTTGCAACAATAAAAATTCTGAAATATCACAAAAAACAGTTTTCAATGTTTCCTGGTAAGGGAGACTTCCAGAACATCTCCTGGAAGGTTTCTTTACAGCCTGATAATAGTCTATTAACCAGCAGTGTGTCTTAGAGATAAACCTCTGACAGTAAATATTCCTATCCTGCTTCAGATCTTCCTACCTTCAGCATCAATCCCTTAATCCCACTCAGATCTCCTTGACTCCCCAAAAAGTATCTCCTCTAAATTTGATATTTCTAACTTCTACCTCTCCTAGAGGTATATAAACAACCAGAGATAAGCTCATGTACCTTACTGTTATCCCAAATCAGCCCTTACAGCACCCTGATCAATTTTATTGCTCTCCCTTAACCATGCTGCAGTTTGCTACTGCCTTTCTCACAATGAAATATACCAAGCACAACTTGGGACTTTTACCCCTCTGCTTTATGAGACAAAATCCCTCTCTAAATAGCTCAGGATTGCCATTTCTTATTGAAAATGTGCCTTGCTTGTAGCTGACTACCACAGAAATATTCTGTGCATTTCCCTCCCTCACTGAATATAATCTCCTCCCAAATGCATTAGCTTTTATTATTTTTCTAAATTGAATCTGATTACTTTTCTCCTTGTGGTGCAAATATTCTCTGTTTTTCTTTAATTCTTCTATGCTCTCCGAAGTGTCCATGCTGCCATTCAATTTGGTATTATCTAAGTGATCAAAAAACCCAACTGGTGACAAATTCCCAGCAGTAACCAACAAGCTTAATAAAACAAAACCCAGCAGCATTTGTAAACTGCCACCAAAGACCCGGCTGCTACTGGAGTCTCTCACTTACCACAGAGCCATCCCAGTCCCACCTGACAAATATATACCATCTCTGCATGCATTTGGCACGTGTGCATCAATTATCCCAGAGCATGCAGGTGACAGCCATCCATCAGAAACTAGATTAAACAGCAACTAATTCCCCATAACTCACTAAGACACAACACTGGATGGAAGAAAACAGGTGGTCAAAATGAATCCAGCCTAGAACTGAAACCCCAGCAGGGGCAGAGGGCTTTGTACTACATCCGAGAGATCTGAAACAGGCAACGTTCAAAGCACAAAGCTCGAATATGAACAAGTTCCATCACTGCCAGCAGAAATGGATGGAGAAAGGAGGTCACTCCCCTGACACTGCCTACAAACCTACACTGTTTGTTACTGTTCCTCAGCTTTTCCAGTTAGCAGTTTATGTTGAAGTTTTCCCCAGAAACAAGGTGAGTTTGGATTTTTTTTCCAAATTATAAATCTGCCGATCTCACTAGTTAGAATTATCAACTCCACGAAACAGATGTTTGCCTGAGGGAGGGAAGATACACAAAAAATTACACTGGAACAAGTGACATGTAATAATTCCTAATTTCATAAATAAATATGAGAACACTGTATGCTGCAGAATAGAGACCAGTAATCCACAGCTGCCAGAGATACCTTGGAACAAACTCCTTGAGCTCCAGAGCAATTAGGATAGAACCTGACAAACACAGCAGGCTTGCTCCTTTCAAAATGGCCATGCACAATAGCCATGCAAGCTAGACTTGCTTGCTGATGTCAAGAGGAGACTAGACCTCACTTAGAGGCTTGAGCAATTTGCAAAGTGTTGAACAAAACCCCCAAGATTATCACAGCTCGAGTATGGAAATGCAACACCTCGGTGTGAAAGTTAACGCTTCTAACTTTGTGTCATACAGGGTGCAGGGACTGTGCAATCCTACCTCTGCATCCTGAATTCAACCATTTAGAGGCACCGAGCAATCAATATCCTTTCCAACAACCATACATAAAAATGGAAGCTACAAGACAAAGTAGGCTGTAGAAAGGGCAATGCTATTATTAAAAATGTAAAAAAGCATGAAGGACAGAATTCTCCAATCTGCAGCTAACTTACTCCAGGTTTTCCTGCGTTAACACTTGCCAGGATTACAACTTGGCAGCTTCCTGCCTGTCATCAGCTAAACTGTCATTTAATAATCCAAATTTGAATGACAACAGAGCCAAAAAAAGCAGATCAACCAAGAAATACAAAGTTCAGAGGGACTATTTTTTCTACTCTCTGTGGTGTCCAAGCAGCTTGGACTGCCTTTTCCCTACCATTTTTACCCAAGAAATATTTCCCACTTGCTACTGAAGCAAGTGCTCTCAGGGATGTGTCTTTACCTGCCCACCTCCTTTCAGGGGAGAGTGGTGGTGAAAGGGGTGGAGAGTTTTGTAAAGAAGCCATGGCACAACAAATTGGAAAAACATTCAACATTTCCTGACACCAACCTGCATCATGGGTCCCACTTCAGTCCTTCAGTCAGCCATGTCAGAGCACTTACTTCACATGGAGAAACTTAAGCTATTTTTAATTTGCAATGCGAAGAGCTGGGGAACCCTTCTCACTGTCTAACAAGATGTCCACAGGCACAGCTCCAGCAGCAGCAAACCTGCTCTATCTACTGTATTTTAAAACACACATTCAAGCTGTGCCTAATACATCTATTTTAGTAAGAGACGTTATTGAAGACAGTGGCAGCAAGCAAGAGTGATTTCTCGGAATAGAAGAGCAAGTTAACTATAGGTCAATGTACTACTGAAGATGTGTAAACCAGAAAAAGTTCCTTTTCCATAAAATCCTTAGAGGGGAAAAAGAAAAGGAATGATTACAGTCCTCATTTATGGCCATCTAGGAATGGTTCCCAGTGAAGAGAGGGCATCTGAGGTAAGTATGACCTGGCTGCTCCAGTCTGTGTCTGCACAGGACTGAATACTGTCAAAAGCTAAACAACTTGGTCTTTCTCTTAGTCTTCCCTTTGCTTGTTTTTCAATATGCATTTCTGCAATACTTTTTTTAACACTGCAATAGTCCTCACACAGCTGAAGTGCTGTAAAATCATGAATGGCATGACATCAGCATTGTATCACGGTGACACCGGTTTTGCGTACATATTAATTCCTTAAAGGTTATTAAGTTCTTCATAAATAATGAGATAACTCACTTCCGTAGGCACTGCAGCAATGAAACCTGCTTTAAGGAGTCAGTCAAACCAACCATCCAACAGAAGGTGGAGCAGAACCACCTTTTCTGTATTTGGGAGAGTTGTGTTAGAGCTCCTTCTCTCGTTCTCCTCTATACGTTATCCTCACCTTTTTTCTCTAAGAAAGCAGAAATATTAATTTGTACTTCCTGTCCTCTTTCCAATGTAAAGTTTTATATTTGTTTCCACTCACACCCTACAGCAGATCAGGAAGAAAAGGAAGTCTTCAATTAAGTTTAAGCTTATGGGAGCACCTATGGTAATCACCTCATCTTCATGAGGGAGAGTAAGCAAGGGACTAAAGAGACTGACCCACCAGTCTGTCCTGGCATGTGTGTCTGGGCTGCACTCGCTAGCCCAGATCAGAAAGCAGATTACAAAAAAGCATTCCCCTGGGCTAACACTTGCCCGGTCACACACCAGTTACTGATGCCCACTGCCCTGGTGTAGCACATTCCTGATTGTCCCAGGGCACTCCGAGCCCAAACATGCTGCACATCCTTACATGCTCTCATAATGCACAGCAGCAGGACCTGGCAAAGCAGGATCCAGCTGCCCAAGTTTGCCTACTGTGGCCACATGACACTGTCATGAGAGAGACGACGTACACAGGAGCTGGACTGGGCCAGGGCGGTGCGTTCAGGCCCGTTACACGGGATGCCACGAGCAACCTACACTCTCTTCCCAGTGCAAGCTCCCAGCTGACAGCCAACTGCACCAAAACGGCACAGACACAACAAAGTTGGGCTCCAGCCAACGTTTCAAGTGGAGCGTACAGATAGATGTTCCCACCAGGCTTTGACCAGTGAAGTACATCTCCTGCCTTACGCAAATCCTGCCCTGGCTGTTTCATGTGAGCAGCAGTGATTCCAACGTGCTCAAGGCCCTCTGAGCCTGCAGCAGCTTCGCACCATGACCCAGTTACCAAATCTAGGCAGACAGCTTTCAAGGAAGCTTAGAAGGACCAGGTTGTGCCACCATCTCAGCTTCCCTTACAAAAAGGCATTGTGGGCCACTACTTAGGTGTGGCCACCAGTATTTGCTACTATGCGCTATGTGTCCAATGACACCACATCTAAACTGGAATTTCATGGCAGCAAGTGCAGCTGATCACAAGGTTCACAAAGGATTCTCAGATACTAAGTTTTAGGGAAATGGTAACTGGAAAACAAAAATCTCTATAGCCACATGCCCCCCCCCCTTTTTTTTTTCCAATCTATTAGCCTAATCTAGGTTTACAAAACTGTAATTTGAAATATTTGTGCTCTCCTGCCTCTGCTGATCAATAGACAGGAGGTTAATGCTGTTCAGGTAAGGGGCCACTGTTACGACATCCAACTGTCCATGCTGCAAACACAACAACAGTTTGATAGGACAAACTAAGCTATCTATTTCAAAACTGACTGATGGCAGAAAAGTGACTTCTTCATAAGTCCTTATGCAGCCCAGACAAAATCTTCTTTATGTTCCAAAACAAGAACAAGTCTTTTTACACTTTATGCTCGTGTAATTTAACAACTGTGCTACTCGGAACTTTGCTACCGACCTGAGATATATTTAATCAAATTCCATTTTAAAGTATTTGTAACTGAAGTGTTGTTCAGTCCCCAAAGAAATCGAGACAGTTGTGAAACTATTTAATTGTTAATGTAATCACTTACAGAACATTTTTGTAAGACTGTAAGTGAATACTGGAGCTGAAAGTGACTTGTGGACACTGGATCAATTATTAAATTTGATTTACTGCTGCTGCACACCAAAAACAGTTCCATAAACACCACACACAACACAAACCCTACTATTTAAAAAAAAAAAAAAAATCAAAGGTAGTTCCACAGTGTCTTTAAATCTGCTAACGCAGACAAATGTTGTGGCTGTCACCATGAAACTAACTACTACATGAAAGTAATTACTAGTCATGCAGTATGTCAAATTTATTTACCTGCAAACAAACACTTCAGCATTAAGTGTTAGTAACTCCCTTTTATAACTGTATTTTGAAATGTGCATCCCTCCTGTGGTATAAATAAAACAAACAAGAGAAAATCATGGATTTGTTTCTTACATGATAGGTGGTAGGAAAACAAAGCAAAACAGTTAAATATTTCCCAGAGGGGTGGCGGGGGGGCCCACACCACCAATACGGTGCAAGCTGCATCTGCATCAGTAGCGTCCTGTCAGTAAAATAAATTGAAAGTACCAGAACGTTTATATGCTTGATTATGTGTTTTACAAAGAAACAGACACAAGTCCTACAAGTCTCTAAGAACATTTCGGCAACTGCTTCACCTGGGGGGGCGGGGGGGATTCTGCAGACAGCTCCCTACACCTCTGCAAAACACGACTGCAAAAAAAAATCAAGTCCACAAGCGCTGCACAGCCACCTACACACGCGAAATGCCCACGGAGAGAATCACACCCCCGTCGGCAAACACTCAGTGGTCCGCAAAGCGGAGCTGGGCTGAACAACGCGGCCGCAGAAGACAAGGGGAGAAAATGGGGGCGGGGGAGCTGGGAAAATGGGGGGCCCTCGGCTACTTTGCTCGCCGCTGTTTCAGAAATATCACAAGCCACCCCCCAGCCGCCCCCACCGCCGTTTCCCCGGGGGATGCTCGCGCAGGGGCCGGGGCGGGGGCAGGCCCGAGGGGAGACCCCCGCCCCGCCGCCCTCTCACCCACCACATCCCCGGGGAGCCAACAGCTTCCTGTCCGCTCCGGGCCCGCCGGCAGGACGGACCGACCGGCCGGGGCCGCCTGCAGCCCGGGCCTCCTCGCCCCCCACCCCGCCTGGCCGTGCCCGGGGGCCGGCGGGGCAGCCCACGCCCGGGGAAGGCGAAGGGAGAGCGGCCGCCCCCTTTCCCGGCCCTTCCCTTCCCTCCCGGCCCCGCACAATGCGGCCGCGCCGAGCAGGCCCCGGCCCCGGCGCTTCCTTCCCCCAGCCCTTCCCAGCCGGGGAGCGGGTCACTTACATGGCTGGAGCCCCGGGAGGAGGCGGCGGCGGCGGCAGGGGAAGGGAGCCGGGGAGGGAGTCAGGGGAAGGGGAGGGAAGGGGGGAGCGAGCCAGCGAGCGAGCGGGGGAAGGGGGCGGCCGGCGAGGCGGGCGGGCTCTGCGGCGGGCGCCGAGCGAAGGCCTCACTGGGCTCCCGGCAGCCGCCGCCTCCTCCTCACCATCCCCGGGCGGCGGGGCGGCTCCTCCTCCCCCTCTCGTAGGCGCTCGGCCCGTGGGGTTCGCACACCCGCTCCGGCTGCCGGCTCGCCTTCCCCGCCGCTCCGCCCTGCGAGGCCGCCCCTCGCCTCGCTCCGCCGCCGCCTCCCCCCGCACCCCCGGGCCGCGCTCCCGCCGCCCGCGCCGGGCTCGTCCCGCACGCGTCTCCGCGGCGCTCGCTCGCACCCTCCGCGGAGCGGCCGCCGGGTCCCGCAGCCGCTTCCCGCCCGTGCCGAGAGGCCGCCCCGCTCCGCTCCGCGCCGCTCCCCGGACGGGGTTCGTGGCCTCGCCGCCCTCCGAGCTCCCACAGCGCGGCGGAGCAGCGCCCGCCGGCCAGTGACTCCACCACTTCCCATTGAAATGGGCAGCCCATTCCAATTTCAAAATACCCTTCCTGTGAAGAATTCCTGCTAATGTCCAACCTAAACTTTTCTCAGTGCAGCGTAAGACACTGTTCTCTGGTCCTGTCACTGGTTGCCTGGGAAGAGAGACCGGGCTCCACCTGGCTACACCCTCCTGTCAGGGAGTTCTAGAGAATTAGCCCGGCCCCAGGCCCCGGGGGCGGCGTTTCCTGGCCCCGGGCGGCCCGGTGTTCCCCCTTCCCCTGGCACCGGCCCGGCCCTGGAGCAGAGCGCTGGGGACGCTGTGCCCCGGGAGGGGAGGGATGTGGCCTGTCCTGACTCGGCCTGTGAACCTGGCTGCCTGGAGCATGGACAATTTCACAGAATCCCAAAATCAATTAGGTTGGAAAGGACAGATCATCGAGTCCAACCTATGACTGAACACCACAGTGTCAACTAGACCATGGCACTAAGTGCCACATCCAGCCGTTCCTTAAACACGTCCAGGAACAGTGACTCCACCACTTCCCATTGAAATGGGCAGCCCATTCCAATTTCAAAATACCCTTCCTGTGAAGAATTCCTGCTAATGTCCAACCTAAACTTTTCTCAGTGCAGCGTAAGACACTGTTCTCTGGTCCTGTCACTGGTTGCCTGGGAAGAGAGACCGGGCTCCACCTGGCTACACCCTCCTGTCAGGGAGTTCTAGAGAATTACAAGATCTCCTTGAGCCTCTTTTTTTCCAGGCTAAACACCCTCAGCTCCTTCAGCTGTTCCTTGTAAGACTTGTTCTCCAGCCCCTTCACCACATTAGTGCCCTTCTCTGGACAGAGCAGCCCCAAAAAAGAGGGTTCCTGCCCCACATAGATAAGAGGCTTAGGCAGCCCCAGCATTTCAGACTCTAGGAATGACCAAGCTCCTTTAAACCTCTTGGGGGGCTTCCAGCAAGCTCCCCCAAAAGCATGGAGTGCCAGTTCTGCTTCTCTGGCCTCACAATTTTCCCTTACACTCCCCTAAAATACCAGATGATTAACTAACAAGGTACCACAGTACATTGGACGATGCTCCAATATCCCATTCCACATTGGACAGGCAGAATTAAGGAATTGCCCGTGGAGGGGCCAGGGTAGTGATTCCGGATGTTGCACTCAAGGCCGTCCTGCTTTCACAGTAGGAATGGCTCAGAACATGACAAATTGCTTAAACTATTGCTTACAGCATGACAGTATTTTTGGTAAGGTTTTTTCATTCTGCTCTAAAAAACAATGTTGTGGAAACAGCAATGACAGATTAACGTTTCTCCGCCCTTCCACTATCAGAATTTGTCTTCTTTGGTCATTAAGAGAGCTTGCTTATTCTCAAATTGACAGTGCCATAAACGTTAACTGGGTTGTAAGAACTGATTGGATTTCTTCAGAAACATACGATCACTGATGATCACATTTCTGCAATCGGAAGCTGGTTGGAATTTAGGAAACAGCACATCTTCCCACAGCTTTGCACTGTTGGCAACATAAAAGTGCATAAAATGCATTTACAGCAGTAAAGCTGGGGAATACAGCTCTGCCTTTACAAACCTATTGCATATAATAAGAGGCTTTTTTACCACATCATTTTGATGATTGTAAACGTTTACTGAAATTCACGTTCTTCTTCCGTTTTGATCAGCTAGGTCTGACTGATCATATCTGTCATCAGGGTTCCTGAGCATCAAATGGATTCCTGGATTTTGGGGGCACTGGTGTGCTAGAGGAGCCAACGATGAGGCAGAGAAGAAATGTTTCACTTTTCTTCATGGAGGGTGAAGAAAGAGTCATGCCTCCTTTTCCACCAACATACAGAGCAGTTCCTGCTGGCAGAGCAGCTACACCAGTGTGGGATTTCTGTGCATCACCTTTAGGTTTACTGGGGCATATTTCAGCACAGTTTTAAAAATGTACCATTCAGGCACTTTAGCAGCGTAAGCAGGCCCCGTGGTACTGGCCCAGTTACCCAGGACAGAATGGAATGGCTGTGGGAACTCTAAGATGTAAAGGTAATGGAAAGGAAAAATCTGGGTTTGTGATCACATTTTGACCTACCATGCATTACTTACAAAATACTTAGTGTTTATTAAAATGTAGGTAGTCCTTAAAGATGTATTTAAAATTAAATTCATCATCAGTGTGCAAAACTTGCAAGCAGCTCAGAGGACCTGTATTTTACTTAACAAAAACAAGGACAAAATTGATTTATCAACTAATTTTGAGCCTTCGGGCTGTAGTTACATCTAGAAGTAAAGAGTGCATGTAAGTATAGGAGTTCACTGGCTGTGAGACAGTGGGGGTAGGGGGATCTCTGGTAATAGATCTGATTTCAGGAGAGCTTTCTCACCTTCCTGACAAACTGTCTCCTGATTGATAAGCTCCCAGGCTGCGTGGTGAGCAAGGTCATTAGGACTTCCCCCTGCAAATGAAGAAGCAGTTTAAAAAATAAGATCATAGAGTAAACAATTTTCTGTCCTGAAGAGAAGAAAATAAACGTCCGTTGTTTGCTAGAAAGGAAGTACAATTAAAAAAAAAACCTCCAGATTTCAACATGAACATATTGTTTAGATTTGCCGACTGTTGATTTACCATGATGAAAGACAGGCCCAAACTAGAAAGTTTGGATCCCGATCTGGATCTGACATTCCCCAAATCTGAGGGGGAAGTGTGATTCAGAGTCTGGAGTAAGGGCTTATCTCTCAAACACAGCAAAGTACTGTGGATAAAAATACCCAGGTAAAGTAGGAAGTGCCTGGTCTGCAACAACAAGAGTGACTTTGTATCAACAATGAACAAAAGCAGCTTTTTTTTTTTTTCTTTGAGAACAATGAAATCACTCAAGAATTGTTATAAATACAAACAATGTGGGTTTTATCACTCAGCTATCATCAGTGGGATTATAGTCTATAAACCCTAATTTTCAGGGAAGTCCCTAGATTTCCCTGAGCGCTTCCTCAGATTTCACATCTGTTAACTCTAGTTTATTAAGTGCTTCAGGATAAGGTGCATCAACTGAGCCTTGGTATTACATTACCCGAAAATACTGAATGTAGGTGTTAGTGGCAAAGAATGGATGATTTCCAGACAGTGTATTGATACCATGCCAGAAGAGCAGGCACTTCCCATTCATTTTTAACACGTATATAGGTAAGAACTCATTCAGCATCACGTTTAGAAGTTATTTCTAAATTTTTAAGTTATGAAGCTTTGGATAAAATTGTCCAGTCAGGCATAACAAGAAAGATACCATGCTAAGATGAAGTAGAATTACTGAGTTAACCCCCAGTAGAACAAGCTCTGTTCCATGATTCAAGTAATGACAGCACCTCTGTGGGCCAATAGTGAATTTTTTCCTCCCTTTTGAAAAGGTGGGCTGTACTCAGAACATAGTCAGAAAAACTCTATGACATCTTATTAGAATTACAGAGCTGGTATTTCAGTCTAGGCATTAATAGCTTTTAAACAAACAACTGAGTTTTGGTTTCAGAGAAAAATCTATCTTAATAAAAATAGAAATTAGAAGTGCTTTTCACAGTGCCAAATATAATAAACATAGTTGTGCTTCTAAACTGAACTAATCCAATGTTTGAAGGTATATTTCTCAATAGCAAAACAATAGCAGACTCTCTGGAAAAAAATAATAAATATAGTAATGCTGAAACATTGTGCATTTGCATTTTAGAAATTCATCTTGAGACTAAATAGATGTATGAGTGTGTCTATACTTCTCCGATGAATTTCCTACAGAGCTGCTGTCAGCTGAACTGATAAGGTTGCTGGAGAGCAGCACTGAAAGAGGCCTTGCTGCTCTTCCTCATGGCTTGCTGGAAGTCCTGAAATAGGCTGGACAGGAGACCTAGCTTTGGTTTCCTGCTTCTGTTCCTGGGATGCTGAAGCTAGACAGCCCTAGGATGGCGGGGTGTCAATGCTGTCAGCTCCGAAGTGAGAGCAGTACAGTCCTCTTCACCAGGAACATGATAGCCATGACAAGGGGCAAACTTGATGTGGGGAGTTTGATACATAAACAGGAACCCAATTGGTTTGCATAGAAAATGCATTAAATAAAGCACACAAAAATAGCAAATATTCAGTTCTGTGCCGTACCCCACTGCAGTCACTTTTGTTATAAAAATAACCACAAGTCTCAGTCTGGACTAGGCGCCGTTAGGGGCTGTAGGCACATCAGAAAACTTGGGCTTTGATGTGAAGGGACTGAAGTCTGCTTCAAACCTCTGCTTTTCCCCCTTCCTTGTAAAGTGACTTGTCATGGATTCTTAGATCAGGAAAGATACCTGAAAAAGCTAAACTCCAATGATCTGTGTGAGACTACATCACGATCTTAACTATAGTCAGATAGACAAATCCTCTGAGACTGAAATACCGACATTACAGATACATACTAAAAGAAAAGCAAAAACTTTCAGGTTCCTGTTGCATCCCCAACCCTCACACATCGAGTGCTGATTATGTTCTTCACTTAAAATTACAGAGCTAAGCACAGTGTGAGCATATTAACCTGGGGGCCATTTCAGTGGTTGATTACCCCTGCAGATCCCCACGTACAGATCTCTGTGAAAGGAGCAGCAGCCACTCTGCTGGATGAGGACACAGCAGTGGGTTCTTGGAGCACTGGTTCTGGCCACATGGATCTGCAGATGACAGCCAGCACAGAGCAGCTCAGTCTTCCTCATGACATTTGCAGTTTCCTAAAGAGCAAGGGTGGCAATCAAGTTTTTAAGGTTTTGAGCATTATAGTGACAGGGGCTTCCCATATCCTTTAAAGAGTATATACCCATGACATTTACCTGGGGGACTAGCAAGTGTTTTTATCATTTTCATAATAATGCTAGAAGAGAGGAGATTGCTTGTAATTTCTTCAGTGTGTTTTTAATGGCATCTGCATGCACATACCAATCCGCTATGCTTTGAATCACCTGCTCAAAATTATATAGTTTGGAAAATTAAGGGGAGAAGTGACTGTTTCAGCATCATTCTGGTCTGACACTCTGGCTAGTGCAACCACAAAATTGTGCTTACTGATGTCTTTATCTATATTCATATTCTGCTTTATTTGTAATACAAGAAGCAGTCCTGTGAAAGCAAGGTGCAGAAATAATTTATATAATTTTTTGTTTGTTTGTTTGAGCATCTCTCTCCTGTGTTTCTTTGATATCTAAGCTTATGCTTCCACTTGCCTTCAGCAAAATCACTGAGTTCTCCTTTTCTGCAAGATGTCTTATTGTCACAAAACTTTTGAGTGCTTTTTCTAGCCTTTGGCTACTTCTGTACTGGTTTTGTTAGCTGTGCCTAAGATAGGCTTGTGGCTGCTGCACTCTGTGTCCAGAGTGAGTTATGTCCATCCTGCTCTGAGGGGGCTGGGCTCCTCTCCAAGCCCAAACCCTCTTCCTCTGCCCTCAGCCTGAAGTTCCCTGAGAGCAGCAAGCTGCAATGCACTTGGTGTGTGTGAGCAGTAGTGGCCCTGGAGGAGTGGTTTTCTGGAATAATTCTGTGGATGTTGAGGACCCCATCTCCAAACCAAAGGTGTTTCAGGGAAGTGAAGGTGCTTCAGGCTAGCTTTAATGGGGTCCCATGGACTTTATACCCAGTGATGGCCGCAGTTCATGTGAACTGCTCTGGAGGATCACGCTGCTTTAGGTTCACTGCAAGGGCACTCAGTTCATGCACTCCCAGACTGGTCTGTGGTACAAACCTAACAGCAATAAATCAATGTGATCTGGAGGTCTGCCTCAACAACACAGTCCTGACTCAAGCACGCTAGTAGAGAGTAAGGCATTGAAACCAGAAGTTAAGTAGATATTATGGAGAAGTTTAAGAAGATACTAGGAGTAAGAATCAGACACAAGCACTGCAAAATTCAGGGTCAAAACCCCTGCACGCATGCTGATGTAACAAGTACCTATTTCATTGCCCACCCCACTCCTCAGCATACTGGGCATGTAGCATCAGTTTTCTTGGACATTGCCTGTCTGCTGAGCTTCCCATCCCACCTTGAGCAGAAAGGCTCATGCGTTAGCTGGATCCAAGAGGAGCCTGTGTAAGCCAGGACAGGACTATCCCCCAGGTCTGTGTGGGACAGAACCCACCTCTCCACATGTCCATGTCCAGTGCTGAGCACCATCTCTGCAGGAGCTTCTTGGTGCTCATCTAACATACTAACTTTTAAAATAAAAAAGGCAAGCGCAAAAGAAATCAATCTGTTGACTGGCCCTGCGGTCTTCACTGCCCTCGGCCTTGTCATCTGCATTCAGCTGGAGGAGCGACTGCTCCTCAGGCATTTATTCCCTGGCAGCCCAGAGGGAATCAAGCCCACTGTGTTCCTCTGCCGCATCCAGCCTGGCTCTCACACAGCGTTCCCGCTGCAGCCCCGGAGCCTGCCAGGACAGGCTGGCAGTTGTAGGGAATGATGTCACCCAATGGGCAGGGCTTCTTTGCCACCGATAACATCTTAGCAGATGTCCTCCAAACGTGCTCACAGTTCTCCCATTATAGCATCTTTATTTTCCATCTACCTTTCACAGTCCCATCTTTTCAGCTAGAAAAGAGGTTACTCTTTGCTAAACACTGTGTCTAAAACTGGAGAAGAGCTTTGCCAAAGTTGTTTTCAGTGGTTTTTATTTATTCTTGGGCAGAAAAACTTCACATTTCAGTAAAACACAACTACTGAGATACTTCGAAGTTTGTAGGTACCAGACTATCACTGAAAAGTTTATGATTCTCCCTCATTCATTTACCCTCTTCCAAAATAAAACAAGGGATAAAAGAAGTTGCTACCCATTACCTATAATGGTATGTTCCCCATAAATCCTGCAGGTTTTACTCCCACCTACTGCGCCTCATCCCTATTTAGAAAATCAGATCTACCCCAGGGTATCCTTCTGGACGTGTAGAGTTCCACTGAAATCAGCAGGGATCTGTTTAAGGACATGCTGGCAGAGAGTATCTGTTATTCTATATTTACACAGTACCCAGCATAATAGGACATGAAACCTGATTAAAGCCTCCAAACACCACTGCCATGGAAATCAGTCTTGTTATTGACTGATGACTCAACATGTCTGGATTTAGATGGAAGAGGGCTACTTTCAATTCCCAATTCTTTTATAGACTCTCTGCATAACCTAGCCAAGTCATTGAATCTCCATGCCTCAGATACTCCTGTATTTAATGCAGAGAAAGTCAATCATTGATTAATTCCCTTCTCCCAGCCCATTCTGCGGTTTTTGATTATAAGTTCCTTGGGGCAGGCATTGCCTCTTGTGAACTGTGAGGACAGCACACAGCACCAGGGAGCTCTGGCAAGTCTATAAATGATAAAATAACAATCACGTGCAGTAGCACAGAAGCAGCTGTTATTGTCCTAATATTTGTCCTCACAGAGTCATTTTTAAATTGAAAGCACACCTGGGATAATTCAGTTCCAGAAGATGCTTGACATGATCTTGGGATGATGACAACCTCCAAGTAACCTGAGCTACAGCACTGCCTTTAACAAAATAAGAAAAGGTAAAACGAAGAAGAGTAATAGTTTTGTGGTTTTTTTGCAAAATGTAAAGCAATATGGGGTGGATTCAAACCTTAAATAAAATACCAGCAGCCACACAGCTTTCCCTCTTCATGAGAACAGATGTGGAAAGCCATTATTATAATTTGCAAATAATGTTACCCCCTTATGTGTGTCATTGGAGCTTTTTTATGACATGGTTTCAGCTAGAGAGTTTCTTACATAACACCGTTATTCTGTTTTCACTTCAGATGTAGTTCTCAGGTGATGGTTTCTCATGTAAAGTTTCTATTAATAAATAGCTATCAGTTACACAGCTATTTAGCTCTCAAAAATCAGTATCCTGAAATTGTGAAGGTATTTCCTAGGCTGGAATATTTGCCAAAATTTAAGCCCAGGAGCAAGGACAGATTCCTGCAGGTAAACCACACAACTTGCACAGACAACCATTATTAATACAAATCACTTCAATTAAAATTGGCATGTGAGCTAATTAATAGGATGTTGATTGATAAACAAGACCTTGCTCGTTTTATCCAGGCATTTGTTAATTACCTGCCCGATGTCGCAGCTGACCAGAGAGGACACACTCGTGCTCTAAGGAATGTTGTGGGGTTTGTGCACATTCCATTTTACCAGGTATTGGCTATACCTATAAAATAGCAGTATTGCTTTAGCCGTGCCGTATGAAGTTTTGTGTCTGCCTGCATCGCAGATGGGATGCAGTATGCATCAGTTCACTCACAATAAGGTAAATAATACCTGCCATGTGATGCTACAGTAATTTTTCACATTATTTCTCACAGTGTGTACCTTTTTTGTCTTCTTTATTTCCCCCCTGTTTCTGAGTGCACTGGCAGCCTCCACAGCGCCCTGTAGCAGCGAGCACACTGCGACACTGTTGCAGGGGTTCCCTACAGCAGAGCCTTCCCAGTGCCATTGATCAAGCCACAAGCACTAGTTAAGTAATGCAAGGTTGCTCTAATTCCCTGACTCATCTCCTGCTCCCCCTGGAAATCCTAAATGTGGTGCTGGAAACCAAACTGCAGTCCTCTGCAGCAGGATGAAGTAACTTTGATTGCTGAGTCACCACGCTGACCCACACAGCTCAAATGTGTAGTTAGCAATAGTCAGAAATGCTCATTGTAATCTTACCACCTTAGTCGAGGTGCTAACTGCATATTCCCTGGAAATGCATTCAGCCTGGCTTTCAGCTCGGGGCTCAGATTCCCCAAATCACTATTTGTGTAGTGTTTACAAAAACACAATCCATCTGAAGTAGCCTTGAATTATTATATTCCTGGGGTCCTTTTTTTTATGCATATGTCATCTTAGGGCTAATCAGCATTCTGCTCTTGCGTTTGCAACTGCTGAGAAAGTCAGATCTTAAAAAGCCATAACTCCTTGACAATTTCTGCCCATTGATAGCTTGTACAAGCTGTTTTGGTGTAGAAAGTAACATGGAGGAAAATTGAAGATCAAATTATTTGCAGGTATGAATTAAATCTATTGCTTTGTAGCCGCCAACACGTCTCCTTGCTGTGCGTGGTGAAATTCTCCTCATTATGTACTGCACGCTTTTACAAACACTGCTGTCCTCCTGAACATGATCTATGTTTCTGTGATAGAAATCTGTGTTTTGCCACAGTGCCATCACTATGGAACACTTCTGATAGTGTTAGCTGTGAGTCCCACTGCTTTAGCTGCAAATCTTTTCTTGTGGTCCATGACATGACGTGGAGTGTGTTTGATGTGAGCCTGACTGCAGAGACAAATGGAAGAGTAGCAACACTTGCATGCTACAGCTTGTTTCTAAAATTGATCTTGACCAGTCAGCATGAAATTCATAATGTCAAAACAGTTGTCATGATGCTCTTTCCTTAGGAGAAACGATTCCTCTTGGGCACAGGGCAAGCAGGAGTTGAGGGGGATGCCTCTGCTGCCCCTTCAAACTGGCTGACAGACAGAAGTCTGCTTGCAATTCAAAGCAAATTATGAAAACAGATTAGTGTAAATAAAGATGAAGGAAGAGGGGACTCACATCAGAGAAGACACAAATGAAAAGGCATGTGACCAGTTTAAAATACGAATAAGCTTCTGTTGAAAGAGCTCTTGTCAGTGACCTTCTTTCCTGCCATGTGACCAAATTCTTCAATCAGGCACTGTAGAGGAATGCTAAAATTGTCTTTATTTTCATTTCAGATCTGACCACATTAGTCTATACTTGGTGTATTCATTAATACCAAATAATCTCACTTTCTGCTGAAGTCAAAGGGCATTTTTCTTGAAACTCCTCTCCTGGGTCTGCTCTGGGTTTCAGTGATGGTGCCTGCAAGCTTTCAGAATCCCAAGGACCTGGGGAGGCCAGATCTATGCCATTTCAGGCCCATGTGGGAAGGGTGCAAGTCTTTAAAGCCAGCAAATAGCTATGGAAGGAAGCTGATCTCTGTGCAAGGTCCTGGGCTGAAGGGCAAACATCTCTGAAAACAGCCAGCCCCAGCATGAGCAGAGGGTCCCTCTCTGGAGTTTATATTTAACCAAGACAAATGTCCTAAAAACAGGCACAGTGGGTAACTGTATCTATGCATCTTCTGTAATTTCACAAAATCCCTGCTGAATCCCAGACCCAGACCTGGAGGCAGAATTCACTTGGTTGCACCAGGTGTGAAATGCAGCAATATGGCAACTCCTTCTTCTCCACTCCCCCCCACTTAGACTTCCAAGGATCACAGAAGAATTTCTGACGTGCTCCAACATTGAACAAAGCAATCTCTGATCTTAAGGAGAAAAAAATAAAAAAGAAAAGAAAAGCAGGGTTCAGTTTAATACAGGCAACTGGCAGAGATTCAAATTGCATCTTATTTTAGCCAAAGCTGTTCACCAATCCTGAGGAGAGATGTGAATTTTCAGCTCCAGTCAGATGCCTAATTATTCCTTGCTCCTTATCTTGCTTTTAAGATCTTGCCAAGACTGCACCCATCCCTCTATCTCCGGGCATTTGAATACCACTCAAGAACCATCTGAACTCTGTGACGTTCAGCCTGTTTCCCGTCACCGTGTAACCTCTCAGGAACCCCTGCAGATGACAGTGTCTGACAAAGAGCACCTCGTGCTGGAATGATGCTGCCTCTTACCTGTAGAGGTACCACTCCATCCAGAAAGGATCTCTGGGGCTGTCAGCCTGCTCTCACCACACAGGAGCACACTCTTTTCCACGGGCTGTTTAAGCAGAGCTCCAGTGTGACAAAAAATAGCATCCATTTTGTTCTAGGCGGGACCCAAGATTGAATCCTGTTATTGACTACACAGTGGGGGCTTCCTCAAATTGCTGAGTCTAAGTGAAAGGGAATGGCAAAGAGGGTAAAACACGCAGGTTGTGCAGCACAAAGTAAAATTTCTCAAAAATTCCAGTTTTGTTTTCCTTTCTACCCAACTTTCTCATCTTCCATTTCCTCCCCACCCATGTTTTCTGCAAAGGCCCATTTCAGAGACACACCACACACTTGTTTTCTTCAGAGCTTGACTTCAGTCTCACCAAAGTCTGTGTCAGTCCTAAAGGATGTGAGATGATCACATCTGGGCCCCAGAGGAGGCTTCTGGCAGGGCATCAATTATAGAGTCAGAACAGACTTTTTTAATGTGTCAGTTACAACTAGAGGAGTGACCTGAGTGATGGATAACTCTTGTGTGGCTTTGCACAGGGGCCAAGTTCACCCAGGTAAGGGTTAGCTCCCCTAGGAGAGATTATGGCATTTTCTGTTGCCTGGGAGACATGCTGTACATGCCACAGGACTAGTTTCTTAACATATCATGTAAGAGGATGCTATGGTTTCCTACATCACCTTCCACTTTTAGATCTGCTTATACTGTATCAGTTATAAAAGTGATTATTGTTTATTACCTTTGGCTTAAAAAATGGCCACCTGCCACTTTAGAGTACAGGACATGCTGAGAAACAAATTCATTTCTGTTCCCTCTCATTTATTAGCAGCTTTGTGCTTGGGCTTCAGGTTTGGGTAAGGAAACATTTAACAAAATTCAGACTGGCTAATGCAGAACCAAAGTCTCTTTTTTGCCCTTACAGACCTTTCTAAAACACATCAGTTTGTGTGATCCCTGCAGAGTGTGTGACACCAAAGCCCCGCTCTGAAGAGCTTGACTGTGTTTCTCTTGCTTTAGACTGAGCAGGCATCAGTGACATTGATACATAATTGAGTCACCACCTTGAGGGTACATTAAATTAGTAAATTCCCTAATTTGCTACGAATTCACATAGATGAATTGATGATTAAATAGCTGATTGAACTGAAGAACCCAAATGGAGTAGTTTGTTTCTAATTTAAATGCTCTCTATGTCTAGACCACTCTCCTTGTTACATTCTAATTGACCTAATTATTTCCAAAAACACCCTTTTAGTCATTTCTTTTGCATTTAGATCGTTCCATATGGGGGCTGGATGTGGGAGGAGGGCTGTTCTGGCATATTCCAACAGCCGAAAGTATTTTAAGCATTTACTTTGGATAGCAGCAACAGCAGTGACTGCTTGTGAAGCCGTAGAACTTCACGTAGACCTGGGGAGAAGTTTGTGGGCTTCCTGTTTGAACTTTGCCACTGCACAGCCAGAATCCACTTCTAAGATGTCTGAAGGATGACCACATCTCTGGAGAGGTCTCAGTCGAGTTCCTGCCACCTGACAAGCTGCTGCCTGCCAGCCCAGCCGAGCGGGGTGACTGCTGTAACCATGGCCCTGCTTTGCCTCCCGTAAAGGCAGCAGAATGGCACTTGCTTGTGGTGAAAGCAGGGCTGAGATAGCACACTACAGTTGCTGCAGGGAACTATTGTTATTGCTTGTAGGAGCAAGCACCCACAGAGTTGCCACATCTCAGCTGACGTGAGGTGGCTTGTTCGCTCGCGGGAGCTGGATCGTGCATCTGAGCCCCACGGGGACCTGGGCTTCCCTCACATCATACTGTTATCTTTAATTTAAACTAGTGAGGACTACTGCTGTTGGATACAGGAAAGCTAAATGTAAAGCACATTTCTAGTCCTCTGGATGCTCTGTCTTTAATGTCAGAAAAAAAGCTAGGCAGCCTGTGAATGCTCTGCGTGGAGAATCCACCATGTTTGCTGGGAAGCTGTTACAGTGGTTCATCATTTGTCCTGAAATCATGTTTTTTACAGTCATGCTAAACTGCAAGTGTTTCACTTTCCAGCTCCTGATCTTGTTGTTAAATGTTCACCAAATTTACATGCAATCATCAATGGAGCCAGAATGGCTGTAATTATATTTACCTCTTCTAGAATGCACTGGCAGATATCAACTTGTGTGACCAAAACAGCCTTTTGTTTCCCTCATTTAGAGAGAGAAACTGAGGTGAGGGAAAGAAAAATTTACTATCCCAGGTCCTACACAAAATCTGTGATGGTGCAAGTGGGGAAATTTGGATGGCTTAGTTAAGAGAATGTCTCATTAGGCAGAAGCATTTTAACCAAAATTCATACCATCTTTAGCCTTCAGTCCTTCACTGACCTCAGCTGAGTTACTCCTGGCTCACTCCTGGTGGCTGAGAGAAGAGAATGAGGCTTAAGATACACAAAAATGCATTTTGTTATCCCCGATGGCTGCTTTGGTTTTTATCACCTTTCTGTAGCTGGATATGTGTCAGTCAGATGTTGTGCCAGATGTTTCCCCTGAACAGTCACATAAATGAAATAGCTGGAACAAGGTAGGAACATACCTGATTGCCAACTGCCTGCCAGTGCCTGCTGACTGGGTTTGGCAACCTATGGCTCTGCTCTTCTTGCAGTCAGCCACAGAAGTCTGGCCCATCCACGGGACCCAGAGCAGACGGTCATGGCCACAACAACTGTGAGCAGACAATTACAGTGGCCACCCTGGTCTAGGCTGCCCTTTCCCTCACTCCCTTTTCAGGAGGTCAGGACCAGCTGGCAGGGGCTGGTTGGTGTAGACTCATTTTGTGGCAAAGCTGGACACCTGGACAGAGGGGCAGTTGCACAACCATTGACATGAAATAGCATAAAGCTTCTTGGTATAAACAATCCTGCTCCAAATAGCCTTTCAACAACTTTCCTGTAAAGTTTCTTTTCCAAATCCAGAGTGCCAGGCGGGTGTTTCCTGGATCTGGGGCTTTAAGGGAGGTTTTCAGCTTACAAAGCACTGGATGTTTTCTGTCGCGTCAGGCCATGAGAAATTTCTGTCGTGTACTCATTTCTCAAATCAAGTACATAAAAAGATGGTGCAGGCAGCCAAGTCTCACACAGATCCGGCTGTGTACTGCCAAACCTTTACACGCTGCCACTGACCGATGCAACTGGCAGCCAAAAGTGGCTGCTAAATCCAGCAGCCTCCTCCGGAGGAGGTGCACGATGTGCAGATGCAGAGCGTCCCTCCTCCCCATGTACCATCAGCCAGAGGCTCCCCAGCCTGGCCCCCAGTTTCCTCATCCTCATCCCCCCATGCTGATAGCAGTGAACTGGGTCTTTCCTTTTCCTCTAGTCAGTCTCTCCCTTCCCACCCTTGGATACCCCAAAAACAAAAAATTAAGCCTTTTTTAGGGAATTCAGCAATAAAAATTGGAGTAGCAGCAGCCCTGTCCTTCCAATACCTTGTGCATTATTATTCACCATACCTTTGGATGTATCTTAGAAAGATTGTTATTTAGGGAAATCAACTATCAGCTGGATCAATATCCTGCATAAACCCTCTGATTGCATCAGTGATCTCTGCCCATCACAGACTTCACCTCCCTCTTTTGGTTCTTCAGGGAGATCTTTGGTCTTTTCCAGGTTTTCTGTGTCAGTCCTCTGCTCATTTGCTATGATTGAATTGCAGTTAAATCCTTAAGGTATTTGCAAATACCTTTTCCCTTCTTTTTTTTTTTTTTAATTGTCGCTTATAGCATGAGTTTTCACTTATGATTTTCTCAAAACTTCAGAACAAAAATTTTTTTTATGTGTGCATAGTACTTTTCTCAGAACAATATTTCTGCATGCAATTAAAAACCCCTGATTCTGTACATTTTATAAATAAAGCCTCTAGACTTATATTTAGATTACAATGATCTCTTGGGCATGAACTGTCTTTCCAGTCTCTATTTATGAAGCACACAACACTACAGTAACAATAAAAGCAATGTCATCTGGTTGCATTCAGACAGCAAAGATCTATCATCATCTATATCTGGATATCCTCCTTTCATCAGCAGCATGTGAAAAAAACTTACATGAAAATTTCTCACTTAAAAAAAAATTAGATTTCCAACAAAGAGAAATATTCTTGGGAAATTTCAGTTTTATTTGTTTTTCTTGTTTTCACTGGAAAACTGGGCACCTCAAACACTGCACAAAAAGTTCAGCGCAAACAAAACATAGGGATCTGGCATGTTAAGGTAAAAAAACATACTCTTTGGTTTCAGGCCAGAACTACCAACAACAGGGGATGTTTTTTAATTAAAAATCAAAATTTCCTCTAGCTATTCTTTTGTTTTTCAGTAAAAACTGCCGAACAACATTTTCTTGCCAACTCTAGCACAAATAACCTCTCTTCTGGTTTTGACAACTTCCTTGGGATTATGTTGCTCTATTTCAAGTTCCTCCTTGTTTTCTTTCCTCTACCTTAATGCCAGTGTTGGCACTGAAGCTTCCCTTAATGATGACATATGTTCCTCACTCATTCAGAATATGATCTAACTCTTTATATAGAGCATCTGTTTATTTATCTGTGGGACATGTGGCTAGAACATAAACTTGAATGAGCTGTGGGAAAGGCCAATTTTAAATATGAAAATAGACTAACATTGGTGTAGTTACAGACACTTTCAGCTCCCTAATTTGATTACTAGTCACAGAAAATGCTTAGACATTCTCATGACAATTAGTATAAACATTCCTCTTTCCATTGGAAAAAAAATATTATCATAGCTGGACAAATAAACCGACCCAACTTAAAAATGAATGTCATTTCATTGCCTTTGAAGGCATAATTCAGTAGTGGTGCTTAATATTCTCAGCTGTCATCAACCATGCAGTAATTAGTTTTAGTTCTAATGAATATTTATTTATATGAACAAGGTATAAGAATTGCAAATATCATACCTATTTGACCACAGTTTATGGTGATGATATTGTAGGATTGCATGTATGTATTCGTTATTATTACATGAATATTTCATAGATCAGTGTGAAATGTAATTACACCCCAGTATGTTTGCTTAATGTCTGTGTCAACAGTTTGAGCGAGATTAGCATAAGACCAAGAGATTTTCTCAAGTTTCTCATCTCTGGTACCAGAAGCAAGATTTTGGGGATCATAAATAACAGTGAGGTGCCCAGAGCACTTTTCCACAGCTTGAATAGCTTGATAGAAAACTCCTCCTCAGCTCAAAGACAGACATAGGAGAAGGGGAGAAAATCATGTTTAGTCTTCTTGAATGCTTAACCCTGGATGAATCAAAGATACAGAGCTATCAGAGTTATGGAGTGTGCTGTGAAGATCTGCACTCCATTTAAAGCCATTTATCCATTGCTCTTGCTCAGGTCAGGAAGAGTCCTAAATACAAACAATCTTTGTATCCTGCTGTCAGTAAGAATAAGATATTGTTTCATCGCATGCTAACACCTAAACTCCCTATTACATCAGTTGTTTAAAAATTTCCCATTTGCCTGAAATGTTGGAAGTTCTCTGTAATCACAAATATCCCCTAAAAATGAAAGATCAGAAAGAAAATAAAGCACTGCTTTTCTATTTTTGTCGGTGTTTACTTTGTTCCCTTGTTCATATGTCATGCACGAAACCATTTCAGTTTCCTCTGTTGAGACAGTTTCTCTTGCACTTTCAATGTCTTTCTCACAGAGCAAGACAGCAGAGAAAACATGTTTTAAAAATAGGAAAATGTGATTGTAAAACCACAAACTTGTGTTTTGTACAGAGAAGAGGTGAAGATGGTCAGAGAGCTACTGCACAGAAATCCCTTTAATCTAAGTTTTGAATTGACAAAGTCTTACTAAAGATGAAACTCTTCACTTCTATACTCATATCAGCCTTGGTATCAGAACCTGTGTACATTTGCATGTAGGAAATGATTTCTCAATATTATTCAGCTGCATAATTTCTCTTTTTTCTTTGGATTCCCCAGTTTGAGCATCTTTCATTTGCAGTACTGCTGACCCAAATTGCCCATCCTTTCTGAAATACCTCTGCTGAGATCCTAAATCATGCAGATTTCACTGTATTAATCCATCAGTGCTGCAATGCCACAGCGGCTCTGTGGGACTCAGGTCAAGTCCATTGCTGGCTTAGTGTGTTTGGATGCTGCTCTGTGTTTGGGGGGGCTTGTAATGCTGTTGGGAGGGAGTGCAGTGTGGGGAAAAAACTCTTCCCAAGGACAGGGTCACAGCCAACTTGTTTTTCTGATCCTCTGAGCTGTGAAGCATGTGCTGACATTTTCTGCTGGTTGCTCTTGACAATCTCTGAACGATGTATATGGGCTTGCTTAGGACTTGACATTTTCTTGCTCTCCCTGTGTATAAGGCAGAACCCCATGTGTCTGCAAGGGGCATATTCTCACCAACAAAACCTGCAAGTGCTGCTCCCAGTCCCATTCTCCCGAGCATTATAGACCCACATAACACAAGGATTTCATCAGAGGTGGGTTACAGAGGCACAGGAAGGCCTTCTGATGTTTGGGGTGTGGAGAAACCCCATGGTGGGAGTCATCTGCTGGCTGGAAACCTCTTTTGAAGCTGTGAGTGGTGTGCTGTCTTGGAAGAACTGATGGATTTTTTGCTGCTTTTAGGAAATTATTTTGTGTGGAGGAGTTCTGGAAAAGGAGACAGGATTTGTCTTTGCCTAAAGTCCTTCTAAGTCATGCTGGTTTATGATGTTGAGATGGTTCCCAGGTGTTTGGACTGAAACCACCAACTAAGGTGACAGTATGCACAGTTTGTCACAGCATGACGTGCACAGTGCCTGGCACAGGCTTTGTGACAAACTGAGTTATGGTAAGAGAGTGCCCAGACCCAGCGTCTCTGATATTTCTCTTTAAAGGGCCACCAGCTACTGAAGCCTTGAAGGGCGGTTGGCAGAAGGGTGGCAAGAGCCACAGGCTTTCCAGGCACGCTGATTTTGGGAGTGTGTAGTACTCCATTTTCATCTCACGTGGGCTGTTTTTCTCAGTGTATCAGGTTGATTTCAGCACTTTGCTACCTTGACTCTATCAGCCATTCCCACAACTTCTGCATAGCCAGCACTGGTGTAATTTCGGCTGTTAAACCCTTGGCTCTTCTTGGTTTTAATCTTCCTATCCATTTTTCTGTTTCAAATCACAAAGGTCCGTCCTCATGAAGAACAGTCCTTTCCTCTTTGTGCTACTGCTTGCTCTGCAGCTGAATCTTTCCTTGATGCTTCCCTGGTGCTTTGTGTCTAAGGCACAACACAGAGACATGCAATGCAATGTGCTCCCTCCTTATTAATATAGATTGATGTTGAAAGGAGTGCTGGATGTAAGATTTTAATCAAGAAACTGCAGCAACTTTATGAGCATTATATATCTCTCTTAATTTGGCCAGCAATGAAAATATGGTTGGCAGGAGGAAAAAAGAAAACTCCTCTCTCTCTCACCAATGTACTTTCCAACATGGAAAAAAAAAAAAAAAGATTTTGAATGAAGTGGCAATATGGATGCATTTGAAACTGCAAAATGTGATTCTTAATTGCTCGTGATTGTCTCTCCAACAACTGGTAGGTTAACCACGGCAGGCTGACAGACTGCACTAACTGACAATCAATATTGTTGAAGCACAGAACCTTTGCCTGCAAGACACAAAAACATTTCATTTTCAAACACTACAGGACATCTGCTTCTGGAGAGAAAAAGTTGCTTCTTCTCGGCAATCTGCACCAACTTGTAACTTATTTTTTCTCCTTGCTCGGAGGAAACAAAAGTCTTCTTTATACCATATCCTTTCCACTAATCTGGCAGCTATCCAGTGTGGGTTTAAACAGATGTTCTGGAAAAAAATATGGCATATACAAATGAGATGGAATCCAGCAATTCAGTCATGGATTATTACAGATATAAAATGTGAAGGGCTAAATTCTTCCCAGATTCACATTCTGTATAATATTTGGCACTAGATGTAAGAACAGCACACAAACAAATCATTAATACCCTCATTATAATAATTATTATATATTTAGCACAAAGACCCCAGGCTGGCTCAAACCCTACATGTTAAATACTGTACAGATGCATGTTCAGGCTGAGGAGTTTATTCAAATGGCTGCTTGCACCAAAGACTTAGATATGTAAGTAACTTTCCTTGTGCATGTTTACAGGATTAAGCCCCACATGTGATTGTATTATTGGCAACAACAGGCATTTCTTACTTTCCACTCTGCAGCCTTTGAATAAATCACACAATAACGAACAATTTGATGTTAAAGGGAAAAAATTTGATTCTTGTTGCATCTAAGGCTACTAAGGGCTGCCACAGGGTTGAAAATTTAGTGGTATAAATTGTATGGACACGCTCTTCATAAACATATATTACACACAAGGCAATGAAACGGATAAGTTTATCTTTTTAAGTGCTGAAATGCATCATACAGTCTCCTGATGTGAAGGGCAACCACCCAAGCCCCTGGGATGACGGTGAAAGCACCAGGGAAGGAGAGCTCGTACCCCAGGACAGATGCTGGGTGGGACTGAGGGATGCTGGCAACTTTGGGAAAGGCACAAAGAAATTGCTTTCAGCTTTTACTGATATTGCAGAGCCAATAAGGTCTGATGGACTGAGTGTCTAAGAGCAAGTGTACCCTTATGGCCTGTGGAGAGCTCAGGATTCTGATGCTTGTGGGGGAATCCTTGTCTCCCACATTCAGTCTGAGCTCCTGGTGACTGGGACTGTGCTTACCATAACCTGCTTTTCTTTTTAACTTTTCCATTTCCAATTGTTGAGCAATGAAGCCCAGTGCTTATGGTAATAAACTAAAAAAACAATTACCTTTTTGAGTATTCACAAAGGACACTTGATAACTTGATAAAAAAGTCTGTTTCCTATTATTGTTATTGCTGAACAAAATAAAATGAAAGATGTTGGGGTGATGCCAGGGTGACAAGTGGGAGGGATTCACTTGTCCCCATTTTTCTGGCTGCTTTTTCTTTGCAGTCTCTAACTTCTCATCATTTCAAGAACTTCAAAAAAGTTTCAGGGAAATGAAAATAGAGCAAACTGTAGCTTTTCTACCCCTGTACTTTTTGAAATGAGAGCTCACTTGATGGGTTGCAAGGGAAGAATAATGAAAAAACATAAATGAGGAAAACAAAGAGCCGGGCAGGTTATTTTTTCCCCCTGCAGTGAGGGTGAAACACTAAACATCAGACCTTGGTAAAATCCAAAGATAACCATAAACCACCATCTAGGAAACATCCTGAACACAACTGTAAAAACCACTGCGTGTGAAACACCATGAAAGAAAAGCCAAAAGAAGAAATCAAAAAGAAAGAAAATCAGCCTGCACTTTTCCTTGCAGGAGCGTAACAAGCCTGTTCTTCCCTTTCCCCGCTGCTGCCTGTTGCTGTGAGAACAATTGCAGGAGCAGCACTGCTTGAGGCCGGTGGCCTGTGCCAGGGGCAGATGTTCTGGCTCTTGCCCAGATGTTCTGGGAAAGCAGAGGTGCTGGCAGTGCCCGGCCAGCCCCGTGGCTGCACACACCCTCCCCCACACACAGCCTGCCCAGGATCCCTGTGCACTCGATGTCTCTGCAGAAATGCTGGTGAGCAGCCACATGGAGATGGCTCCAGTGCACACTCCTGGGCAATTTTAATGAATTTAGCAACAGAAGAAGGAGCTGAATTGAACGTGCGGGCTGACTGCTGCAAACTGCCTGGTTCTGGTTACAAGCTCCAGAAATCGAGCGAAATAACATGCAAAGCTTAGCTTATCCCATCTAAGCCAGTGAGCAAGTCAGGCTTAGTGGGTTATTTGATGATATTTGATTCTCCTTCTATATGAATAACATCTGCAAATATGCTGAGTCTCTTTGGAATTGGTTTTGGTTTAAAAGAATTTGTTATTTAGAGCATTTCAATCAGTCACTCCCTGCCTCACTGCTTTGGCTGGTCACAGTGTCACGTTTGAGCCTTCCCATTCCCTGCCTCAAGAATCATCAACCTCATAATAATCAGGTGTTTGTAATGGAAGCCTCCAAAGGCAACGGGAGAGAGCACTGATGCTGTAAAACCACTGCTAAGGGCTAGAAATGAGGATGATGCTAAAGTAGGGAAAAAAGACAAAATTAAATAAAGAAAAATGTCTGATTTCTGAAACTCCACTGGCTACGTTCAGATGTCTCAGCAGCAGGCAGCTCAGTGCTAGGCTACTTCACATGTGCATCCTGCCCCGTGTCAGTGCACCCACATTGCTGCTGTGCCAAGGCCAGGGACACTGGCAGTGTTAAGCCTCCCAGACATCCCAAAAACTTCCTGAACAGCAATGCCTGGTCTTTCTAGGAAGGAGCTCAGGCAGAACTGTTTGTCTTTTTCACCCCAGTCAAGCCACAGGTGGGTGATGCTAGAAAAATTAGTGGCAACCACACCTTGACTCCATCAACTCCATCACACCTTACCTCCATCATTTCCATCACACATCTAGAGGGCTTCTGCAGCTGCCACCCATAGCAGAGTGACAGGAAGCTTTCTTCTCTGTCTCAGGATAATAATGTAAAAAGGTCATCCTGGGACAGAACAGAGGTACATCAAGTCTAGTGTCTTCTCTCCAAAAAAGAACAGCAGTGATGTGGTCAGATGAATGTAAGAACAGGGTAAGCAATCAGTGATGCTGCACCAGAATTCATGCTGTCAGCACTGTGTGGCTTTATAAACCAAACCTGTGCATTGCATTTAACACCTTTTGATGAATTTATTAACCATGAAATTTTCTCATGGTCCTCCAAACCCATGCAGTCTTGCTGTATCAAGGAGATGTACACCATAACTACAATCCCATGGAGAATCACCTCCTTTAATTCATCCTGAACCCACAATCTTGCCAAGTCTTCTGCTGTTCCTGGTTCTTATCCTGGAAGAAGGAGGGAAGGCCTGATGATCTGACCCTGCAGCGTCCTTACACCCCACCCCGAGTCACCCCTCACAGAGGCTGCAAGAGCTGTCCCTTGGCAACCAGCCTGAGACTACCTGGCCATGTCTGCTAGGCTGGACAGTAAGTTTGGGATTGGGAATGATCTAGACACAAGCTCAAAGAGAGTCTCCTGACTGGTGAGAACTTAAGCCTCACTCAGGCAGTGTGGCTTAACTCATCAGTGCCCACAAAGAGTGCAGGTACCCAAGTGCCATGCATGAGAGCCAGCAGCGTGGCAGCAGATGGAGCAGACGGTACCCCAGCCTCTGGATGTGTTTAGACAGACAGCAGCATTTTGCAACAACAGTTTTTTCACAATTTGCCCACCCTTACCTCCTCTTTCTTTCCAGACTTTAAGGTAAGCAACCTTAAAAGCAGCTCCAGAAGTGGGCAGGGACTAAAGATGAAAGTCCCAGAAAAATCATCTGGGCAGGGAGAGGTGGGAGGGAGGCACATGCCCATACCCACCATCACCACCCTGCCTGAAAAGAGAACTAATATCATTTGTGTGGGATTTTCCTCCCCCTCCCGCAGATCAAAAGGACAGCAGCAATGCAATCTGCTGTTTGTGTAGGAAATGTGTCAGAAGAAGGAAGGAGGGGATACACATGGGAACATCTGCTCTAAGAAGCCACTTGAAAATTAACCATTTAGGTCCTGATCCAGGCAGCACCTGCCTAGAGTTAAGCCTCAGTGACACCGGGGCTGTGCATGTCCATGGCACCTAATGCAAAGTCCTGGAGGAGGATAAGGGTGATGAGCAGTTCTTCCTCAGGCTGGGCTCACGCTGGCAGAGTGGAGCCCTTCCTTCCTGGTGCTGATGGGCAGGTACATGCAGGCTCACTCTGATGGCTCTGCTGAAGGTGTGGGAAGAGCTGTGGCTGGCCAGAGTTCTGCATCTCCATCGAGGCACACCTGGACAAGTGCAAGGTTTGCAATGTGGCTCCCTGAGTCACTGGTGCCAAGAGCAGGGCACAGGGAAGACAGGACTTTTTATCTCGTTTGTCAGTCAGGCTTTAAGCCCCAAACTCCTCCCTTCTACTGCTCTACTTGTTGTTCTCTCCCTCTTTCTGCAACAGCTGGACCTGGCAGCCCACAGAAGAAGCAGAAAATTAAGGGTGAGAGCAGCACATCTGTCTGTGACTATTAGAAATGCCCTGATCACCCACAGCCACCCCTTGTGACCTTTGCACAAAAACTTGTCACTGGAATAAAGTATTTGCTGACCTGGCCTTGTAACACCATCACACATAAAGATAAGTACAGTGGAGAAACAGAAAAGTAAAAAAGAAAAAAAAAAAAAAAAAAAAAAAGGAAAAGGTCAAATTCTTTCTTCCTTCTGCATATAAAATTAAAAATCTCACATTGTCCCAGTGCAACAGAGTTGAGCACAAAAGGGAAAAAACAGCCCCGTGTTGTTCTAGGCCAGGCGCCAGAACAACTTGTGTGAGTTTGTGCTGGCAGCCGCGAGCTCCGGCCGAGGGTCCGCGCTCGGCCGCCGCACCGAGCCCTCACCACCGACCCTTCCTCCCGGCCACTGAGTCACCTTCCTGCCAGCCCCCCGCCACCCTGAACATCCCAGGCACTTCGGCAGAGCTTGCTTTTTTGTTGTTGTTTGTCCATTTGTGTGGTGTGTCCTGTAAGACGTGTCCCGTGGCTGTCGTTTACTGCCCAGGGTGGCATACGAAAGACTGAAGCCTCTGTGAAAACATCAACCTTAACCTGGTTTTGAACACAGTCCAACAAATCCTTTACCCAGAGAAATACTTCTACACAACTATTTAAGTCAACAGGAATCCTTGCATGAATAAAGGAATGTGGGATTTAGCCTTTACCCATCTTATTTTCCCAGTAAATAAAATTTACTTTTTTTTTGCCATTTTTGTCCTTTCACTGTTTCTTGGTGTTTGCTTATTTTCCCAGAGTTCCCTACAATTCCAAACATCATTTACCTTGCAATTCCTTTCTTTCTCATCCCTGCTCTATATAAATTTTGCTACTTTTACCCACCTTACCTGTACGCATGAATCAAATGGGTAATCTGATCTCCAAATTAGAAGAGAGAAATTGTTTGGATTTCAGCTTCTCCATCAGAGCTGATCTCAGTATTGACTCCACATCAAATGTAGTGCTGGAAGAGCTGGGAGAATTCAGATAACTCTCAATAACCAAATTTAAAAAAAAAATACTCTTTAACTATATTTTTGTTAGAACAGATCTTAAAAGGACCTCTGCTTTCCTTTTCTGTCCCTGCCTTCTTAGGAGTCTGGTCTAAATGCATGTAGTCACAAATCCTCTCCTATATTCATCACTAAGATGCAGCACAGAGCCTGAGAGTATCCTGATTACAAAGGTGTAGTTTGAACATTGCTCTGGACTAGAGCTGGAGGCTATCTCTACTTCACTCAGCTGAAAGTAAGTACTTAGCCTTTTGGACTATGGAATTAAAGGCAGGCATGAGCAGCAGCACATCACACCGTGTACACTGCTGGCTACAGAAACCTTGGGTCCTATAGCCAACCCAGCCCAGTGGACCCCCTAGGCACATCATCAATTCTGGGTCATGAAGGTCAGACAAAAAAGGTAAAAATCACAGGGTTTTGAACCACTGCTACTTCTGCAACACTCCCAGTCCATTTAGTTTTACTTTTAGTTTGGCCCCTACTTTGTCCGCTGCAAAGGAGCCTTTCATTGTCGTGCCAGCTTCTACAAAACCCCTTTTTGTCTGCAAATGGACACCAGCACCATTTCCATGGCAGTTCTCCCTTCATCCCACCGTGCTGTGACCAGGTGCCATCCTAGCAGTGACACCTGCAGGTGCCCAGCAGGTGATCACCATTCCAGGTTGTTCCTTTCACTTACTAACTGTTATGGGCTGGCCTCCAGGTTAAGTGTGGTGCTGAGTGTCTTTTGCTCTTTAGCAAGTGTCACCAGGTTCAGCAGATGAGACAGACACTTTGCCAAAACATCGGGAGCATATCTTAACAAGCCAGTATTTTTTTCCTAAGGCTTTGTACATTTTCTGACATCTCTACCCTCCCACTTTATTTCCCAGAGCAAACTACTGAAATCCTTCTCTTCCCTGGGTGCAGGAGGAGCTCAGGCTGGTTGCTGTGTTGCAAGAGGAGCTCAGTAAGGTGATAGCCTGGATCTCAGACTGCAGCCTGAACTTCCTGATGCAGTGAAGTCTGTTGCTTTGTTGGGAAGCCATGATGCAGGAGAAAAGTGTTAAAGGCACAAGTGCAGGCTCTGAAATCAAAACTCTTCCACAGGCAGGGGTCTACCTGCATTTAAATTCAAGCTTACTCAGGTTTCAGGGAGTCTGTTCCCCCTCACTGCACCTAAGAGCTCATCCTCCCACAGACCCAGTGGGGTGATCAGCTTCAGGTATCCAATTCTGCAGCCACATTCTGAAGCTTAATGTTATTCACATCTTTCAGTGATTCATTAAAGCAGGACTTACACTGAAAGTCTAATTAAGACTGAAGTCCCACATTAATTTCCAGAGCAGTAAAAGGCAAGTTATGTAAACTCACAGCAAGTAATTCTTCTTTTACCAGAAGAGCAACATAAAAGCATAAAATGCATCCATAGGCAAAACAGTAAAAGAGGGGAGCAAAGGTTCTGGCAGACAGTACGTAAGAGAAGGAAGTCTAGAAAGACATTTTTATTTGCATTTCTTACATGACATTCTCTGGACTTCCCCTCCACCTGGAATACATCAGAGGGAAGTGGAGCAACCAGTGTGATGGCTACTGTACAGCTGAGACAAAAGCAGCTCATTTTGACTAGAAAAATGGTCTGTCTTGGTCTCCTCATGCCCAGCCTCCCATTTCTCTCTCCATACCTGGAGCTGGGCTGCTCTCAGAGGCACAGGTTTGGAATTCAGGCTCCCTAAGGGGTCAAGCAGAGACAGCCCTTTGGGCCCAGCTTCTCTCTGCACAGAGCTCCCTGAGTCACCCCAAAATCCTTTCTATCAGTGTCACCAAAATCTTCATCCCAGCTCCTCTGACTACATTGTGAGCCACATCAAGGCAAGGTTGAGGCACGGCAAAGAGCAGGAGTTGCCTTTGCTGAAGGAGCCAGCACAAAAAGGTTACGAGGGTGAGGGAAGAGGAAAACATCCTAGGAGGGTAAGGAATAGGGCTAGAAGATTCTACCAGCATGAGCACTCCAAGTTACAGAGGGTCTTGGAGGTGGGAACAGGCAGCTTGGTTCTGATTCAGTACCTGATAAAAAGATAAAGGAACAGTAGAGGTGATTGCTGCAGCTATGGGGAGGTGTTTGGGAGGGCAGGAGGGGTATCAGCGACTGGCATTGCAGCAAGGACAGTCTGAACTGTGTAACAGGGAGGGTTTAGTATGGGCAATGGAGAAAAGTGAAATGTTTGGGATTTTCTTATTTTAACAGGCATCTGGGATACTTGCTTGTTTGTACTCAGGCTAGGTGATTTGGAAACCCCATGGAAAAGCAAAAGAGAAGACTGATATTATATACCCCACATGTGTGAAAAGACAGAGTGTTTTATGCCCTGAGATTGCTGATTTATCTAATGAGGAGCTCAGCACTTGTTCCAAGAACATGTTCTGCCAACCCCACAAGTCCCAGGAGAGGAATGGATCCTGCTTAAGAGACCTTTTGCAGACAGTGGGATAAATAGCCAAATCTCTGCCTTAGTAGAGGCAGAGATGCCTACTGAAGGCAGTAGTTGTGGTAATATTTATCTGTCCTGAGATGAAGTGTTTTCTGAAGAACTGCTGCAAAAGTTGTATGAGAACATTTTTAGAATGAAAGCTCTTTATTCTAGGTTATATTTTTTGCTTAGCAAGTATTTTCATCCTGAGATTTCCCAGTCTTAATCTAGCAAAACACTTCTGCTGTATTAAGGCCTCTTCTGGGAGTTACCAAAATAAAGTGCATTGTTAACAGGGTGCATTATTTGCTTACAAATAGAGCAACACCAATTAAATTCTCTCCTTTAATAAGAAATTACTAACTCTACACTGGACTCTACACTACCCTTACTGAGGATACAGCAGCTTCTGATTTAAAGAGCTTTGTCTGGGTCTGATAAATTTTATGTCTGGTCCCAAAGCAGACACCAATTTTTTTTCTTACTGTCCACTGATATTTATGGTCTTTCACTGTCCTTCTCTATATATCCTGCTACAAAACTTCTACACACCTGTTATTTTATAGTGTGGGTTCTCAAGTTCCTTCTTGGGCATTGATAAATAAATAAAACAATATTAAAAAGGAAGGAACCTGCTTAATTTTATTTGAATTTTAAAATTAATTTGGCAAAGAAAACGCAAACAATGTTAAAATACAGTTGCCAGGGTGACAAAAAAGAGTGAAAGAGGAAAAAAACTCTGAAAGAAGAGTGTGCCTTGTCAACGCCATGCAAATTCCCTTCACCATTGCAAAGCAAGACACATGCTCTCTTTACTGAAAAAGCAATGGCTTTATAAAGGCTGAAAAGGTACCTTCATTTACCATTTCTAGATAAACAGAACACAGCAGACTGTAAAAAAACCCAAACAAGCAGAAGCTAAGGGTTAGACAAGCTGAGTGAAACTATGGAAGATGAATAACTGAGTGAAAGCTGCCTCCCAGATGCTGACAGGGGAGCCAAGGTACAGGTGTGATATTAAATGCCTGGCTGGCTTGGACAGGGATGTTGCAAGCTCTCACTGCAGAGTTGAATGTGACCTGTGCCAGTGATACCTCTGCAGAGCCCTTTTTGATTTTAATGCGTGCTCCTAGATTGATGCAGCCTTATTGACAGCCACGTTATGGCAAATAGAGCAATATGCAATTTATACATGCAGCTTAGTGCCACCAGCCTCTCCATTTCACAGGATGATTTGACAATGGCCCTGGCTGCTCCAATATATACTCACAAATACTGCAGCACACGCAGGGTCTCGTTATCTGGGAGAAATCAGCAGGACAGCCATAAAACAAATACGACTCACATAAGCACACTGCTGAGGAGACTGTCTGCAATATATGCTCTGATTAATGTCTGGAATGGCAGCAGTGCAAGTTAATGCTTTCTGGAGTCTTGGATGACATGCTTGAAAAGATCTTTGGGAAAGTCGTGCCCACTTCTATGGCTTGACTGCAAACTGAGCAACCCCCCAAATGCTGACCTTGGATTTGACTGCAGGGTAAGTGCTGGAGGAGATTGCTAATTGGGGAAGTCCCGTGGATGCCAAGGGCAGCTCCTTGTCTTACCACCAGCACCTCTGCATCTTTTGGGGGTTAAATTCCTCCCTGTTTCACAGGAGGGAATGAAGCATTCTGTCCTTCTAACGCTCACTGCTGTCTGCAAGGGATAAAACAGCCTTTGAAAAAGTTTGGAAGAACTTCTGCAAATAAACCTCACTATGACCAATGCACTTAAAATAGCTTCAATCCTGCAAGTATTAGACAGTCTCAGGCCCTGACTCTCCCTCTGAAATACAACTGGACTATAACAAAGAAGATGTCCTATTAAAAAAAAAAATAACATAAAAGCACTGAAATCATGTAGAAACAAACACAAAGAGGCTTCTGCCCAATGTGGTGAGAGAGAAAACGATTAAATCACATGAAAAACCTGTTGCTACCACTTCTGCATCTGGCCAACAAAGAGGGCTAGAGAGGCCCCACTCAGTAAATACCTACTCTTGTTGGATCAAAGGGGTAAGAATGGAAGCGAGTCCTCAGGCTTTATGGACCTGATCCAGTTGGTTTTTCTACTAATTTCTGTGGGCTTTGGCTGGTGTCCAGGCAGCAAAAACAACCAGGAGCAGGGCTAGCCTTGCCTGGCAAGTGGAAGCCCTGCCAGCACCACTGATTTTTACTCTCTCTGCCCTAAAGCTGGGCTTTCTGCTCAACTCTGGAAAGCTCCATAGGCAGCAAAAGGCTTCTTGGAGCCCAGGAGAGTTTTAGGCAGACCCAGGAATGCACAAGGATGCCCAACACAGTCACTCCCAACAGCCCTTCCATCAGTCCCCATCCACATCCAGCCATCCTGCTGTTTGGTGGCACGGTGGTTGTGATCTCCTCCGAGCACAGGCAGCAGTCACAAAGCTCTGTATTGGCCAAGCAGCTCTGCCTGGCTCTGCTCCATTGAGGAAGGACTGAAAACAGAGCCTCCTCTGGGCTTGGTGGGAGGGGAGCCCTCAGCCTGAGAAGGGCTCAGGGGCCAGGGAGAGGAAAGCAGATAGTTTCTCACCCTGTCTTGCTCTCATGAGGGCTGTCAGAAATGCAGGAGCTCTCAGAATAAAGTTTCTGGGGCAGTTCTTCCTGTTGCCTTGCTTCCAGTAATGACTTTGTGCTTGTTTACATTAGCAAGTTGTACTACCAGTATTTTATACAGCCGTAGCTAAATCAGTACAACACCTGTATTGTACCCAGCGTTGCCTTGGTGTGAAGGTGAGTAGAGTGTGTCTGAGTCCTGAAAAAGCAAGCCAGCAACATGCCAGATGGATACCTAGAGGAAATGGGAATGCTGTTGCATTTTCTGACACTTCAAACTTGATAATGACCACAGACTTACTGTGAAATTGTAAGTGGCTTCCTAAAAATAAGACACTGCTAGATTGTAGACAATTACACCTACCTTGCAGCACCCAAATAGGAATTAAGACCTGGGTTCTTTTTATAGTCTTGTTTTTTGTCAATTTATTTATTAAATGGGAGAGGATAACATGAATTATTACTTTCACAAAACAAGGTATTTTTGACAAGAAGCCTAATTCATACAAGTACGAAATTCTGCCTAACATTTCCAATGTATAAAGACAACAAAACTCCACAAGTAAGCAAATCCACCGAGTAACTTCATGGAGATTGCACTTGCATTTTGAGGAAGAAATTGCTCCAGTTTTGGTGGAGCCTGTGCAGGCTGTGACTGCAGGATGACACTGTCTTTAAATGGACAGAGCTCCCCAGTCCTGTCTGCCGTGGTGGACAAATAGATAAAGCTCTAAGCTTTACAGAATGGTGACAGATTTAACCCCAGGACCTTTAACTCTTTCACTGAAGCTGGGCACCTCCACATTCTGAGCTGGAGTTTTCCAATTTGAACCTTACAGCTGACAGTATTACCAAATACTGTTGCTCTGTGAAAGGCTTTGTGACAACGCAATCATTAATGCTCAAACTCACCCAAATATCCTGGCATTCACTGCCAATGGAGTTAAACAGTTGAGGTTTGTGGAAGAAAAGTCGTGTTGGTGATGCAGACCCCAGCTCCTGTGACAAAGACCCTTAATATATCAGAGATCCAAATTAAATTAGATTAAACCAAATTAAACCTGATGTTTTAAGGTGGTAAAGCTATCATTGTAGAAAAATGTGGGGGAAATGGATTAATTGAAAAAAAAAAAAAGTTGCTATTTTGCAGATATTACAATCTAGGCAAAGCAACCTAGAGGAAGGAAAGGGAAAGGAGTTTCCCTGCTGTACTTGTTGGAGACCAGAGCACAGTCTGGAGACTCCAGCTGGCACCACGCACGGCATTCGCAGGGGAGCTCTGAAGTGCCCCCGGTGCTCCGCGACCCCTCCACCCCCCCTTACCCACCAGCACTCTCACATTCATCCCTCAAAAACGTCAACATCCACCTCGACCCGGAGCCTCAAACACAGCCCCCTGCCTCCCCTCCGGGCGCTGCTGCAGCCCCGGGGCTCCGGGACGAGCCGGAGCCGCGGCATCCCGGGCAGCTCCCCGCGGGGCCGCAGCGGCACCGGGGCTCGGGCAGCCGCAGCTTCCCGCGGCTTTCGGCCGCGTCTGCCGGGTCCGACCGCGGTGGGAGCCCCGGCGGGAACCCCGCGCCCGCTCCTCGCAGGGCGCTCACTTCTGATGCGATCACAGCTAATTAAAATTTAAAATTCAAATCAACTATCGAAAAGGTCATCTTGAAAAATCCGTCGGCATTTGGTATTTATCAGCTGGCGCGCAACTACAGACAGACGCGGGGTGTGAATGTGTGTGTATGTGTGTGTATGTGCCGGGGGGGCAGCGCCGCGCCCCTCGCCTCAGCCCCGCGGCGGCGCAGCTCCCGCGGCCGCGCTGCCCCGGCCCCGCGCTCCGCGGCACGTCGGGCTGCAGCGGGCGGGCGGGCGCGCCCTGTCCGCGGCGGCGCAGCGGAGGTGGGAGCGGGACGGCGGCGCTGCCAATGCAGCGGCCGGGAGGGGAGGGCGGCAGCAGCGGCAGCGGCAGCAGCAGCAGCAGGAGGAGGAGGAGGAGGAGGAGGAGGCGGCGAGGGGGAGGGCGCAGCCGGCAGCGCGCACCGGCCGGCGGCGGCGGGGCTGGCCGGGGCGGCGGGGCCATTGTGTGCTCCAGACGGGGACACGGCCGCTCGCCACCGCACCCTCGCCCGCACCCGCGGCTCGCAGCAGCGAAAGTATCGCGAGAGCGGCCGGCCAACAACCTGCTCCGCCACAGCCCCGCGCCGCGCCCGCGGAGCGCCCGCGCCGCCGCCGCGCACATGCGGACGCCGAGCGCCGCCGCCGCCCGCCGGTGAGTAACGCGGGGAGACCCGCGGAGCGGGAACGCGCGGGGGGAACTCGCCGCCACGCCACACCCCGGCGGGGGAAAGTCCTCCCCGCAAAGTTGGGGAGCGCGGCTGTGAAGGGGGGAGATCCCAGAAGCGGCTCCGCCGTGCTTCCCCTCGGCGGCCCCCCCAGCGCTGCGCGGAGCCGGGCACCGGCGAAGGTCACAGCGGCGGGCTGCGGGGAGCAACTTTGCGGCGGGAGGTGGGGTCCGGGCTGGGGGCTGGTGGTGGCGAGAGTGTCGGAGGAGGGGGGGGCGGGCTCGGGGCAAGTTTGTGGGATTTAATCGCGGGCTATAAATGGGGCTGCTGGAACTTTAAAAGGCAGCAAGCTGTGGTTGGCTGGTAGCGAGATTTGGAGTAACATATGGCATTAAAAGGCGCACAGCTGGAGGTAGCATTTCCATCGCAGTGAAGTCAGAGCAGCTGACTCTCCAGCTTGCGGTGTAATTAGCAAACCGAGCACTCCTCCTTCCCTCCCTCCTCCTCCCTCCCGCCTGCCTCTCTCTCTCCCCCTCCCTCCCTCCCGCCGCGCCTCGGTCGCACTCGCACCGCGCTCCCTCCTGCCCGCCCGGCTCCGCGCCCGCGGCCGGCCCCGCCGCGCCCCGCGGAAGGTAAGCGCCTGGCCGCGGCACGCAGCCGGCTGCAGCCTCGGAGCTGCCCTCCCGCCGGCCTTCCGCCGCTTATTTTCCTCCTTGCCTTTTAATAACTTCAAGGGAAACTTTTTTTTTTTCCTCCCCCCTTTATCCCCCCCCCCC